>NC_140907.1:11480994-11963494 GCF_045865225.1 Trachurus japonicus
TGTGTCTCAGTGACAAATAGATCCTCACCTTATATAAAGCAGTCCCAGTCTAAACACAGACCGACCAATTATCTCTGTCAGGTTTAGTTCTTTTTATTACATAAACACTATTCAAACAGGTGGCACATTCAGACACAACACCAGGAGTACACTGTTGGAGATGGAAACTGAAGACAATGTTTAATCAAATCAGAAAAATATTTATGTGTGACACTAAATTTAAGTTTACTATAATCATCATTGTTTATATTTAATGAACATTATACATCAATTTCTTCTGTTATTCCCTCATTGATAATTCCAAAGTTAAAGTTAAAAAAAGAGCTATTCAGTGATCAATAAATCATGAATGCTTAATAATGTCGGCCTACTCATTCTGTTTTTATTCCTTTCTGCAGTTTTCGATTACTTACAGCAGTATGAAGTAGACTTACACAAGTCAATAGACAAACTGTTTAGAGAACCACTTTTAGTAATAGATCATTATCAGACCTGTGTCTTGTTTGCTTTGTTCCATTCAGGGGCTAAACCGATACAATTGTTGCAAATACCATGCGCGAGCCATATGTTCTCTCATTGGTCAGATATCTCACCTGGAAGGAGGAGGAGGTTACCCAGGAAAAACAACAGGTAGAAATCGAGGTCTCAACGGACCGGAAATGAAAATCCAGCTTTGTAAATGGTCACACCTGGTAACTCTTTTTATGAACTAGTCATTTGGTGGTTCTTTTCAGTTTAAAAAAAGTTGCCTTCCTAATCCTTTTTGGTTTGATTTAGACCATTACTAATCTGCAAATGTAATAAGTCAGTAGGCTAGTTAAAGGTATCAGTGTTGTAAGAGTGGTCCACTGTGCAGTGGGGCCACGTGCTGCCTGTGGATGCTCATTTTAATCCCTAACAGTTGATGGTTAGTAGATAAATGTTTGTTAGATGAAGGCCATGGCATGCTGCTGCCGCAAGGGGGAGGCAGAGAGAAGTGGATGTGGATGGGAGGGAGTGGTTTGGAGAAGAAAACATGGTTCCTACTGAGTGAGGGAAGAGCGAGGAGGACTGAGAGGCAACACTTTGATTTCTGAACACAAGCCCCAAGCACCACTGTCTTTCATCAGACTGTCATGCTGTTTCCTTGGCTCCTTCCCAGCTCCTGATTGTCCTGCCTGTGTGTACTGGGCAGCAGAAACAAGGCTAATCAATGGCCCCCACCCCTCTACACCCAGCACTCGCTTTTTTATCTAGTGGTGATTATTGACTAGATCTGAAGGATTTTTTAAGACTTCCACTGAATCAATTTCCTCTCCTGGAAGACGTTTTTGGCTCCATCAGGGTCCAAAACCCCAGCCCTCCCTCCTGTTGCCGGGAAACCACTGTAGTGATTTGTGTGTTGTCAGAGTGCATTATAGACAGTGACATAGAGAGAGAGAAACCTTGGCTGGAGAAAGAGGGAAGACAGAGAGAGAGGGAAAAGGGGTTTCAACAAGAAAACAATTTTACATGCAAATCTTCTCGGGCTCCGTCCTTCTTTCTTGTACAGTTTCTCTCCCAACACACACACACACTGCACACTAGAGCTCAATTAATATGCTTTGATTCCCTCTGTCCTCTCTCACTCCCTCTCCCCTGCCTTCTTTCCACTGGCATGATAACTGGGTTGAGTTTTAGCTTTTTGGATTAAAGGGATTGAAGAATGTGTTTGGTAGAGAAAAAAAACAGTTGTGGAGAATATTTGATGTTTAATTGATGAGAGTTTGTATGTCAGAGTGAGGCTGGTTATTTACTGTCATCTTAAATATCTGGCTGTGAAAAGCATTTCTGTCCATAGCATAAAAATAACAATTGCAATAGTGTTTTTTTTTCCTAGAAAAAATTACTTATCGTTTTTTTGTGTGTGTTATGCTACATTTATATGAATAATAATAAGTCTGTTACATGTTTTTGAAACAGATGCTAAAGTACAAAAACTGAACACTCCATGTTCATTTTGCGTGTGTGCTGTTTTGTGGACAAGACTGCAGGTTAATGAGAAGACACATGCACGCATCACAAGCCCTTACATCAAAACGTGTAAGATTTTACAACATTTACGCTTCAGGTTTAATTACATAATAATCAGTTTATAATCATTTTGCCTGCCTGCCAGTAAACTCTTTTCTGTCTCTGTCAACCTACGGCCACAGTCCACACACACAGGTGTTTCTACTTATTTGGCGGTGTGTGTGTGTGTGTGTGTGTGTGTGTGTGTGTGTGTGTGTGCACTGTGCAGGCCTGTCCATGCCTGTGTCTGAAATGACTTCTTTTTTCTATTCACTCATTTCCTGTTATCTCATTTCAGTGTCTCAATTGTGAAAAGACCTTTGTACAGGCAACATGTTGACCTGTTGTAGGACTACTACTAAGAACATTAGCAATGACTGTGCTTGTTAAGCCGTGACAGTGACAGGGAGGCAGCATGAACACCAGGACACTGGGACTGCGCTGCAAAATCTTTCCAAGAATTTTTGTCTTATTTCTTGTAAAATGTCTCATTTCTAGTCAAAACGAATCTCTTATTCTCTTTCCACTTAAAATAAGACTCACCACCTAAAAATGAACTTGTTTTTATTTCATCATTTTCACTTGTTTCAAATGAATTTTCACTTGAAATAAGTAGAAAAATCTGCCAGTGAAAGCAAGTTTTTTGTGCTTGTAATAAGAGAGAAAAAGTTGCTCCACTATCAGATTTTTCTACTTATTTCAAGTGAAAATATGCTTGAAAGGAGTAAAAAAAAGTGTCTAAAAACAAGCTACTTTTTAATGTGACGAGTCTTATTTTAAGTATGAGATTGTTTTGACTAGAAATAAGACAAATATTCTTGGTAAGATATTTGAGTTTTTGCAGTGTGAAGCAGCCAGACACAACTTACTTTGATCATTCACACCTGTGCTTCTTCTTCTAATTCTGTGAATGTTCCTGTTTAATGCCTCACTCAGTACTTGTACACAGTGTAACAAAAAGATGTGTCCATTTAATGTGCATCAGATGTGCGTTTAATTTCATGATCATGTGAATCCTCCAGGTTTCTTCACTATAGCTGTGACTATAGTTCTTCTGACTGTAATGGTCTTGTATGTATCTGACCTTCTCTCTCTCTCTCTCTCTCTCTCTCTCAGTGCAGAGCGGTGACCCTCTGATGACCCAGCATAGCGTCAAACATGTCACACAGGAGTGGCTGCAAACTTGTGTGAGTCTCTCTCTCCAGGCAAGTCACGTGTCTGTCTCTCTCACACACGCACACCCAGAGCTCACCTACCTGTCTGTCTACCGGTATGGGTTAGGCCCTCATGGGAACTCAACAGTTTCCCAGTACACAACTAAAGTATCAGCAGCTAATCCACTGTCTGTCATCAGTGTGTTCTGTTCTTGAACCCTGAAAGACATGTACTGTACACAGCCTAGTGGCTCTGACACCAAATCTATGTAAGTCTATGTAATCTATATGAATATTCATATAAAGAACAAAGCACTGAGGTAAAACATTAATTTACTTTTTAGAGTAATATTATACACTGTACTGAGGTGGCAAGTTTCCACTAGAATAACTAGACTAGTCACAGCATGACACATTATGTATACTGTAAGGCTTAGGTAAAGACATGAGACATGCACTCAAAACCTAAATACACAAGAAAACTCAGCAGAGGGGAAGAAAATATTCCACTAAAGTAACTAAACAACTAACAAAAACTGCATTTAAAAAACAGAACTGAGACAGTTGAAGATGTTTGTGAAGAAACAAACAGCTGCTGTTTTGATGTTTGCTGTATTTCCTGATTTGTGGTCTATCTCTGTTAACACGCTTCTTTCTCTTTTTCTCATCCTGTGTAAAATGGATTATCAGAGGAGGGTATTATTGTTGGAATTGAAATTGCAAGATAATTGTGCTGTTTCAATTTTGTAAATGAACTTGTTGTATTAGCAGTAGTGGAAATGTGTACATAATTCATCACCTAGGAAGGTGCAAATTGGATCGTAGCTTTGATACCTGAGCTAAAACACAGACGGCAGTTTTTCTGGTGTTAAAACAGCTATTAGCATAGTTTACCATTATTACCACTGGTATGAATGTTGTATGAATGAATAATGGTTTGTGTAACACACTTTTGGTGCACTGAAAAGCACAATATAAATCCATTATTATTATTACAAGCCATTATTATTATAATCATCATTATTATTATTATTATTATTATTATTATTATTATTATTATTATTAACAATCTTATTATAAATAATCAGGAACAGCCATTATAGTTTATAAAAGTGAAAGGTGGACCTATCAGCATGTCACAAAAATATAGTCAGATCCAGACAGATAGTATAGTGTGACTGTGGGCTTGCTGTCTGTTCACTGCACAGTAAATAACATTCCAGGACACAGACAAATGCTAATTAATTAACAAACCAAATTTTAAATGTTAGAATAATGTTCTGGGTACACGGTACCTGATACATACAATATGTGATATTGTTAGTAACAGTGAGGTAAGTCTTTTATTTTAATGTCTATACGATTTTCATGTAATGTGCATTTCATGAACACACATTTTCACTCCTGTCACCCTGCTCCCTCCCTCCTTCCCTCCCTCCCTCACCCATTATTTTCTTCCTGTTCCTTCTCTGGCTGCCTGGTTGAGGCTGTGAGTGCAGCCATTGTGCCTAGAGGTCAGACGCCTCTTTAACACAGAGATCCCACTATACTGTCCTTCAGAAGACCTCTCATTATTCCAGCTTTGCTTGTTTACATCGGACCAAACAAAGCCGTGACGACACCACCCCAGTGTGTGTTTTTCAGACACCATGTCGGCTCTCCTCCTTATTACCAGAACAACGGCGCTACGTTATTCCTTGTTTATACCTTTAGTACAGAACAGGGAGGTGGAACAACATTCCAGCCGGCTGTGTGAACGGGGCTGGAGATGCACAGTGCCAGGGTCAGAGGCACTGTGGTCATGACTGGGCCTGATAAAGCTGTTATGAAAATAAGGAATAAGGGAGAGACGGTACTGAGGGAAGAGGAGTGGGCGCAGTGGAGAGAGAGATGACAGAAACAGAGCAATAGCCAAAAATACAATTTCGTAGAACTCTCTGGAGCAAAAGAAGACTACGGGCTCTATTTTCCTGGCGCAACTCAGGGGGGCGCAGCGAGGCTACCAGTGTTATTTTCCTCCACTGCAACAACGTGTGCAGCGGATTTGATAAATTGGCAGACTGCTGTGCGCCAAGATGGGAGTGGTCGCGCAGCAGGGGGAGGTGTCGACAGATTCACCTTGACGCAGTGACAATTTGTTTCCAATAGACCGCGCCGAGAGTGCGCTGAAAGCTCGCCAGCTCTAACCTGGTCTACTCTCAGCGCAAGGCGCAGCGCAGCCAGCGCAGTGGTAATTTGACTGCCCAGCTCGCAGTGCGCACACGTCACCAAGACCTCACAGGCAGGTTTCCACAGTTCCAGGCACATTTAAATGCAATTAATAATCACAATAATCCCTATTTATTGTAACTATCTGAATCAGCACATACACGTATCGATTGTCCCGTCACACTGATGACAGATCAAAGGCTGTCGGCATGCGTAATGGAAACTCAGCCTGACTGAATTAACAGAGATGAAACCGCATCGTCACGCGACCATAACAAATAAAACTGAAAACAAATAAACTATCATCTCTCACAGCAAACCACAATCAGCCTCGGCATCAGATAGTGAGCAGATATTCACATCTCCCATCTCAGGTAAATTCTAAAGAAAAAAGAAAAAGACGCTCCGTGATGCCTCCTTTACGCACAGCTGTTTGTTTATGTTGTGATCTGTGCACACGGGTTTAAATATAGGTTACTAAATATGAGTGTCTTTATTAATGGAAAAGGTGTGTGTGTGTGTGTGTGTGTTTTTTTTTACTGGGCAACAGCTCTCAATATGTCAGAGCAAACCTGGATAACATCATAACCTCCTCCCTCCCAGACTACTTTTGCATCAAAAGCCTGTGAGGTCTGTTCGCGCGACCATATATTCGGACACTGCGAGCTTGGACCGGACCAGAACATCACTTTCCTCCCGTCTCACTTGCTGTGAGAGATGATAGTTTATTTGTTTTCAGTTTTATTTGTTATGGTCGCGTGACGATGCGGCCCGCTAATAAATCAATAAGTAAATAAATAAATATAGCGGATCATCGCAGCGGCACAGTGTGTAGTGTCAACACAGCAGCGACATGCAGTCATCCACCCTCACAGTCCTGCTCTTGAGACATCCACGGCTGCTTTTTTGTCCCAGTCCCTCCCTGGTTTCATCTCTGTTAATTCAGTCAGGCTGAGTTTCCATTACGCATGCTGACAGCCTTTGATCTGTCATCAGTGTGACGGGACAATCGATATAGATATACGTGTATGTGCTGATTCAGATAGTTACAATAAATAGGGGTTATTGTGATTATTAATTGCATTTACATGTGCCTGGAACTGTGGAAACCTGCCTGTGAGGTCTTGGTGATGTGTGCGCACTGCGAGCTGGGCAGTCAATTGCCTCCCTCTTCATCTGTGAAATCAAACTTGCGCCTCGCGTGCGCAGAGGATTTAAAGGTGAGGAGAGGAGCTCATTTGATTGGTGAAGATCTGACTCGGCTGTGTCAAACCCACTCCATGCCTTCTCTCCTCCCTCTATGCCACTTGCGCCGGTGGGAGGGAAGTATAGGTGGGATGCGCTTCGCCGTGCAATGAAGGAAAATTGCAAACTGCTCCTGGACACGCCCTGTTGGCGAAGCGAAGGCGAAGCGCAGGGCAGATCCGCTGCGCCTGCGCTAGTTTACGAAAATAGAGCCCTTGAAGGGATAGTTCAACATTTTGGAAAATTTTGGAATTGGCTTGAATGCAGTCTCTGCATTTGCCTCGAAAACAACTCAGTCTTGTAATGTTCCGTTATTATCTCATAGCGTGGTGAATGTGCAGGTCACAACTTGTCCACAAGAGCAGTTTGTAGTTGTTGGATTGTGTATTTGATGAGTTTGATGAGGGAAACCAAGAAATCCCATGAGCCTCCGTAGCTCTGAGCAGCTCGGGGCTCTGCTCCGCCGTTCTAAAAACAGCTTGCACCGACAATCAAAGCTTACAAACTTACTACTATGACTTTAGGGATTATGGCAATGGGCCAATTTGCCAAAATGTCAAACTATCCCTTTAATCAAAATGTATGCAGTCATGGGTTGTTGAAATACAGGAAAGATGTTGAGGTTAGACTAGACTGAGTCAGAAACTGCCATGAATGGCAGGATCTGTTGGTCATGAAAACCTGAAATTAATAAATTGTGACATAAAAATGTGAAACACATTTGATGTATGCAAGTCTGATGGAGTAAGTGCAGTAAATAATACAGTTCAAAAGACAATGAGACATTCAGGACTTTATATTATATTACCTTTACTGTCATTCACTGAAAAAAGTGTTGCTATGTAATCTCATATTTTCACGCTCACACTTTCTTATTCAATAACAAGGAAGTGCAGGTGTGTGCGCAGCTCACACACACAGTAGGAGTATAGTAGCACCGTGTTGTTGATCATCCACACAGCAGACAGAGCTGCTCCTCTGACTCTGGCCTGGTCATTTCCACCACTGACACTGACCCCACCACCTCGGTGACCAATGAAAACAAATCTTCCAGGTTACTGGTGCAAGGCCCCATCAATGCACACATGCCCTGCACCAAGACAACCAAACAGGACATCTCTTATTTGTATGCGTGTACAGACATGTGGTTGAGTGTAGGGTTGTTTTTATTGGTGTGCACGTGCAGGCTGATACGCACTGGATTGCACTGTAATGCAGCTGATGTCTTCAGAAAGTCTTTATATTCAGTAAAGACATGATGTCAGTGTGATTATGACATCTTTTTGTTTACTAGCCATCTCCACTGAATCACTAATGTGTTGGTCTTAAGCTCTCTCAGGTCTATAAACGGAGCCTTGGCTAGAATAACCACTATCTATTAGCTGACCTGCTGTCACCCAGCCAGAAGACAATCAATAGCCCCTGATAATGATGTCATTTACTCACAGTAACCCGCAGATAACGATGAGACTGGAGGTCTCCTGTTATTACCTCATTTCATGTGTTTTGTCTCATGGCAGGGCTTGAACATCCCTCTTTGTAGCATGTAGAGGAGTCGGTTACAGGATCATCCTGGACTGAACCCTTCACAAAGACTTGTAAAGCGAGTGGAAGCATCTCATGGACGAGTCTTGTTGAGTTTATTAATTAACAACAGCAATTACAGGCTTATTGAGCTCACAGACCAACTGAGGTCAGATCCTGGATATTTGGATTTTATTATGATATAAAATAGAAATGCTAATAATAATGTAAATGCTAATAATAATGTGGTATCTTATATCAACCACATGTTTTCTTTTTTTTTAAGTATATATTTTTTGGCTTTTTCACCTTTTAATTTAAAGCACAGTCACAGGGGGCAGCTGCTCTGCCAACATTTGTCTTGTCCACACGTCAAAAATAAATACAGCGTTTTTAAAAATATTCACTGTGGCTGGGGTTTTTAAAAAATCTCTGTTTTAAGGCGTTTTCAATACGTTTGCGTGTGTACAGACCCCCCAAACCGGATGAAAAAGCGGCGTTTATCAAAAAAACGTTTTTGTGTGGATAGGGCCTGAGCTAAACACCGCCCCCAACCACATGTTTTCTTGCATGCACATAGTGTGCAGCAATTTACTCAGGAGAACAGTAAATATGATTCCTTAAACTGGACTTAGAGATGAGACATACAGTTAACAGGCTGCAGTTATAATGGAGGTTCTTAAAGCTACTGTTAAAATAAAGAACTGGAGGAGAGAGTGATCGAAGTCTTTGTCCACATTACTGACATTATTCTTGCCTGTCCAGGGATACTGCCTGGACCATCTGAGGTTTAGATACAGCTTGGGCTGAACTGATTTTAGGTACTGTAAATTTTACAACATGGGCTTAGTTTGTTGGTCTTGATTGATGGCTTCAGGTGTGATATGTATAATTTTTTATTAATTCAGCTAAACAGAATCAAAGATAAAGGAGTGTTAACTTTACAATCTTGGCCACTGTCACCGCAACAGAATTTCTGTGATCAATAAACCCTCTGATATATTATTTCAGCTCTGCATATATTAGTTTAACATTCATCTGTTTAGGCCTAAGATTGATTTATAATCATAGCTGTGATTAGGCCTGTCACAGTTATTACATAACCGCCTGATCGCAATTATTTCAGCTGACCGCAACAATTTTGCATAATCGTTAAAATAGTTTCCATTTATCTGTATAAATCAGCTGGGTGAAACTTATATTATACTACATATTTCATCACGATTCCCTCCAGTTTTCTACTGTTTGAGGTTTTTGTCTGCTCCTCTTTTAATGACACCATGAAAGTTGCGACCTTTCTTCTGTTTAATGAAACGTGAGTGGAGCCACAAACTGTTGATCTGGAGGAGCTACATTTCTAATATTCATCGCATTTCGTTGAACATCTATTGACAGAAATGTAATTTTTATTTATATGTTCCAATGTTTAAAGCCAATTTTCTTCATCTTCTTCATAAGGTGTGTATTAAACTATAGGCTTATAATGGCCTAAAATTATCAGACAATTCAATCGTTAATGACAATTATTTGTGTGGCAATTATTGTCAACTAAAATGTCATGATTGTGACAGTCCTACTGCAGTGATTGACAGAAAAGATCCTGTGGTGTCTTTATATGAAGGGAGTTTTTATTTGGAGGACTTGTCTGTTGCCTGTTCAGACCAAGTCAGGAAGAAATGTATCAGTGTGCACAATGGTGGTGTATACACTCTGTGTGTGTGTGTGTGTGTGTGTGTGTGTGTGTGTGTGTGTGTGTGTGTGTGTGTGTGTGTGTGTGTGTGTGTGTGTGCAGTTGTTGTAAATTCATGCTGAGGTGGTTTGAGCCTCAGGTTGATCCACGGTTCATCTGACAAGAAGCACAGGGAGTCAAAACCTGCCTCCAGCCAACTGCCCCCCTGTACACGCTCTCACACACACACACACACACACACACACACACACACACACTTTCTCCCCTCCATCCCGGCTCCTTCGTTTACTACCTGCACACAGCCTTCCCCCACCAGCCCCCACTCCTCCTCCCCTCCCTCCAGGATGCGAGTAAAGACAGCCTGGCTGAAGTGGATGTCGGGGAGAATTAGATGCTAGCAGACAATTTGATTTCTCAGTCTTCAAGGCTTCCTTCTCCTCCACACACACCAGCAGCCGAGGGTTTGATGCATGCAGACGGCAGACAAGCAGTTCTGGGAGCAGGAGGAGACACAGATAGAAACAGACAGAGAGAGAAGCAGCTCAAGTCATGGAGTGATAAAGACAAAAAGAGATTGAAGGTGCAAGACGGTGGTAGAATTAAAGTGAGCAGTTTAAAACGTAAAGGACCAGGTAATCAAGAAGAAAATAACAATGAAAAGAAGAAAGGAGAGCAGGGAAAGACAAAGCAGGTGAAAGGCTGTGTCAGTGGGAGAGAAACAAAGGAAGACAATAGGAGAGGCCATCAAGGCAGCCACTTAATAGTCCACCCACTCGCTGCTGTCCAAATGGGCAGATTGACGCCTGTTAGCTCTTTTAATAGCTCCCATAATGGACCAGTGTTTAGGTGGGCGGCGGGGAAGGGAGCCATCCTGTCCAAAGTAACTCAATTCCTGGGTTCTGTTCTCCTGTTTCAGCCCCTTTCAGCTCATCAGCAGCCGGCAGCAGACCCCCTGCTCTTACAGATAGATTTACTAACCTACAGAGAACTCTGGGAACATAAATTATAGCCAAAGTGGCAGACCTTCTGGTGGTAAAGCACATTTTGTGCATTACGAACATATCATGTGTGTGTGCGTCGCTTTGGGAAGGTCTGTGTGTACGTACGGTGTACACACGATACTTTGTGTATGTGCTTTACTATCAGTGGATATGGAAGTGACGGGCTACAGTATTATTGTATTTAGAAATCTAAACCTCGAACACTCAGTCACCTGCTGGTGTGTCAGTCATCACACACACAAACACACGCTGTGCAGACAAATATTCAGAACCTCTGGCCCCGATGTTGAGTTTCCTTTGAACACAGATCCCCAAAGAAATATAGGCTAACACTTTATAATAAGTACACACTATTAAGCATTAGTTAAGCATTAATACATACTGAATTCTTCATTTATAACACATGAATACTCATTAGTATGTAGTTTATAAATACAGTTAGTGCGTATCAATGATGAGTAAAAGATTTTAAACTGTGTTTATAAACTACATACTAATGAGTATTCATGTGTTATAAATGATGAATTCAGTATTTAACGCTTAACTAATGCTTAATAGTGTGTACATATTATAAAGTGTTACCGTGGTGATCTTTTCATTTCATGTAAGTTTGAGTTTTAGGAAGCTGATGAAGAAAATACTGTTACATAGTGTTGAATAAGACCATTTTATCAGAGTTCAACTTCAGGGGCACTGGGTTTTATTCTTAGATTTAAATGGGTGAAGGTTGTGGGCCTTACTAACTTTATATTCACATATTATACACTTTTAACTGCATTAATATATTATATATATTCAAAAATACTGTGACAGTAATAGAGCCAGATTGACCCTGAATATGCTCCTCGGTTGATTTGGAAATGATTCATGACGTTTAACTGGAAGAATGCTTTACAGCTGTTTGGCGTTGTGACATTTGATAATGTATTACTATTATTATTATTATTATTATTATTATTATTATTATTATCTATGTGTGTGGAGTTGCAACACTCTGGCAATAAAAAAACAAACAAACAAACAATAGCAATCGCATAATACAATGATCTACTATTACTTTCAGACACTTGGTCCACCTTCACAGCAGCATTCAGTACGTTTACATGACACTTGAAAGAAAACTAATTATTGCCTTAATCAGACTATGACTGGACAACTGGAGAGCATGTAAACATGTTAGTCCGACTAATATCGGAGTTCTCCATCTCTGATTAAAACACCCAGATAATGCAATTGGAAATCAATTTTCTTCAGCATGTATTCAACTTAATCGGACTGAAGCTGGATAATGCATGTGTGCACGCTCCACAACAGTACAACACAAAGTGTAGCAGAGAAGCAAGTGCATTTCACACAGTGCGACCAGCGAGAGGGGGGCGTATTTACCCGCTGAAATGACGAATATCGCCGCCTGAGGAGGAGGATATGTCAGTTATTCGATTTTCTCTGTTGCATGTAAACTGGGACAAGGACAGAAGTCTGATTAGACGCCGAAATCGAATTTTCAGCATATCTCGATTAAGCTGTGCATGTAAACGTATTGACTGTGGTCGCATGTCGGCCTCTCCGCTGGTTTACAGCCCCTGTTAGTTGGAGAACACCCCCCACCACTGCAGGCGGAGCTGCTCCGTCAGCTGCACACCGACTGTGGCTGTGGGCATTGGGAACTCTACATCTGCTGCAGTTGTGGGCAGCCGGCCACGCCATGAACACATCCACACTAACTTGTTAAATGTTCCGCGTTTGTGCCCTGCCCCCCCAACCCAGCGGCTACACTGTGCATGTCTCCAACACCCCCACCCTCTCATCTCTCCACCATCCCATCCTCCCCCCCAGATGCAGGTTGCCAGATCGTAGTAAGCCCATGCAGGGCGGTGGGGGTCTGCGATGTTGGCTGCAGCCCGCTGCCACGCTGGGCCTTGTTATTATCTCCAGATGACATCAGCATGAGCAGCAGATGCCTTTTTGGCCACAGGGGCCGAACACAGAGAGACGGAAAGTGTGTGTGTGTGTGTGTGTGTGTGTGTGTGTGGGCACGTGTGGGTGGGTGGATGTCTCCTTGCATGCTGTTCACGAGGGGATCAAGCTATTTATTACCTCCCCATTTATCAGACCATCTCCCTCACTCAGCTGAGAAGGAGTGTGTGTGTGTTTCATTCCAAAACGACCGTTTTTCCAAACGATGATAATGTAATCATGCAAAGACACACACACACACGGAGATGAGCCATTTAATAATAGTAATCTTTATCTATTTACTGTGGCAGTGATGTTCACATACGCACGTGAAAAATGACATGATAATTAGTCTCATGAATAATTATGATGATACTAATTGATAACAAGAGTGGCGGTGATATCAGTGAGGGAAACGTAGTCGTTGTCAAAAAGGAATGAATGATGCAATCAGTGACAGTGTGAATACATGAGTAACCTAACTGTAATTTACACTGAGGAGACTGCAGTTAATGATGGTGGTCAGGTTCGTTATGTAGGTCAGCTGATGTGCATGTGTGGCCACCTGTGTTTGTGTGTGTGTGTGTGTGTGTGTGTACTTGTACAGCTATACATGTGAGGACCAGTTTGAGTTTTAAACCATCAGAGTGGGGACCTTTTGGGAAAGTGAGGACATTTTGGCTGGTTCTCACTTTTTCAGACCGAGGGTTAAGACTTTATAATAACTAGGTTATTATAATTAGGTTTGAGTTAGGTTAAAAGTACTGGTTAAGGTTAGGCATTTGTTTTGGATGGTTAAGGTTAGGGTTAGGGGCTAGGGAATACATTATTACCCCTTTCCCACTGGCCAAAAAACCCATTTAAATCCACTAACAATCGGCTTTTCGTGGCAGTGGGAAAGGCGCACTGACCCGTGTCAAACGACGGGGGTTAAAATCGCCTTCAATCGGCTCGGCTCTGATCGGCTTGCAGTGGGAACGCCAGACCCGGGTCAACCCGGCTCATTTTGGTCAATGGGAAAGGGGCCATATGCCGATTATTAGCGGGTCGACCCGCGTTTAAAAAAACCTGCATCGACCCGCTAATTTTAGTGGGAAAGTGGCATATGTCAATGAGTGTCCTCACAAAGATAGCCATACAAACGTGTGTGTTCTGCACTGCTGAGAGTTGCTGTTTTATTTATCCCTGTGTTTTCTTTGAGGGATGGGCTGAGAGATGAACCTCAGGGAAGGAAATCAGAGCAGCGGCACTGGCACACAATTTAGATTAAAGTGGCCACATCTCACCAGATTTAGCAAGTGTTTTGCAGTATGTAGGTGAGTGTGTGTCTGGCAGCGTGTGTGTGTGTGGCTGTTAACCTGAGGCAGCAGGCAGTGCAGCCGTTGCTGTCTATCACCTCCAGTTATTTTACACTCTTCTTTCCCCGCAGATTATTATATACAGTCTATCCCCGCTCAGCTCCCACCAATTTAATGGAGGGAAAAAGACGGGCGTCAGGAAATGATATTTCTAATCAGACTGCAGCAAAGGGCCCCTTTTATTAAAGTGGGGGTGCTGTCTCTTTCTGTCTCCCTGTCTGTGTTCAGAGCCATCTACGGGCTGATAATGGCTTCGGCCAACCTTGTGTCATCATATTAAAGCTCTGAACGCCCCCACCCCCCTCCCCCCTCACACTCTCTCTTCGGCTGCTCCCTCTCTGTACAATCCCCCCATATTCTTCCAGCTTCAGTCTTTTCTAGTGAAAATAGACACTTTTGTTGTTCTTTCTTTTATTGCCAGATACCGGTGTGTATTATAGCTTTGAAAAAATATTGAATTCCCCCGAGTTGTCAGGGCCAGGCAGTCGCACCTCATAAAAGCAGCCGAGGATTTGTAAAGCGGTAATGTGCCGGTGATCTAATGCACTGTGGCAGGTGGATGATGTGGCAGAGCAAACACAGCATAATATACGCTGCTGTTAGTATAGTGGTTGAAATGGAATGGAATTCATATTTTAGTATTTTACTTGGTGTGAAAATTTGTATTGTAATTGAACGCTTATGAAGAAGTGATTGTACATGTAACACCCAATGAGTTCAGGTAATTGGTTTTATGTCATTTATTTTTTTATCATTGGTTTATGGCACTATGACAAAAACTTAAATTAAAGAATCTTTTTTCTATTAGATTTTCTCTTCAAGGTTTTGGTCTTTGTCTCCTCCTGCCATTTAAATATATCAACATTGCACTGTAGGTGAGTATACTGTAGTTGTTAACAAAGAGCTGGACTCAATCATCTTCACGACAAGAAAATAGATTTGTAAAATCAAAAAGGAAAAAAAGGTTCTCCGGCCACAAAAAACACTCTCTGAGCCAGTTTTAAAAACCCTCCTGCTAAATCTGTTACAGCTTTGGATGAAAAGGAGTCAGTCTAACAAGGACATCATAATTACTCTCTTTAACAAAACCTTTTATAATGCATTGAAATATTTCTGCTGAACCAAACAACCTTCCTCCGTCCCTGGCTCTGCATTAAACCTGCAGAAATATAAAGTGTGACAAACTCAAGGTAGCCAGTAGTCAAAACGGTGCAGCACGAGTCCAAAGGTTCGATTCTTTTAGTCACATTCCACGGCGACGATGGCTTGTTTGTTTGAAAAGCTGGTGATAAAACTGGGATTTCCACAGCGGCTCAGTCTGTACTTTGCGCTTTGGAAAGCAATGATGACACACGGGGTAAACTGTTGAGCAGCTGATGGACTGATGGCCTTACCCTGATGTTGTAATCACGTAGTAACACCCAGTAATTGCCTTGTATTGCTTTCCTGTTTACATCAACACTGCATTTAAATGGTTATAATAAAGGTGAAAGGAAAATTGGACTCACTCATCAGGGCACTTCATCAAAAAGAGATCGGAGATGTTATTTCAATAGTGTGTGAGCCAGATTAAAAGCAGTCAAAAGCAGGTTGTTTTTACTATGTTAGTGGTTACACACACACACACGCACACACACATGCAGAAGCACACAAAGAAAGTGTCTGGAAGTGAAGCTGGTTTCAGTCATAACTGTGAATGTAGACGGCCTCTGAGCAGGCAGAGACTAAACAGTTGCTCTGGGTTGCATCAGTTGTGTTTTTCTAACTCCGCGCCATATCATCACAGTGCTTCTAAATCAAACTAAAGTCCTAATTACAGACCACTGATGACTACTTGGGAGTTGTGCCTGGGAAAGAGGAGAGGATGCTGACAAGCTGCTGAACCGACCCACTGTCAGCCTGTTTGGTTGGTCTCTGTCCTTACCTTTCCCCTCCTCCTTCTTTATTGTTAAGCTGCAGAGCTAGTCATAACCCCCCCCCCACCGTTGGCTTCTCTCGCCCTTCAGACGCTGCTTTCATCTGGACGCCCCCGCACTGTCCTGGAAGTTGACCGGTGACCACAGGTGACACAGGCTCAGCTCTGAAAAAACCACCGGTATGTTGTCACCCAAACTCAGACACCACCTCCAGGCTTCAGCTCAAGGTAAACAAGAATGTCGCCAACACACACACACACACTGTCCACATGCATACACAAATACACAGCCCACAGTCACGCCTGCAGTCTGCTGACATGTCCAGAAAGCTCATAAATTAGGGTTTTTGTGACATGCTCTGACATACACACACATATGGATACTGAGCAAACATGTCATCCCAATTCATTCACACACAGACACTCACTCACACGCTCGATCCCTGCAGCATATTTATATTTACTAAACAGTTCATAATGGCTGCTGAATACACGGCCCATCACTCCATCTTAATCCCTGTGGTATTTAGAGCATGTGACAAGTGCACACAGTGACAGAGCCATCCAGCCTGGACTCACAGGGTGTGGTTTTGAATTGTTTTTTTCTTTTCTTTTTTTGCTAAGTCAACAAACATGCTCTTTGCAAGTAGCTGCATTTAGTGTGTCACATTGTTTTTTTGGACGCTCACCAGTTGTTTCTAAGTGAAGAACGTATCTGTGCCAACCTGATGGAAACAAATGTCACAAAGAGTTCACCAGCAAACTGATGCATGGATTGAGTGTGAAACATTACATTTCATAACAGTATAAGCAATATGAAATAACAATATAAAACAAATATTATAAAATACATCAAGTTTACTGTTATGCAGACCGATGCACGTCCTTGCGAGCTCTGTACATTTCTCTGTACATCTTCTGCAGCTCAACTGGGCCTGCCCTCGTAGCTATTCATTGAGCTTCGTTACTGCATTAAGGTGGTTCGAATGCCATAAAAGACAATGGCTTTGAGTCAATGGCCTTGCCTGTGCAGCCACAGCTGAGGCAGCCAATTTAATAGGTATTGATGCCAGGTTTTAGCCACATTTTCCCACCACGCTTAAAAGCCCATGTTCCACTGATTAGCTAATTAAAACCTAGAGCGAGGGCTATTGATTCAGGGGAAGGGCAGTTGGGGGAGGCATCTGTCCCTCAGCTTGAGATGGCCCTGGTACTCTCACACACACACACACAAACGTTCACACACCTCCACTGTCAGGGCCTAAAAGGCTTTTTACACTTCACTAGATCTATATATTGGTTTTAAGTTGAAGTTACCACTTATTCTTTGTAATAACCAGTTGAGTACTGTACGTGATATTGCTGTGTGTGTGTGTGTGTGTGTGTGTGTGTGTGTGTGTGTGTGTCTGAAGGAGAGAGGAGTGCTACATTCGATCCCTCCTCTCTCCCTGCCTCTCAGTAATGGTGGGTATTTATATCCAGAGCTATCAGACACCTGATGGCGGCAGATTACAGGCTTGTAGCTGGGCAGGTAGCTATAGAGGTGTCAGCCCTCTCTTTTACAGAATCAAGACTCTTTCCCCTTTTCTGCCACCTCACATTACAGCTAATACCATGATATCACCAGACCTGGGTGAGACAAGCTGATTTTTCCAGAAAAAGGGCAGATCTAGATAAATACAGGTTAAAAATCACAGAGGCGACGGGTCACAATGTGGGAGAACGGATCCCAACAACACAAGAGTGATGATGAACTGAATTGACAGTAATTGACTAAATAAGACGTGTGAAATAGCAGCAATGGATGTTATTTAATTTAAAAACACTTAGTAAAAGTGTTCATTAATTTCTGTTAATGATTTAAATACTGTAGAATTGGCCCTATTAAAATGATTAATTTTCAGATATGTAATTTGAGTTGTATGTGTTGGTATTTTTCTCTTTTATTTAGTTTTCCTCGCATTCCAAAAAAAAATGAAAGGGAAATAAAATCATCAGTCAGTTCTGTTTCAGCTGCTCTGTCAGTTGGAAAAAAACCCAACAAAAACAAAATAAAAATAGAAATGCCAGTTTTATAATTATTTATTTATTTATTTGTTTATTTGATTGGGACAGTGCACATTAATGGGCATAAGAACATGTGAATATGCCGAATTATAGCAGGATGCTAGTTTCCGTCCGTAGTCCCAATAACATGAAAACAGTTCAAAACACATAATAAAAAAAGTAGACAACACAAAAGGCAACAATAACAATGAAAAACACATTGAGAGGCACATTACTTTTTCTCTTCATTGGATAATGAAGTATACAAATATTCGCGGACATAAAATCGATCAAAATCGAAGCTTCGACGGCTGGGGTGTGCGCGATCGTAACGTCTGACCAGGGGGGGGGGGTGTAACGTCTGACCGCGATTGTAGCGGAAATAATGAAAGTAATGGCAAATAAACACTGCATATCAACAAAATCAGGCAGGTTTCCAGGATGCCAAGTAGCCTACTCATTTTTATGTAACAATTGCCGATGAGAACCGGTGTCAAAAAGGAAAACTTCATGACTTCATGATCGATTACTATGGCAACTAACAAAGCTTCGAAGCTTTGATTTTTTGGGGTCAGCCCTAGTTATGAAACAATGCGAGGATTTATTGAATTTATGTAAGAAAATTTTAACATCTCATGTAACTCATACCTTATGTAAACAAGACATGAGCAAAGGAAATCAGTGTGTTGGAGCCCCTGCCTGCATAACAGCATGGGGTCAGCTGGGGCTGATGAATGGTGAATATTTCATTGGCACAGTTAAGTTATACACACACACACACACACACACACACATACACACGTACACACACTCACCTGTGGAAAGTAGAGCACCATAATCTGACTACGGTATTTCATAACCAGCTCATTCCTCATGTTTCTGACCAGCAGCACTGTACAGTAACAGCCTCCATGTGCTGATGCATCATGACTCCGTCCAACAACATGTGTGTGTGGAGACGGTGTGTGTTTGAAGGTGTGGTACATGCGCCGCCGCCTCACATTTCCTCCTCTGTATTCATTAGCCTCGCGCTCGTCTCTCTGGGGATGGAGGATTAGGCCGAGGAGGGAAATTAATGCTTTCTGGGTAGACGGCGTTCTCCCTGCCTGCAGCAGGAGGTCCATTGTCTGGTTTGATATCCGCGCAGGACACGGGACATCTGATCTGGCAGCCCTGACACACACGACACAGCCGTTAGCACAGGGGAACTGGAGAGGAAGCTCAAACATGTTGACAGGAAGCGCAGCCAATTCCATCTGGGGACTAACTGTTCGATTGTAGCAGTGAAATTGCACTTGTGTGTGTTTGAAAAGTGCTTGTGGTGTGAGTCATTAAAAACATGTCGAGGATTGAGTTTCCTCAAGTGAAGAGAAGTCAGCAGTTAAGTTTTTATTGGGCTACTTTAGTTGGAGAGCAAACAAAGGGAAGTAGTTTG
Source organism: Trachurus japonicus (assembly GCF_045865225.1). NCBI lineage: Eukaryota > Metazoa > Chordata > Actinopteri > Carangiformes > Carangidae > Trachurus > Trachurus japonicus. The sequence continues at coordinate 11,500,558 of NC_140907.1, forward strand.
ACTTGTGGAATATGGCGGGGAATTGATTAGCATTAAAAGCCTGTACAAAGACCAGGCAGCTCTTTGCTGCTCCGCTCTTGGACAGGAGGAGACGAGTACAAATTTTGATGCAATCAATGGCGGTGAGCAAAAATGCAAAGAGGTTTTCATAATGCATTAGCAGCTTCTTGTATTATTCTGCCTCATTACTGAATAATGCTACATCAGGAAATAGATTTTTTTCCCCGTAATAATAAAAAAAAAATCTCTAGGACAAAATAAATTGCTAAAATGGCAGCATTAAGCTTCAGAGGACAGAGCGTGTCTTTCAGCACGCCGCCCCCTTCCCCTCTCTCCTCCGTCCGCAAAATCCATCAAGGGAATTTAAGTAGCTGTTAATTACTTCCCCCGTCCCTATTGAAGAGGGGGAGAGAGAAATCAAGAGAGAGGGAGACTTTAAAAGAGCTAAAGCTTCACGATGGTGCAAATCCTCTCTGCCTAACAAAACCAAATCAATCTATACCCCTCTGCCATCCGCAGACCACTCAACACTCACACATACACACGTGGGAAGATGATCCTGTAAATCTGTGGTCTCTGGGGGCTGTTTGAGTGCTACTCCAGGGGTTTTTGGGGAGGGGGTGACCATGGGGGGTTCTGGGATTGAAGGAAAAGCGTAAATATCCCCAAATTGCAGATAAAATGTAACATTAGGATTGGTAAGCCCCACTCTCACCCATAATGTTCCACAGCACTAAATGACCTCTATTACAGAGCCTGAACCCATTAAGTCAATACAGGAGAGATTACCTGTGAAATGGAGGCGACTAGCTGCTCTGACAGACACGGCCCCCAAAAAAAAGGCCTGGGGCAAAATTAGATTTGGGGGCCGGGCGTGGTGTGTGCCTGTGGGCTAGAATTAGACGATGTAGTATCGACCTCCGCTCGCTCGTCAGGGAGGAATGCGTGTACAGGGGCACGAGGGCTGATCACAGGGCAAATAGCAGAAATCTAAACCAGGGCAAAGTGGTGGTGTGATTTAAGACCCAGTGAGATCCTGAAAGCTGAACTTGAACAGCTGGGTGGTCAGACAGTTAGCTAGGAAGTCCTCTACTCTGAATGTCTCATGTGGTCCTGATAAAAACCAGTTGTAAGAAAAAGTCTCCTGAATGCTGTAATCAGACACATGGTCAGTGGTAATGGTGTGATACACAGAAAGGAGATCAGATATTCAGATTGGGGCTTCTGTTTTGGTGAGTGTGATTTATATTCATGCTGTAATAATGAAGCGTTTGGCCCCAGTTTATTTTTAATCTGAGCAAGTTTTACATGTTGTGTATAGTAGATGTGTTTATTAAAATGACTGATGAAATGATATATTCTCTTAATTCATAAACCAGCTCAACTAAGATGAAGGAATAAAAAGCAATTGATTGCTATAGATTGTATGACCACAGATTTAAAAAGGGTCACCACACCCACATTTAAAAATAAATAAATAAATAAACCTAATATTTTAATTTAAAGAGTATCTAAATATATAATTTGTTTTAGATGTGTCCTATTGTTGAGATAAGTGGTGAAGTCACTATAAACCTTTTTGCTGACAGCATCAAAAACTTAGAAGTTTATAATCTTAATTTTAAAGAAGAAATAGTCCTTATGAGAGCAGTTGACAGTGAATTATCCAGGCACAGAGACACTTTGTGGAAAGACGAGCTCCTGTGGAATTAATATAGATGTATGTTTTCAGTGCTGAGTTACACCACTAATACAACTCCATTCATCTCCACTATGTTTAGACAGAGGGTAGAAATGTCTCAGACTTAAACAAATATTTGCGTGTCTACATCCCACTCCAGGTGAAGGAGTTTGTGTCATTTGGCTGAACAAACCTTTTACAGCCTCATCTGTTCTCCACCCACTGACTCAACAACCAGACTCAACTCACAAGAACCAATAATCATTTCACTGCGTTACACATGTTTACTATCATGTAGTTAAGGCTGACACAGAGAAGTTGGATCTGTGTGTGTGTGTTTTCCTGCTGTATGTATATAACACATTGATTTCAGTGCTGTGGTCTCACATGGTGACTCTGTCTTTGTGTGATGGATATTTAGATTCATGCATGAGAGGAACAAAAGTCAGGAGTATGTGCATTAGTGTGTGTGTGTGTGTGTGTGTGTGTGTGTGTGTGTGTGTGTGTGTGTGTGTGTGTGTGTGTGTGTGTGTGTGTGTGTGTGTGTGTGTGTGTGGTGTGTGTGTGTGTGTGTGTGTGTGTGTGTGTGTGTGTGTGTGTGTGTGTGTGTGTGTGTGTGTGTGTGTGTGTGTGTGCACTGTGCAGTGTGTGTTGCCATAGCAGACATCCCACAGGGAGCAGATAGAGGTGGAGGTGGAGGGAGGACGTTTTTAAGCACTTCAAAGTGGCCTCATTCCACACAGCTGAGCACAGAGGTGTGTGTGTTGGTGGGGGGGGGGGTGTAGTCATGCTTTGTAGTCATTTAAAACTGTGTGTTTGTCATTATAAGCGTGCATGTAAATTTGTTTGCAGTCCTACACAATATGTGTGTGAGGTGGGCTCCTCTACTTGGCTTTTTTATACTTCTTCCAATCTAAGCTCCTCTGGGGAATGAACTACAGAGAGCGCTGCAGTGCTGTGGGCCTCTCTTTGAGGTGTGTGTGTGTGTGTGTGTGTGTGTCTTAGGGCCAAGCATTTATAATTTTGGACTGCAACAAATTTGTAAACAAGATAACCAAGATAAAGTGATCATTGCGCTGCATTCTGTTGTGCAACAAATTGCACCATCTTAAGTTTTCACGTCCGGCTGCTGACAGACTGAAGAATCATGTACAACCGAAAGAAACTACAGTCGTCTCTGAAATCTGTCGTCAGAGCAGGAGGCATAATATCCTTCCATCTGTAAATCCTCCCACCCATCCCATTCTTATTGACATAGATAGATGCCTTTATTGTCCCATAGGGACAATTGACACACAGTATACACACCATGTACAGTACTTCAGAAAACATAAAACCCACAGAAACACATTGATGAAGCTGAAATGTGGTGAAAACATTCACCAGGACTTGATTAACTGATGAGACTTCAGAGGTTACAGCATCTTCACAAAACATAGTTCTAGCCTAGTTAATGCAATATTTTCATAACACCATGAGGGAATTTATTTAAATTAGTTGTAAATATTCACCTGGACTCACAGATGGCCTGATTAGATGTTGGAGGTCACAGTTACCTCACACGACACTTTTTAAGCCATAACTCAAGACCTCACACTTGTGTGGTCAATATTATTAGTCTTACGTAATAGTAACATATTAATAGTCTTGATTGCACATTAGACTTTTCAAGGCTTGTGTCATGAAATATGTTTGTAATGACTGGGTGTCACAGAGAGGATAAGCATGAGTATCTATATATCTAGCTATCTAGCTCACCTTTTAAATGTATTTTTATCTGTCTGTGTGTTTAAAAAAAGCTGTTGCTGTGTCTCTATCTGCGTCCTCCTTCCATACTCACACTTTCTATTTTAGTGCATAAGTGTGTTCACATCGACAACGTGCAGCGCATGTACATGTGAGCGATTGAAGGCAAGTGGAAGAGCGAGGGGAAGAAGTGAAAGCAGAGTGTCACAGTGACTGATGTGTTCCTGGTGTCAGCCTTGGCTGTGGTGAAAGTGAAATCCACTTTCTATTGCTTTGTCCCGCTCTTTCCCCACAGGAGAAAATGGAAATAGCCAACATCGAACTGATGCGGTCAATACCACTCTCCAGGAGAGCGCTGAGAGGGACGGGCCCGGCCCTGAGAGCAGGGCTGATGGAGGGAGGGAGTGGGAGTGGGAGTGGGAGTGGGCCATAGCCAGAGTATGTCAGGTTTCATCTGCCCAGGGTGACACACAGCCGTCTGACAGCTCTGCTCCACTCAATCTACTCCATCTCTGATACGCCTGCTCTTCTCCTCATGTTGTCCCCTGTTTCTCACATGTACACACTCGTCCTCTTTCTTCCAGGTTCTCACCCTATCTGTCTCTCATCCCCCCCCCCCAGGCTGCAGCATATGGCTCTCCTACACAAGTGCTTATACATGCACTGCCATGTGTGTTTGCTGTCTTTCTCTCTCTGTTTATACCATCTTTTTTGTCTCTCTTTAAATAGCACTCAACTGTTTCAGATGCATCTAAAGTTAATAATGAATTAGCAACAAGGTAAAGAAGGATGACTGTGAATCACTTTAGGGAAAAGGGGCAAGTTGAGGTGAAAACCCTCTCTAGCCTTTAAAACATCAGGATGTCACTGAGGAAGGCTGCAGCTGAGCAAGGCCCGGCTGGGAAGTCTTCATCTCTGTCTTTTGTTGTTCCCACTGACCTTTTGATTGGCTGGACTGGCTGTCAGTCAGCCAGTCTCCAACTGTCAGTCACTGTGAAATGTCATGTCACTCCATATTATTTGATCTGATCGTTCACTTCCTCTGCCCAGTCTTGTCCTAAACACGTGGAACATTGGGCCGTTGGTACAGTTTGGTCTCTCAGCCTCCAGGAGTTTGACTTGTTCAATGAAACAGGTCGCACTGGACAGGTGGCAATCTATGGAACCGTGTGTGTGTGTGTGTGTGTGTGTGTGAGAGAGAGAGAGATGTGGTATATTGATGTGTTGATGAAAAGAAGGGATCACCGCCGACATGTCTTCACTTGTATTCAAAAAAGTAGTTTATTAACAAGAAGAAGAACAATGTACAAAAAATGTCGAATCTTGGAGCATCTCATGGTGCCAATGTGAGATCTCTCCTTATGGCTCGAAACCACAATCTTTATATACTCTTTCTAACTCCAAAACTCCACCTTCTCCCAACATAAGGATATAACTTTCCATATTAGGCATTAACAGTTCGACATTAACAAAAGCATTCCGTAAATCCAAACAATACCTGTATCTGTTTAACATTCACAGTTCATGTTTTGTGTTCATAAACACAAGACAGGATCTAGCCTATAGACCTTTTCAGAGAGTATAAACAAATACAGGTGTTACCAAGGATACTTAGGCTGTCTTTACACTGCAGGTCTTGATGCCCAATTCCGATTTGTTGCCTATATCCGATTTTTTTGCCCAGATCTGATAATCTGCTGTGCTTGCATGAAACGGATCCTCCGTCGCTCACGTCGTGAGGACGGGAACAGCCTCACACATTTGTATACAATGTTTGTTTTTCCTCTCTTGATTTCTTATCAGCTCGGTTCAGTTTTTTGCGGTAGGAAAAGTGAAATCTGGTGTTTATCTCACGCTCCCTCGCTTGCCTCGTATCGATCCGCATAGAAATGAATGTTACTGTAGTGGCTATATGAAAAGAACTAGTGAGGGGGAAAAACAACGCGCGGACACCACAAAAATTATTTTTTATTTATTTTAACTCGTTGGTCACTGAGGTTTCCCTCATTTACAGGGACGACGAGTTTATTAAACACTGTAACGCCTGTGACAGTGATTACAGCTGACAGCTGGCCACGGTAGTCCCGGTCAGCCCCACGTGTCAGTGAGCACGTGAATTAATATTATCATTGATGACGTATGACACGCATTGCCAGGAGATCCGATCTGTCTGTTTAGACTGCAGACGCATTGGCAGAGATCCGATTTACACATTCATGTTACAGATCCGATCTGAGCCACTTGAGAGAAAAAAATCGGAATTGGGCCACTTGAACCGTGCAGTGTAAAGACAGCCTCTTTAAGGCTCCATTCCATTTAGTGTACCAGAGCGTTTTCTAATGAGCCACACCTGTCTTTGTTTATACTCTCTGAAAAGGTCTATATATAATTTTACGACCTTGGGTTCATCCTCCGGACGAGGCTAAACATCAGGTTAAGGCTCTGTGAACAACAAAAACACAGTCTCTTAGGGTGCATCCAAGGGGGCAGTTGTGGGTCTGAGAAGTGAAGCTCACTTCCGCGTTCAAAAAACTGCAATCCCCCCGGCTTCCTCTGGGGGCTGGTGTCAGAAGGGAGCATTCCCCATAGACCCCCATGTTAAAATCGCCAATTTTACATCCTCAGTAAACATGTTAAAAGCCTGGTGTCAGAACGTTTTTTTTTCTCAATCGATAGTTTCTACCCCCGCACACACTCTGAGGGGGGTGAATTTTTTTTAAACTCTACCGTTTTACTGTTATTAGGTTAAAACTCTGACCAATTAGGGCGCGGAAACGTTGAGTGACAGGTCCGGAGCGGTCCGGAGACAGGCTGCTTCGAGGCCAGTGGGCGGGTTCTCGGCCGGCCAATCCAACATGGCGCTGTTCAGGCCGCCATATTTGAGTCACAAAAACGACTCCCCAAAACCAATGGGTGACGTCACGGACGCTACGTCCATTCTTTTTACAGTCTATGGGTGCATCTCACAAGGGTCACTCATGTCTCATCTATTACTGTTACTAAACACTTTCCTTCAGTTCCAAGAGAAACAGAAGAACATAATGCATGATGTTAAAGCAAAAAGTTCAGGTGGATAATACACTACAGAGACATGCTCAAAGTAACATGTTGCATCTTTCATAAAGGTTTTGCATAACATGTGTGAGGAGCACGTTTCCACAATCTGAAACACACATCACAGAAATAGTGATACACTGTGCATGATCAAGCAGACTTCATGACAACGGAAATGTGAGGCAAGGCAACGTTTAGTTGTGTTGTTCTTTTACTCAACAGAAAACCATTAGCTCTTCTTCTTTTAATCCAGCAACAATAGGATTAATACACACTCCAAAAACAAAGTCACACACTATTATTTCGTTGGACCGCCTTTAGCTTTGATTACGGCAATTCGCTGTGGCATCGTTTCAGTAAGCTTCTGCAGTGGGGTTAAAGGTCCAGTGTGTAAAATGAGGGGAAAACAGTGACATCTAGCATTCCGATTCTATTATTTATCTATTAAATAAGTATATTGTTTAAATGAACATGAAACTCTTGAAACGTGTACAAGATAGCAACACTCTCTAAGCAAGACCCTTGCTATATGTACTGTATATATATCAGTCCCTCCAGGATTTCGCGGGCTTTTTTTGTGATTGTTGCGGCCTAAAATGCCTGAATTTGCGGCCACATTTTGAAAAAATTGCGGTGAATGTTGCGATGTTTTAAGCCCTTTTGTTGCGATTAAATTGCGGGAGACAGCGAAAGTTGCAAAAAAAAAGTTGCAGTTTTGTTCTGAATAATTAAAAATCAAAGGAAAATTGAAAATTTTGAAATGTCACAAATTAATGTGATGTGTTATGTTATGTCATGTTATACCAGCAATTTTCCACTTGTTAAGAAAGGCACAGGAAAATTACATAGAGTTGAAAGTTGTTTTACTTTTAATTAAAATGTCTGTTTAAAAATCGTGGTAAAAGAACTGTTTTATTAAAACAGTCCAGTTTTTGAATAAAAAGGGGAGGGTGGCTACTCAAGTCCAGGGCCAGGGCCTTAGGATGGGGGAAGGGGCACCTGGCCGCCGGCTGCTCCACTCCGGCCCTGCAGTGGCGCACTCACTGGATTCCCCCTCGGGGTTGACACAGCCTCGGGTGGTCAAGCAGGACAGCTCACACACTCAACACGTTCAACTCAGCTTGTGTTCCTTTACTTATCACTTTGTGCACGTTGTATCAAGTTTCTTGCCGTCAGCCCAGCCCCGCCGTTCCTCCGTGGACTCACTTTCAACCACCGCTCCGTCCAGACTCGCACTCTCTGCTGTGTAACTCGCGGAAAGCACCGACAATTGGTCTAATTTGCGGAAAAGTTGCGGTGATTGTACAAAATTGCAAGATCGCAAAAATTCGCGGGGATTGGCTGAATTTGCGTTAATTGTTGCGATCGCAACATCGCGAATTCCTGGAGGGACTGATATATAAAAGAAGAATTATAAGGCTACGAAAACCAAACAGATTTATAGCGATTATACACTTATACAAATATATTCGTTGTTAGTAGATTTTGCCAATAAAACTTGACAAATATTACATACTAGACCTTTAAGGTCTGGACTCTGTGGTCACATTGGACCACGTTTCTTCCTTGAAGATGATGGTTCCCTACTCTCCTTCCAGTTTTTAATAATGCGTTGGACAGTAATTTGACCCTTCTGAAACAGATGAACATCTTCTCCATGACCAGGTCTTCTGACATGGTTGTTTAATGAGACTGCATCAGTTAGGGTTAGAAACGTTGTTGCCAGCTGAAACATAATCATCCATACAGTAATTATCCAATGGGAGGCTCTGACCTATTAGCTTAGTTAAATCCAAGTGGTGTTTTTTTTTTTTTGGACGGGCCGTGTATGTTGAGAGGAGGAAGTACATTTTAATACTGTGTTTCAACTGGGTCTTCACTAAAGTAAACATCTAAATGAGTGGAAGAGTGGAGGAAGTGCCCTGAGAGGAAGAATTACATTTGTATAAAAGTAGAGTGTGTAAATGACTCTAAATTACATTCAGATGCATCTCCACATATAGCTATGTGTTTCCTAGGTGACATTGTGTAACTGGCTGCATTGAACACAACTGAAGCATATTGACTAAATGAGGAAATCATAACGTACTGTATATCATATTCACTACAACATTGCTTTTTTTTCTCCTAAATATTATACACTTACATCCAGCTGTTAGCCAGCTGCAGGCCTGTCATCGCCTCCTCCTTCACTCTGAGAAGCACATGCTTTTTTCCTCATTTAAAGCTTCAGTCACGACTATCTGCTCCATCATCATCTTATCTTGTCTTGTTTACTTTGACCACCAGGTATTATGTCAGAGTCATGTACGTTCATGTTACAAGAGCTGAACAAATAAAGCGGCTCTGTCATCTTGAGCTACAGCTGTATAAGTGAAGGCGGTGAGAGCTTTTAGCTGACCTGCCGTAGAGGAACCAGGGAACCATCAGCAGCACGTAGAAGCACAAAGGCAAGGTTTCAAGCTGTTCTAAAGTGTGCTTTATTATTTGATATGAGACGGAGCTGAGCAGTGTTCATACTGCAGAGGAAATGTCACCTGTGTCCCTCCCACACAGACACACACACAGCACATACATAACCATTAGTTCTCCCTCTCTCTAATCAGTGGAATCTCTGCCTCGTTCTTTCCCTCTGTAATTACATCCCACATACACAGCAGCAAGCAGCAGAATCTCATCTCCACACCAAGAGTTTCAACAAGAAAGGCTTTTAGAGAGAGAAAGAGAGAGATCTCCCCCTCTGTGATGAATTCTGTCTGTGTGTGTGTGAGTGTGTGTGTGTGCATGTATGTGTCTGACAGAATGGGGTTCCTATATGACCGCTTGATCAAACACACACACGCACGCTGACATGTGCGCTCACACCTTCAGCACCAAGACGTTATGTTTGATCACAGTCTTGTTGTTGTTGTTGTTTCTGCGTTTGTGCACTTCTGAATATGTAGCAGTGTGTTTGAATGGATGTGATTCGCTTTAATTAGCAGCAATTGTCGGAGGTATGTGTGTCTCATGAAATATGCTGACTAACGAGATGTTAATGAGCTCCTCACAGGCAGAACAGTAACAGTCCCCATTCATAATCAATAGCGCTGCGGCCTGGCTGCCATGTCTCTGTATTGATCTGCTGCGCTGCTAAATTAACATGTGTGTGGTTTTTTTGTTTTGTTTTTTCAGCACTGCCCTTCTTGTTTCTCATGTGTGTGTGTGCGTGATCATGGGTTTGAATATGGCCACAGTGTGTGGGCGTGTGTTTATTTGCATTTACATGTAAACTTGTACACAGATCTGCCCTACAAAGGCAATGTGCAGTATCTGCAGTTTTTATATTTTTGACCAATCAAAAGTGTGGCATATTCTCTTCACTCTGGTAGAATTTGAAAAAAATTAAAATTTCCAGAGTTATTGGGCTTTTTATTTTGCTGTCCATCCAAAAACCTCTGTGAAACCAAGCCAAAGTGCAGTATCTGCAAAGAGTACTGTACTCCCTATCTGCACCAAAACCAAGCCAAAGTGCTGTATCTGCCATAAAACAGTCAAAATTGGTCAGAAAGACAAACTACAAAATACATTTAATTCAGTCCACCTTTATCTAATCAATTATAGACTTGGTAGTTATTCATAATTTGATGCTTAAACCTGACAATGAAAAACACAAAAACCTGTTTTTCTCAGTTTGGCATTTTTACAGGGCAGAGATGTTTTCTCATGTTCTCAGCATTGATGCCAAGAGATGACATATTTCTGTGTGTGTGTTTCTTTGTCTGAGTATACACAGGTCAGCTGTGGGTTAACCACAGTGATTAGTGCATCCTTTTTCTTATGTTCTGTGTGCGTGCGTGCGTGTGTGTCTGTGTGTGTGCGCGTGTGTGTGTGAGAGAGAGAGAGAGTTGGGGGTATCAGGCTCTCCTGTGGTGAGATTGCATTGACCGCTGTGTTATTGCTCTTTAATTATCAATTACGGCAGCGCCCCATCCTGGGCAGAGTTGGAGGTGTGTGCGTGTGTCTCTGTGTGTGTGTGCGTGCATGTGTGGAGGTGATAATGAATACAGAGCTGCCATTAGGACAGTAACTGGGCTCTCGGTGTGGGGCTGGGGAGCCGGGGAGGGGGAGGGGGAGGGGGGCAGCTAGCTGTGCGCTAATGAAACAGGCTGCAGCTCAAGACAAAAGAAAAGCAGCATCCCTCCCTCTTCTTCTCTCTCCTCCCTCGTCTCCACTCCGTCGTCATGCCCTCAGCAGCGTTTTTTATCTTCTTCTCTTTTTTTTTTGCTCACTTTGCATCCCGCGCTCTAAACACGCACGCAGGCCACAATCTAATAGACACAACCCACCCACACACATGCACAAACTGAAACAAACTCACAAGGGACTGTGGTCTCACAGACAGACAGTGTCTGTATTTACTGAGCGGGTCATCTTTGAAGCTGCCACCTCATCCATTTGAAAATATGCCTGTTATTTTACACTATGTCAAGATCATGAATATTTTACATCTTCATTTTTTTTCTTATGCTTTTCCTTTTATGGCCTCTGCAGTGTTTTAAAGGGACAATGAGGAGTTTGCTTTTGGTTCTAAAAAAGTCTCATATTAATGTGGATGAATCTATGTTACCCACACTTGTTAATTTGTCCATTTTCGATAAATATATCGTTTTGTCTTTATCGTTATTTTGTTATTATTATTTAGTGGTCGACTCGCCCAGCATTTCCTACTTTCGGTTTCATGGACGCTGTGCGACGGGTCATGGGAATAACGCTGCCGACTCACCGTTTATGGTCGGAACTACGCTGGTATCTGATCGCCTTCGAACCTCCGACTTTCATTCTTGATGAATGAAAACATTCTTGACAAATGTTTTCCCTTTCGTCCATCTTGTGCCGGTCCAAGAATTTCACAGTGCACGCGGAGGCTCATGGGAAATGTAGTGTGAAAACACTTCGCTTTCCAAAACTCCTCCTACAACTCGTGCAAAAGGGGGAGAAAATATTTGAACATTTCTAAATCTGTATCAAATTAAACCAGACTGGATGATTTGAGTTCAACTGTGGCCAGTGATGAATTAATCACAGTTTAATGTGTTAATGTCCATGTGTGCCTGTTGGTTATTCCAGCTGCAGTAGGTAGGTAGGTGTCCTGCAGGTAGTTGTAAATAGGACCTGAGCGTTGCCCAGTGAGTGCCAACTGCTTCCTGCCAGGATATACTGTACAGGCATCTTCATACACTATCACTACCTCACAGAGGAAAAAAACATCTTGTCAAATCTCCAGGATACATTTTGATAATGAAAACAATTGAGCTGCATTTATATATTTTTAGTGCAAATTTTGCATTAATGGATGGATGGAGGATTATCCTGCATGAAATAAAGATTTCAGTGTGCCACCTCTCAGGACATGCAGTCAATAAATTGCTGTGCCTTCCTACTGTGCCTATAAAGAGATGCCACATGACATTATGTCAGCAGCGCTCACATGTAAATAGCCTGTTTTATTTGGCTGACATGTAAATGCCATCAGAGGAGAGCGCGACGGGACAGACAGCGAGGGGCTTCCCTTTGTCCTCTCACCACATGACAGATGAGAGCGGCTCCTAAAACGCAGCCAGCAATCACATCTTATTTTCCCCCTTTAGGAGACGAGACACATTAAACGTCTCCTGGAGGGGAAATGTGAAAAATAAACAGAAATGCACGTGGCCTCTGCACCGGGATGCAAGTAAATGACTGAATTAGAAAAAAAGGCTATAAAAGGCACAAACAGGCGCATTTTCATGAAGGGCTGTATACATTATCAGGGTGACACCATTAGCGCTGCAGAATTTTCCACTAACTGTGCATATTGAAATGCGCTGCAGGAAACGTGAGTGAGCGGCAGCTGCACCCTGTTTGTCACATGCGCCGTCAACCTGACCAGGCGCCGTGCCAGGCCCAGGCCAGCCGCTCCACCTGTTGTAAATCTCCTCGGCTGCAGTGATACAGTGGCAGATAAAGAGGTGGGTAAACCCTGACCTCCCGTCTATAGAAACACCAGTGAGGAGGATTTAGATTAGTTCTAATGTATCTCCATGTCCTTGGCGCCTGAAATAACGTTAGGTGTTATTTGAATAGCCTGGGCTCGGATTGACTCTGAAAAGGCATCGGGGCTGCTGCATTATAAAGATACTCCCCAACCTCACACTGAGGATAAATGAGTTCTTTGGGAAAACTGGGTTAAGGTGGTTTCACCCTTCAATACGTATTCACTGAATTAATTTCCAGTCTCTTTGTCAGAGTGTTATTCAAACTGATTTTAGAAAACACCCACTGAAGTCTATTGAAGAAAATAAAGATCAAGTTAATTATATCATCTATGCAATTTTCATCTAAGCCTTATAGCAGATACTGTATATTTAAAGACGACCAAAGCATCTCACATTTTTTCATTTTTTTTTACCATTTTATTTCAGTTTATTCTCATTTTAAATATTTTCATTGCAGCTGTAATACAACCCCAAATACAAAATAGAAATGCAATGAAATTCTTTTCTGGTATTTAAATACATAATTTAGATCAGATTTTCACTATTACACTGAGGTATTCCTTATGGTTTGGACAATAATTTCTTGATAATAATAATCTTTGTTTTTTTAAGGCTTGGGCCATAGATTAAACAATGTTTAATGGGCAAACTATTCCAAGGAAATTCCATCCAGTGCAGCAACAGGAGGACAGCGGTAACGATAAGGAAACAAAGTTCCTGTTAAGTTTTTGAAATGATTTTATGAGTTTGTGTTTGTCAAACTTTTATTAGCCCATTCTCTCACAAGGCTGATGTTCCTGACACATTCATTTAAATTTCCTGCTGAGTCACCGGGACGTTGCACAACGTGAGGTGTCAGTTACACTTTAAACTTAGTCTGACTTATCTCACCGTCTCTATCAGAGCTGCATTTAACCTCTTCACCATCTGAATAGTTTCTCCTGTCAATTGCAGTGGATGTTTGGAAAGGAGAGCATATCTATTAGGGAAGATTGAGAGCATTTGTGGATTTCAAAGGACATAGTAGAAATGTTATTGTGAGGAAAATAGGACAATAATACAGCCTCTCATGCCATTTTTGGCTTCCTAATTTAGCTCGCAAAAATAGAAGCTCTTCAGGCTAAAGAGGTCCACTGGGCTTTGAGTCAGTGTGTTCTCTGAGAGCAGCAGGAGAGGCTGCAGTCGTGTTAAAGGTCAGGCTTTCTTCACTGACAGTGAATCTTTCAAAAACCCTGCAAACACAGCGTCACACTTAGGGTTTGTGTCGGAGGATTTTCAGATGTTAACAAATTTCTAAAACGCAGGACATGTGGGGACAGCAGACACTTCAGGACACACACTCAGCATTTGCACTTGACAATCATATTGGACCACAGAGTAAAACAAACATAGTTACACAGCAGAGTTTTATTGTTAGTATCCTACACAGCATCTGGTAGGGGCCACTTCCAGAACCTGCTCTTCTTGGTTTATGCACACGTCAGGTCTGGGAGACCCTGAATCATCCAGTAAACCCCTCACACTACAGCAGTGGCTCCCAACCTTTTTTAGCTCCTGACCCCATTTTGACATCACAAATTTCTGGCGACCCTGCAATCACGAGCAGTACGACGGAGTATTAGGGCCACATTGAGAAAAAAGAAAACACAGACATGGAGAATAAAGTCATAAATTTATGCGGTGACGACGACGACCGTAACGTCTGACCGGGTGCATGCGATCGCGGCGGAAATAATGAAAGTAATGGCAAACAAACACTGCATATCTCCAAAATCAGGCAGGTTTCCAGGATGCCAAGTTGCCTACTCATTTTTATGTAACAATTGCTGATGAGAACCGGTGTCAAAAAGGAAAAAAGGGGGGAAAAAAACAAACAATCGATCACGGACTTCATGATCGATTACCATCGAAGCTTCGAATTTTTTGGGTCAGCCCTAGAAAGAATACATTTGTTTAAGATTGTGTGTTTTTTTAAATCATAATTTTAAAAAGAATAATAATTAGTTTAAAAAACATTTTTATTAGTGTTTTTTTAAAATCAATTACTACACATTTCACAGTCCCCATTTGAATTCCAGACGACCCCACGTGGGGTCCCGACCCTGTGATTGAAAAACACTGCACTATCATCTGGGAAGATAAGTGATTCAAAACCTTCATCTTAGAGATCATATGTGTTTGTGTATATATAATCTTATTGATACTGCAGTAATTAAAAAAAAAGACTACCTCAGATGTGCGAGGACAGTTTTCCTGTCTGTGGGGAGACCTGAGAAGCAGCGAGACACCTCAGCCTCACAACACACCAAAACATGACCACATTTAGACTCCAGTGGGAGTTCCAGTGGCAACAGAGGACCACTCAGAGGATGTCTGAGCTCATGTCGCCACCTGAATCCCCCTGCCAAGGCCCAGGCGGACGTACAGACAGGCAGAGAGGACATCCAGGGGGGAGAGGGGAGAGGACAGAGCGCGGCGAGCCGGCGTCCTGCCAGCCCTCAGCCAGCTGTGCAGGGAGAGGAAGCAGAGTCCCGCCCTCCCTGTCCCCATCTGTCTTATCTGTGCATCTCCATCTCTCCTGTCCTGTCAGTATCCCTGTCTCTCTTTTTTTATGCTGATTGATTAGCTGTTTACATCTCTCTCTCTCTGTCCCACAGTCCCCCCACCACCCCCGCCCCGCTCCCACATTACTGCATCGTCTGCTTCTTTCCTCTCTAACCTGCCTCCCTCTTGCTCTCTATCCACCCCTCTAATTTCTCTCCTCCTCCTCCTCTTTCTCTCTCGCACAGGCAGACAAAAACACCACCATCGCCGCCACCTCCTCCTCCTCCTCCTCCTCCTCCTCTCCCTCCTCCTCCTCTCCCTCCTCCTTATCTGAGAAAAATAGCCTGGATGCTCATGCTTGCCAAAGTGCCTGCGGAAAGGCTGGCCGGGGCTTTCACAGAGCTCTCGGAGCAGTAATAGGCAGCAGAGGAGGGAAAAAAACACGGCCCAATTTGGTCCGTGTGTCTTGTTTCAGGAAATTGCATTTTAAAGGGCAGCAGGTCTTTTTTCCCCCTCTGAAGTGAAGGGTGAAAAACCTTCACCTACACTTGTTTGTTTGGGAATATCCCATGTCTGTGTACGTGTATGTTATTACAGCGCATCCCGGTTTAGACATTTGAAAAGATAACATCTCCAGACATTTCAAAATACCAAGGGGATGTTACAGGATACTCAATGTGCAGACAGTTTAGTATCTGCCCCATCTCCCCCCCGAAGTCATTCTGTAACACAGACTCATGTTATTTCACACAGCCGTTTTGTTTTTCAGATTACTACACTCTGTGCTCTGGTCACAGCGTCTTGTACTCTTGTTGTTTTCGTAGGCACACGCCCCCGAGGCACGGAGACGGAGAGAGAGAGAGAGAGTGAGGAGGAAAAGATGGGAAAAAACAGATTAACGTGCAGCTAATTGTAACGGAAACAACATCTCCCTCGCGCCATTGTCTCACCCTGCGCCTGTTTGGACGCTGCATAAAGACATTATTCCCCTAATGTGAGGTATTTGTAACGCTGCCTTTTGTTGGCAGCGGCCGGTTGCTGGCGTATCGCTCCGCCATGAGGAGCCGCTGCCAGGCTCACACCAGGCAGCGGCAGCATGGGTGCCAGCCAGGCCTCGGCAGCACACATGATCCCGCACTCAGACGCAGGCCTGGATCCTCTTGGACGGCATCAGGGTGTTGTGTGAGTGTGCGTGTGAGTGAGTGTGTGTGTGTGTGTGTGCGGCGCTCAGTAACCCTGTTAGTTAGTCATCTCATTGTCACTGTAAACAGCACTCTTTTTGTCCTCCCACAGGCCACGCTGGTGTGTGTGTTTTTTACAGGTTAGCACGTGCTCATTACTGCTTGCAACTAAAACCCTTCTCCTTCTCCAATGTTTCAGCGTATCATGCTCATCATGGCGGATATTTCATACATACATAATCAAAAGCTAAACCGGTTAATGTCATAGTGAAGAAAACTTTAATCACTCCTAGCTAACACAACAAAAGAGCGCATTGTGTCGGATCACACCATGAATACAGCTCCAATCTTTCATTTTAACTGCCTCTGTCCTCTGAATGGCTCATTTAACCTGGCGCTGAGCTCGCTGGCATTGTTCACATTTTTTGGCACCGTCCGTCCGCCGCTGAGACGCAGTTAAGCCTGAAACACTTTTGTCATTCAGCCTCTCTGAAGGCAGTCAAACAATCCTGCTGCTGTTGTTGCTTCTCGGTTTCTGTCGGGTCGGCTTTTGTCTCGTGAAATCCTGTGAGAGATAAATAAGATGTTAAGAGAGAGATGTTGAGGACGGGGGGAGGGAGGAGTCCCAAAAACACACAATCATCAGGTGACAGTCACGTCAACCGCCATCCGCGTATATGTTGCTTTATGTTTACTGTGTCAACACCAGCTTCAGTATTCCCACCCTGCCCACTGCTGTCTGCACCATAAATGCCAGCAGTCAGGAATTTATCTAATTCACAGCGCCAGCCGCAGTATTTCCCATCCCCCTGTCAAAACAGAGCTGTATCCAGCCTCGTGCATCTCCGTGTTTACTCTTCTGCTTTATTCTCCCTCTTCAACGTACACATGCAGCCTGACCACAGCCCAGACAAACGGCAATCTGTGGAGGAACATGGCGTGCTATATGTGAACACCACCTTTCGATGCTGAGCTGGAGCTCATATCTGCGAGCCTCGTCCAGACGCTTGATTTCTCGAGTTGAAATGATCCTTCTCTAAGTGTTGCTTTTTGTGGAAGAGGGAGGCCTTTGTTTGGCTGTCATGTGTAAAGGTCCACTATTTTTTTCTGTGACTTCAGTTGAAGAGAGAGAATTAAGACAACGTAAGATTCATGTGGGAGTTTATCTTTTCACCATTCTGTTCAGAACATCTTGCTAAAACTGCAAAGTCATTGATTTAAGTATAAGGTCGGGTAACACTTTATAATAAGTACGCACTATTAAGCATTAGTTAAGCATTAAATACTGAATTCATCATTTATAACGCATAAATACTCATTAGTGTGTAGTTAATAATAAAGATAAGAACTGTGTTTATAAACTACATACTAATGAGTATTCATGTGTTATAAATGATGAATTCAGCATTTATTAATGCTTAACTAATGCTTAATAGTGTGTACTTATTATAAAGTGTTACCTAAGGTTGTGATTTGACATTTGAAATGTGAATCTATGAGAGTTAAATACATAAAGATATTTGATTTTATTTGATCAAAACAAGACTCTCAGGTTTTGTAGCCAGAGACGTCTCGTCTCAGTCTTCAATTCTGCTTCTTCCCCAAAGGAAATTAACCGATGGATTCCTCCTGACAGACAGCTGTTCCTCCCACAGTGGGTCTTCTTCATAACCTGCACCACCACACGACTCCACACACACACACACACACACACACACACACACACACACACACTATTCCGAGTTACTCCCTCCCAGGAGAATAAATCTGCAATCAACTGGGCCTATAAATAGCTGTGGCACACTTCACTGCTGCTGAGGCCCCCCTGCCCTTCCCAGAGAGCTCCTAAAACACACATACACACACATACACACACACACTTCTGAGGCTCTCCACCCTTAATCCAAAGCAGGGCACCCAGCCTTTCCTTGCTACTCTGCGTTTCCTCCTGCTGACGTTATGTGTTAATATTTCTGCGAGCAAACACATTAACACTGGCTAATTAAAGTAATTTGTCCTTCACATATCTGCACATTAGTTCTAATAGCTCTCAGGCAATTAAAAGCCTGAACCACCAGCCACATTAGCCATTCCATCTGAATCACTGCGCTTAAATCCTCGGAGAGAGCCGCTAACGCTACGCTAGGCTAGCGCTAGTTATTGGTAGCAGAGGCTAATCACCTCATTAGTCAGCAGGCTTAATGAGATGTGTTATTTAAGTAGATACTGTGTGAGAGGGGGGGACCTGCCCCTCCTGGGTCGATATACAGAGAGAGATTTGATCGTCATTAATCTCACACAGCAGAACCACCGGAAGAGATTTTATGATCACCTCAAATAATTTGAAATGAATTTTTTGAATCTGCCAAATCAATAAAAGCTCTGCAGAGAGACAAGGCTCATGTACTATGTGACTGTAAACATATGGATGCAAGAGGCCCACATGCCTCCGGCCTCTGGAATATAACTTCCAATTCTAATGGATTTTATTGAATGAATGTGAGTCATAAACAATCAGCCAACAGCCAGCTCTCCAGACTGTCATTAGTGGGGAATTGCTTCTGGAGAATGGCTGAGGTGAACTGTTGGGACATGAGGCACAGATTTTACAAACCAATCTAGCCCTGATTAGGTCATTTTAAATTACTGCTGTGTTTTCCCCTGGGTAGGACCATGCAGGGTATGGATCTGAACTGTCAGGGGACGGTTTTACGGGACTTGTTTAGACGTTGTGCCCTCATGAGTTAAGTAATTGTGCTACTCAGTCCTAGTCGACATTCTCTGAGGAGATACTGGATACCTTGACTCCAATTACTAGCCTACACCACCACCTACGGATCTGAAAAATACATTATTTTCTCTTTTAGGAATTTTTTTGCTAAAAAGCCAAACATAAATCATAAAAGCCTCCAGTTTTTCTTTTCTATGTACAACCCAGAAAGTGGAAGTGAGTGAAAAGCCGAGCTGTGGCCTCAGCAGTTTAACGTCCCTCTCCTCACCTCCGGCTGTCACTGTCTCTTGTGTGTGCGATGGATGAGGAGAGGCCACATGTCGAGGTTCAGAGAAGAACTAAATGACCCACAGTTTCTAGTTTCAAAGCCAAGGTGACAGGCTATATCCTTTTTAAGTTTGGGTGTCAGCACATGATTTAAGTTAATGTGTGCATGTTTCCTCATGTGTGTGGTGTTGGTCTTATTGGGGCTGGGAGAGACTCTGACACACAGTAGCCTGCTGCTGTTCTGAAAGTATTAACCATTTCTTCTCACTACAAAAAACTGTGAAAAATGTGACCGAATCCATCCAAACTTGGTAAATAACTTGATTTATTGAAAAGAAGGCCTTCATGTCTTTCTTGTATTGTTTAGTACCGGTAAGCATGGAGGTCATCTCTGTTCTGCTAGATAAGAAATAATATTGAACAAAAATACTTCTATTGAGCAGTGCAGCATATTATTTTCATCATGACAGTTAAAAGAGAATCTGTGGATCTAGAAATACCTCCAGAACAGTTAAATTACCCACTGGATTTTGCAAAAGACTGCTGGGTATTTACACTCTTTTCTCAGATAGAAATACACACCTAGATCTGTGACTGGACTGTGAATGAACCCAAGATTACACCAGATAGACTGTAAAAACTGATAAAAACTGTAAAAAGTGAGTATTATCACCTAACAGAAAAAAATGGAAATAATGTCAACAACAGCCATAGCATTAGTCACTGAACACACCACAGAAAGAGTTTAATGATGTTTTGTTTTTTTTATCAGTGAAAACATAATATAACAGAAGATGATTGTTTTGTCTGCAGGTGTATTTTGTAAGCAGGTGGATCTGTGTGTATGTGTATGTGTGTGTGTGTGTGGTGACTGCAGCGCCTCCAGACCCCTGACCTTTCCATGTCCTGATAGCGTCCCCAGGGATGGGGGGCTGGAGGGAGAGGGAAGGAGGGGCGGGGGGTTCTTGGAAGCCTTAATGTCACTGTGGCCTGAGCTTTGATGACGGAAACAAGCTGGGGTTTTTTTCTGCCCCTGGTTTGACAGGGTTTGCTTTTGGCAGCTGGGGGGGGGGGGGGAAGTAGACGTATAGCCTCAACCCAGACTATACTGTTCACTACAATGTGCTTTATGTTTTATTCCACTTTGAGTTTTACAACCGTTTCTATTGTTGAAGAAGCTGCGAACACAAAGGCTGATTTTCAGTGTTGTTGAAGAAGCTCCATGTGCCCCACCAGCACAGTGAACGCAGCCCACTGACTTGATGCCAGATTTAATTGTGTGGGGCAAAGGCGAGTGTAAACTGCACGCCTCACAGACAATAAGTGCTAGTGTTACCAGGCTGCACAGTGTGTTAATGGAGAAGCAGGGAGGGGAGGACTGAGGTGTGTGTTTTTTTTTTTTTTTTCCATGGAGCTTCCGACCCCGCGAATCACATCACCTCCCCTCATCCCCCATCAGGCTCCCACCATTTGCTCATCCATCACCATCGCCTCTCACTCTCCTCTCCTTTCCATCTTCCATCACTCCACCCAACCAATTTAGTCACCACTCATTTTTCTCCCCTCTACAGAGCACCCTGCTTTTGTCCTCCGTCCTAACCCCTCTTTCTCTCCTTCCTCGGTCCTCTCTCCTCACCAGCGTCTGATCACTACATTTGAGTAGAATTCAATAACATGCCGGTAGCTGCATTTCTACCCCTGTGTGCAGATGGTGTGTTTTGTACTGTGAAGGGTAAGAAAAGTCTGCAACACCAAAATAGCCCCGATGCAAGAATTCATTCACATGACATTTCCAGCACCACCGGCTCTTCCTCACATGATTCAATAGAGAATGTATGGGTAGAGACTAGGGGTGTACAGCCAGTGCACTATTTGTATTCGGATTCGGGCTTTAAAAAAAAACTTCAGATTCCTATTCGGGAAGAAACCGGAAGTGGGTGCACTGACTTCAGCCGAGCTAGTGCTACGCCGAGCTAGCCGGCTAACTTCCGCTTTTGCTCTGGGCTAACTAGAACAGGAATAAAATAATTTAATCGTGCGGCTCTTCTAGACTTTCCAAACGTAATCGGACTGAATGGATCAAATTCTGGTAGTGAAACAAGTCGTTTCGCGGGGGTTGTGACACTCCAAAAAAATTATCCACTGTTTTATAGCCGCTTCTTTTCCCATTATTGTCTATGAGAAAAATGCTAAGTTGTTGAACAGTGACCCTGGAAGTATCGGTGAGCACTTCCTGTCTACTGTAATGCAATGCATGCAGGGAGTTGCTGTTTCTTAGCAATCCTAACGCGAACTAGACACAAATGAAACAAGGCGACTACCATCACGGCAGCCGGCCGTGCTGCTGCCTGCTCGTGTTTGGCACTCTACTCGTGTTGGGCTTCTTCTTCTTCTACTTGGGCCTTTATGGTGGGCACACCAACGTTAAGATGCGTTACCGCCACCTACTGTGTTGGAGTGTGAACCAGAATCACCTGGTTATGGGCTGTTGCTGATCCAAACGTTTCTTTTTCTTTAGAAAAAAGCTCCCGAATAATGAGGAGAAACTTCGGACAGCAAAACTATTCGGGATCAAAGCATTATTCGTGTACTTCCAAATATGTATTCAGGTTCAGGTACACCCCTAGTAGAGACGCCATAGTCCCATGATATGATCATGTGATCTCACACACCCCTTGTGCATTGTGTGTGTTTTGCACTGACACATGTTTGTGTGTTTCTGGATTCTGTTGGTAACAAGAACCAATGACGACCAAAAAACAAAACCTCCACCTCGGCTGCACCATCTGTCTCCCTCTAAACCTGATACTCCTGAACCACCTCTTTCTTTCTGTCTCCCTCTACACATTACACACAACTATCACACACACACACACACACACACACACACACTGCACCACTAATACTGCCATCCGGCCATTTTCCAGGAGTGAGTAGAGTGTGTGAGCCAGAACATCCCGACTCAGAATTAAAGAGCATAAGTTGTGACTGCAGGGCACAGCAGCCTGGCCTCAGCCTATCATGTTAACACCATCCCTACAACAAACACACAAATATTATACCCACCCACCCTCGAACACACACACACGCCTCCTACCCACACACACACACACACACACACACACACATACAATTCCTCCCCTCCGCGGTCCCCAGGCTCTCTTTGCCACTCATTAACCCTGTCACGTTTATGGTATGAATTAAATGATACCAGTGATGCATCCCCACGCACCGAGGGAGACACAGCCAGACCCCGGCCCCCCCGCCCCCCCCCACTAAGGCTGGAGGGACAGCCTGAGGCACCACTCTGCACCCTCATTAATATCAGCATGGTGGTCGCTGGCTGCCACACTGTTGTTTTAGCATGTACACGTCAGAGTGTGTGGCGTAGTGTGTGTGTGTCAGTGTAATGGCCTGGATGTCTCATGTTTTAATGTCTGAAGCATCAGACATGTTTGTCCATGCTCATAGCTGTAGACAGTTAACGTATACGTCTTCTCACTGAAAGATGAGGCACCTGGGGCGGTGCGTGGCGCAGTGGGTAGAGCGGCCGCCGCAGGCGTCCCCGGTTCGAATCCCGCGTCGGGCAGACCTTTCCTGCGTGTCATTCCCCCTCTCTCTGCCTCCCCATTTCCTGTCTCTCTCTACTGTCATCACTATCAAATAAAGGCAAAAAGCCAAAAAATATACTTTAAAAAAAAAAAAAGATGAGGCACCTGCTACTTTAGAAACATGCAAAACTATAAAATAATCTAAAACCCCATCCAGGTGGTTCATGAAAGCCAGTTTTCCTCCGTCCATCGGTGCAAACTTGAAATCTGCATACACTGATCAGACACAACATTCTGACCACCTCTCTAATATTGTGTCGGTCTACTTTGCTACAAAATACACAACAAACTGCTCTGCACTGTGTATCCTGACAGCTTTCTATCAGAAGCAGCATGAACCTGTTCAGCAGTCTGAGCAACAGTATCTGGTGTGTTGGATGGGAGCACACGGGCCATGCAGCCTTCTCTCCCCACGTGTGTTAAGCTTGTTTGTAGCGGAAGCTCCCAGTGTCTCAGTTCATGCACTGACACTGAACTGTAACTCCAAAAAGGCACAGATGAGTCTGAAACTTCTCCCAACCCTTAGGCGACATGAGGGTGAGTAGAAAATTAGTGAAATTTGAATTTTGGGTGAACTATCACTTTAATCTAGTTTATTTGATAGTGACAATGCAGGTTAACATAGTAACACTTCCACTCGTTACAAACAAGTCAATGTGACTGATGTTCTGCATACAGAGATTATAGCTAATGCTAGTTACCACCTCCTGTCCCTCCCGCATGCACACGCTATGCAGCTATTTGTGTATCTCTTGTTTTACAATCATGATTGTCATATCTTCTTCAGTCTTTTTTTTAATTATTATTTCTTATACTGCCTGCTCTAGAGTATATATATTTTAATTTTGTTAGAAAGGACAAAGAAAACAGTGACATGATAAGGCATTTGAGACATGAACTTCCTGAACACATATTTACTAAATCAAAATGAAGCCTTTCTAACTCGTTCTCATGTAAGATTGCAAACCCAGACCATAAATCAAGTAATTTTTGTAATATTCTCAAATTTTCACAATTTGTGTTGTTTTCCTGGCAGAAATGGGCCTTTTCATGTTCCATCCGCTTTTCATTTGTCCTTGTGAATCTTCATTGAATCCACCTCCTCTGCCTGGAGACTGGAGACGCAAATGAGCGTTTTGCCTAAACCTGGTACATTTCCATCTCGCTGGTGTTAATTAATGTGAGCTGTTAAATTAATGACTGTACATCGATGCAGAGCCTTCACACAAAAACTCTTCAGATTAACGATGTTAAAAAATCAATCTTGCTGATTAAAGTAGTAAATATTTTAGTTACTAAATAATGATGAACCTTCTTTATCTTTTTGGACGTGTTGATGTTGAACATGAACACATGAGCACAACCCAGTGCAGTCCTGGTCAGGGTCTGTTTTACTGTATTTTAGACTTTGTGCCTTATGCTCAGTCTGACTGTGAGCACAAAGACTAAAAAACCTTAATATCTCATATTGTTGCCTTACTATACCTGAACCACCATCAATTAGGGGTGTAACACTATATGTATTTGTCGTAAACTCGTAAACACGCCCCTTCTAAACCACGCCCCCATTCGTTAGGGTTAGGGTTAAAGTCCGTCGGTGCTATTTCATGGATGCGCGGTGTACGTGCACCCCCCCCCATATGTCAATCACTGGTGCTAGGAAAAAGACAAGTTGTGTGCAACAACTTGTCCCGCTGCTTTTAAGCCTCTTGACATGAACACAGACACCAGAAACATCACCAGAGTAACAGCATCTAGCCTAAATTAACTGTTAGTTTCTTGTTTTTTTATAATAGTTGCCAGGTGTCAAGTACAAGTTTTTTTCCTCTAGAATTAATGAATGGTATTATAACACTACTAATGCACTTGATTTATTTTATATTCTATTTTTTTGAACTTTTATAACACAAGACAGATTTTAGTCTTACATTCAATTAGTGTCTGTTGTACCGAAACCGTACCGAACCGTGACTTGTGTGTACCGTTACACCCCTACCATCAATCCATATTAAAACACTTTCACTCTTTCTCATTCACTCTCCCCTAACACTGTGATGTGTGTGTGTGTGTAGGTGTGTGGGTTTGCTTGTGTGTCCATGTACTATACGTACTGTGTAAGTGCAGTCAAATGTGACCCTCCACCCCTTTAGTAAAGCAGCACCTTGACATGTGTTAGGGTATAATGGCGCTAATATGCTCGTAACTTGGAATCAGCCAAGCAACGTCAAATAAAAAAAAAGAGAGAGGGAGTGTGTATTTGTGTGTGTGTGTGTGTGTGTCAAGCTGCCAGCAGTCTAACAAGACTCCTCAGCTGAATCATCCTGCTGCCGTCTGTTTATGGCTTTGAGCTAACACCTTCTTGATTTCTCACCGATAACATGCTGTGTTATCAGTGTGTGTGTGTGTGCGTTGTGCACGAAGGACATGTCAACTACACCCATTCAGACAGCTTAGTGCTGTTAACCTGAGTGTCCTCCTTATTACAGCCCATATCCATGTTGCTATGGACGATATGAGAGCAGGCAGATAAAGCAGTAGGAGAGATTTGCATGTTAAAGCCCCTTCTCTCTCTCTCTCTCTCTCTCATTTTTTTCCTCATTGAAAGCAGAGTGCTTTCTCACCGTGCACACACACACACACACACACACACACACCATATCCAACTCTTCACAGGGCTTGAATGCATAATCGCACTCTTTTGGAGTGAAGCAGACCTGGAGTCCAAGTACATGAAGCAGCAGTTTGAAACAAGCGTCTGAAAGGCTGCAGGGTGAGGCGGAGATAATAGAGAGAGCAGAGGGGAGACACTTCAGGAGGGGAATTTCTGCTGCAGGATGAGAACCATCCATCTTCAATATCCTTTCAGGAATTAAGAAACAGATTTCATTTCAGACTCCAAATTGTATCATTACTCTCACTCTCACTGCTGCCAAGACCTGAAGGCTAACGTTCAGCCAACACGTGAACCTTCAAATGAAACATGCAAATAAATAACCAAGAGTTTTTTTAATGTAATGTTTAAACGGTGTCCAGTAGGTTTGTGTGAGTCCCTCAGCATGTCTGTGATATATGGCTGTTTAGTGTGGGAGATTTGATTAAAATGGTTTGCACATTATGATTACCCCAAGATTTTTGAGGTTTGTGGTGGAACCGACGGCCTCTGGAGGAAGTGTTGGCTGATTGTACGGTGTTCATGGTTGAAGTGATTTAACTCTGGAAACCAGGCTGTTTTAGCTATCTCATCTTTTTCCAACAGAGCGCAGTTTTTTTTCTGGTCATACTGCAGATAGTTTCATGATTGAGTTTCCATGGTGGAAAATGTTTTAAGACCAAAGATTTCTGAAAAGTCATTTCTCTCTCTAAAAAAAAAAAAGTGTGTGTGTGGGGGGGGGTTTGCAGCGGAACAGCTGCTGCACTAGTGTGAGTGTTTACCATGCTGGCTGCAATACAACCGCTCGACTGTGACTGACAGAGTTTACACCTTCAGTGTGTACGCGGTGCCAGAAAATGTTAAAAATGCCTAAAAGGCTGGAAATTATTATCAGCTTCTAGTTGTAAAAGATGAGATGCAGAGGAGAGAGAGCAGCGCAGCGTCTGGAGGCGGGGGAGTCGAACTGTATTTAATCTTTAAAAGGATGAAGGAGTGTTGTTGAACAGTAAGATTAGATTCTTTTTTCTTTTTTTAAGTATATTTTTTTGGCTTTTCATGCCTTTATTAGATAGGACAGTTCAGAGTGTGACAGGAAATGGGAGGCAGAGAGTGGGGGAATGACACGCAGGATAGGGCCGTCCGACGCGGGACTCGAACCGGGGCTGCCTGCAGCAAGGACTATAGCCTCTACACATGGGGCGGGTGCAACTGAGCTAAACACCGCCCCAGTAAGATCAGATTCATAAAGTTTTGTCAAACACAAGATGTTAAAGGGATAGTTCAACATTTTGGCAAATTGGCCCATTGACATAGTTTTAGGAGTAGGTTCGTTACCTTTAATTGTCGGTGCAAGCTATTTTTAGAACGGCGGAGCAGAGCCGTGAGCTGCTCAGAGCTACGCTACGGAGGCTAATGGGATTTCTTGGTTTCCCTCATCAAACTCGTCAAATACACAATCCAACAACTCCAAAACGCTCTGGTGGACAAGTTGTGACCTGCACATTCACCACGCTATGAGATAATAACACAACGTTACCAGACAGAGTTGTTTTAGAGGCAAATTCATGCAAAACCGCTGATGCGTGTTGCCTTCAGGGACAGTTTTTCAACAAGCAGTCTCTGTATTTACCTCGAAAACAACTTTGTCTAGTAACTTTCCATTATTATCTCATAGTGTGGTGAATGTGCAGGTCACAACTTGTCCACCAGAGCATTTTGGAGTTGTTGGATTGTGAATTTGATGAGTTTGATGAGGAAAACCAAGAAATCCCATTAGCCTGTGTAGCGTAGCTCTGAGCAGCTCGCGGCTCTGCTCCACCGTTCTAAAAATAGCTTGCACCGACAATTAAAGGTAACGAACCTACTCCTAAAACTATAGGGATTATGGCAATGGGACAATTTGCCAAAATGTTGAACCATTCCTTTAAGTCTGAACCATCCTAATGCAGTAAATCACACTCTCAGGGTACAACAGTGGGTTTAAACATGGAGGAGTGTGTGTGTGCAGCACTGTGTGTGTGTTTGTAGTTAATTAAAGTTGGGAGGAGAGCTTTGGAGGACTGAGCTGCCAAGGGCTGTTGCATAAAGTAAACACACACACACACACACACACACACACACAGATATACATGCACTCCTGGGCACACAGAAACATACACAACACCCCAGAGAGTCCAGGGGAGCAAAGAGGACCAGGGAAGGAAAACAAAAATATTCTGACTGAAAAAGGGAACCTGCTTCCAGTAAAAGGAAAGAAGGGTGTTAAAGAGTGTGTGTGCGTGTGTTGTTGTTGTGGTGAGTGTGTGTGTGTGTGTGTGTGTGTGTGTGTGTGTGTGTGTGTGTGTGTGTGTGTGTGTGAGAGAGACCTGGAGGATGCAGTGAGTCATCAGTCCTGAGTCATCGCTAACAACGATGGAGAGGGAAATGTGATTTGGAGAAGGAGTGGAACTTGCTTCACACATGAGTGTTGTTTCACAAAACAGTGGAGAGTGTGATAGAGAGAGAGAGTGCGAGAAAGAGAGAGAGCACATGTGATTCTTCCCCGACCGCAGAATGAAGGGTGTGTTTATGTGTTTGAATATGATTTCCCACTGAGCACACTGTGTGTTTGTTTGTGCAGTGCTTCACTGCGTAGGAAGACTGTCCTTCAACCAGATGTCTCTTCAGCCTCTGTGTCACCGGGCGCACTGCTGCGTTCACTGTGTTGAAATCCAAAGGTTTCTGTACTCGTGCTCTCACTCTATTTTTTTTTTTTTTTTGAGTAAGTTGAAGCCGCACCGATCTGTTTATTCACACTCACAGGTAATGTGAAAGGTGCTGCTCAGAGTGAAGAGCCACAGTGTGTTAGTCTACACATGGCCTCTTTAACCCACACACTCCACTCTGATCATTCCTGTCTGCAGCTGCAGCAGACAAGCTGTGACCAACATGTGACATGCACACCAGCAGACGACAGGCAGACAAAGCTGCTTAGTAAAGAGCTGGTGAAGAGAGTCGGTCACATCAGAGGATAAAGACCCAAATGTTTGATATTAATAGCTAAATAAAAATGAAAACCTGGTGGATAAGGAGTGGAGAGGCACTTGTGGATGTGCGAGTGAGTGACTGTTTGTTATAACAACTTTATAAGACCAAAAGAATGTAATTGAGTCATTTAAACAATTTTTACTTTGCAAGCTTAATGCAGATTGTTGAAATAGTTGTACTGGATCCAATTCTTGGTATGGACCCTTAACCATTACCTCACATATTTCTTATTTGCATCTTTGCATATTACAGACGTGTCCATAAAAAAAGAGCAAAGTAGACATGCAAAATAAATTAGATGAAAACTTATATTCCAAAACATTGTCCATACAGTTAAACTGTGGCTCCTTGTACCTGCAGCTCCTGATCATTAGAGTCCACTAAAGTACCCTGAAGAATACATGTATGTGTTGCAGAATTCTAATGAATCGAATTAGAAATGCATGAAACATCTAAAGTTAGAGACAATTAGGTAAGTACAATCCACTATCTGCAGAAACATGTGCCTCACTCAATATTTTTAGCATTTTATCATTCCATCAAAACAGCACTTCCCTTTGGCACCATGTTCTAACTCTTGAACTACCTCATTCCTGGGCACAGGCACATCTCCGTCACATACTGTATTACACCACAAGTGCAGATACATTCTGTGGTGTTGTGTGAATGTGAATTTCACAGATTTTTCTTTTTCTTTTTTTATGGTTAAAGGTCAGTAGTCAGTAGGTTTGCTGGTTGCAGTCTGTATACACAATATTCAATTTGGGCCCCTCTTCTCTGGCTCAACAGCTCACTCCCCCCGCCCCTGACAGCAGTTGTCAGGACTGACCCATGTTCAACTGCTGGTCACATTGAACCCTTCTCCACTTCGGCCTTCAATATTAGCCACCAAGATAACGACTGGACACTGTCAGGCCAGAAAAAGCGGTGGATACACAGTTACCGGCGAACCAAGTGAGGTATTGGGGCGCGGGCCTGGGTGGAGCCAACGCAGCTGGTAGTGGCTTGACGGTAGAGCCGCTGCCCTCAAGGTTCCCGTTGCCGGGGACAGCCGGGTATAGGTTCGATGCTCCAGTGCCTGACTTGGACTGTATATCCTTTTCTTCGCTGGTAATTGTGTATCCACCATTCCTCCCTGCTTGACAGCGTCCAGTCACTATATTTTATACAAGCCCACGGCACCACACACCCAAATTCACCTATGCTCTGTCAATGGCACCGACCCCCCGCCCATAACGTTCCAACTACACCAAAGCATCAAAATACAGAATGGGGGCTCTGCAGACACATGCTGTGTCTCAATTTGAATACTTTCATAGATAGATGTGAAAAAAAGAAAAGAAAACATGGGCAACCATTGCGATCATCAGTTCCAGTAAATGCACAACAGCAGTATTCAATTTGCACACTACAGAAGGAAGTACATAGTGCACATAGTATACTACATGACAGTGTACTTATTGAAGTATTCGAATTGAGACACAGCAACAGCCATCACCACACATGAGTAGAAGGTGATAATTAGTAATGATTTCTGTTGTATAAATCTATATTTAGACTCTACCTTTAAAGGGATAGTTCAGAATTGGCCCATTGTCATAATCCTTATAGTTTTAGGAGTAGGTTCGTTACCTTTAATTGTCGGTGCAAGCTGTTTTTAGAACAGCAGAGCAGAGCCGCAAGCTGCTCAGAGCTAGAGGTTAATGGGATTTCTTGGTTTCCCTCATCACACTCATCAAATACACAATCCAACAACTCCAACTCCAAAACGCTCTGGTGGACAAGTTGTGACCTGCACATTCACCACGCTACGAGATAATAACACAACGTTACCAGACAGAGTTGTTTTAGAGGGAAATTCATGCAAAACCGCTGATGTGCGTTGCCTTCAGGGACAGTTTTTCTACAAGCAGTCTCTGTATTTACCTCGAAGTTTGATGAGGGAAACCAAAAAATCCCATGAGCCTCCGTAGCGTAGCTCTGAGCAGCTCGCAGCTCGCGGCTCTGCTCCGCCGTTCTTAAAATAGCTTGCACCAACAATTAAAAGTAACACTGCTATGATATGGGATATGGCAATGGGCCAATTTGCCAAAATGTTGAACTACCTCTTTAATTATTGTTTTTGAAAAAGAATAGATAGTTTTGTTTTAGTTTTTTGGGAAGGATAAATGCAGCTTAACTCTTTGTGTGATAAGTGTCATGTAAAAACGTGTCATCACCATGATCAATCAAGTCTCACATTATGGTTTATTTTTGGACAAATCCAATTTAAAAACACACAGCCGTGTGGCTCTGACCCGCTTCACCTCTACAGCTCCAGCTCCACGGTGCCGTCAGCAGGTTGGTTCTCAGTATCAGGGCGAGGTGCGGCGTGGATGACAGATAAAAGTCTTATCGGAGCAGATGGGCTGAGATAAGGATCCACATGAGCACATGAGCTCCCTCTAACAGTGAGCGCTGACTCTCTGTGGACTCCAACCAGCGCAGTCATGTGGCTGCAGCTCCATGGATGATGTGTTGGTCCATAGAGAGAAGTAAACAAAGCAGAGAGGAAGGAGGGAGGACGCCATGTGAATCTCACGCGCGGACGTCCACGCACACACACAACACGCACACCTGTCCAATGTTTTCCCCAGCTGTGAGTACAGTCTGGTTCTCCCAGGGTTTCCTGACAGCGAGACGTTGAACGCCACTCGCACTCCTCTCCACACACGTGTACACTTTTCTCTGTGGTTTAGAGATGTCACGTCTGGCTGAGTTTGAAGTGTATCTAAGGGGCTATGATTATTATTCCCCACTACACATGCACACATACACACATTCTCACACATACACACACACAGGCACAAGCACAAACCACACACTCTTCTCTGGAGAGCCTCAGTCGAGCCGGGGACTCATCTTGTGTGAAGGCTGCAGTCAATGACTCTCCTCAGTGTGGTTTAACGCTGCCTCGGGTCAGTTTGATCCAGACCTGTTCTTACTCTCTGCATGCTCCACTGATCACATACCTGCTACACACACACTACACACATAAACACATACACACACAACAGAGCTCTATTCACCGGAATGACTCATGAGACAAGGGATGCTATGTCTAACGGACAAAAAACTGTTGTGCTTCTTTGTCTGTAATATTAAGCTCTCTGATGTAAGGATGTTATTGATTACAGTAATATTGAATACATTATTATAGTTTTTTCTTGATTGTCAGGGCTGCATCCTCAAATCAGCTGCTCTTTGAATATATTTATTTTTTAGAGATAGATAGATAGCTATCTATCTATCTATCTAGATAGATAGATCGATAGATAGATAGATAGATCGATAGATAGATAGATCGATAGATAGATAGATAGATAGATAGATAGATAGATAGATAGATAGATAGATAGATAGATAGATAGATAGATAGATAGATAGATAGATAGATAGATAGATAGATAGATAGATAGATAGATAGATAGATAGATAGATAGATAGATAGATAGATAGATAGATAGATAGATAGTAAATTTTATTTATAATGCGCTTAGTGCTCAAGTCTCATGTGCACATAAGCAAAATTATAATACAGAAACATTGTACAAAATCAAAAAGAAATCAAATTAGATGATAGATAGATAGATAGACAGACAGACAGACAGACAGACAGACAGACAGACAGACAGACAGATTTTTTTAAATAGAATTTTTGTTACATTTTAGCTCTGGTTTTTGTGCTTCTGTGGAAAAATCTGACAGAAAAGACACATGCACTCCATTGTTTAAATCATTAGGGTTTTAGTGCTTTTGTCTGTGTGGCAGATGAATGGGTCCTTGGCTTCTGCATGAAAGACGTTGAGTGACACTTTCAACTCGTTTCAACTCAACAGGAATTTATTTCCTCCATTACATGGGCCATTAGAAGCTCCCATATGCTAAAGTGGCTTCTCTAAACAGTGAGAGGGGCAGCCACGGAGCACACTGTGTGGATGTAACAGGTGCACTCTGTAATGCAGAGGCTCACTCTCTGACTGTTGGAAGAACACGAGCACCACTTTTTGAAAATGATACCCAGAGCTCATCTTTAAATATACGGCGTATATGCACATTTTTCAGATTTGTACATATGAGTGCCTCGCCGCCAATAACTGATGATTCCCAGCAGCACCAAATGTATCAGCATCAGTTTCATAACAGAGAGTTACTGTAGACTGTGTGGAGCAAGGCTGAAGTATTCATCATCAGTAGATCCTGGTCAAAGTCATGGTTTGTTTCCTGCTCAAACATTTCTATTGACAACGTTCAGGTGAAGGTAAAATGTTTGAGATGAGGTGTCACAAGGGTAACACTGTACACAAGTACAAAGCATTAGTTAAACATTAATAAATACTGAATTCTTCATTTATAACACATGAATACTCATTAGTATGTAGTTTATAAATACAGTTTGCGCTTATCAATGATGAGTAAAACATTTTAAACTGTGTTTATAAACTACATACTAATGAGTATTCATGTGTTATAAATGATGGATTCAGTATTTTATGCTTGATTAATGCTTTAAGGCAGAGGTGTCAAACATGCGGCCCCGTGGGCCAGAACCGGCCCTGCAGAGGGTCCAATCTGGCCCTCACGATGAATTTGTCAAGTGTGAAAATTTGAAATTGCACATATTTTTATCAAGAAATTTCAGGTGGTTCATAATATGTTTTGTAAAGGGATGTTCAGTAACTGTAAACATCTTATTAATGTACTAAAACAGAGGAAAATCTAAATTTATCAAATTTATTCAAATATATTTAAAGGTTATTATGCTATTATTTTACAGGTCCGGCCCACTTGAGATTAAATTGTGCTGTTTGTGGCCCCTGAACTAAATTGAGTTTGACATCCCTGCTTTAAGGTGTTCAGAAATGGCCATTTGTCCTGTTTGTCGCCTCCTTCGCACGAGTTTACCCGAGTAAGGAAAGCGAATTTGATTGGTCGTTATCGAGCGGGCGGGACATTCAATGTTTGGGGCGAGACCGAGCTCGGTGTGTGTGTGCGGATTTACTCGAATATATAATTTTGCACATAGTTTGGCCTACATCGTCTGATAGATGAGTTATTACACTAATGTTAAGACCCACAGTGGGCTCAAATTCAATTTTCTTTTCTGAATATACCTTTAATGGTGTGTACTTTTTATAAAGTGTTACCGTCACAAGATCAGGAACACACGTCACCTCCTCCTTTAGGTGCTTATTAAATGGATAAACTGTGGAATTCTCTCTGTGTATGTCTGTGTGTACTGAGTGACACTGGATCAGCAGTGGGAAACAGTGACACACTTTGTCCATGCAGCTTTGTTAACAGAGCAAACATTGTGCATTTCTGTCTGCCTCAGTATGCATATTTGCGTGTGTGTGTGTGTGAGAGAGAGAGAGAGAGAGAGTGCTGTCATTATTGGCAAAAATGATGCAACACCTGCTGATGGTGACATATGCCTGTGCCACTTGCTGTGAATATATTTTATTTTTGACTTTCTTTTAACTCTGGAAATGTGAAGAGGTTTCAGCAGTGACAACCGCTGTAGAGAAAATCAAGACATGTCACAGTGACGACGCCACGGAGGAAAATGTTTTGGAAAGATCTCTTGCGTGTGTGTGTGTGTCTCTGATGTTTGTGCAGAGCAAAGGTGGATTATCTGATGGTCAACAGACTAAGACCTGAGTTAAGCTGAGTCAGAGATGACTGAAATATAACAACACACACAAACACAAAGTCAAGATAAGAGGTTGACATGATCGAGCCAAGAATGGAGACAATGTCATGTTTAATGGCCGACCATGTTAAAAGATGTAGAGATGAGAAATGTGAATGAAACAGCTGATGGCAGGTAGCTAATGTTAGCACAATGAAAGCTTTCTATACCTCACCTGTGATTTCTATAAATGAATCAGAGTCAGAATCAGAATAGATTTTATTGACTTAAATAATGAATCAAAATTGTTGTCAGTGTCTTGACAGCGGCCCATCAGGGGCGTATCCAGACATTTTTGATAGTGGTGGCCCAAGTGGAGCCCTGATGGTGGGGTGGCATGAAGCGTGAGCATGAGTGCCTGCGCGCACACATTACATACTCATGTATACACGTGCACACGCAAACACCCTCACAGGTTTTGGTCATACCCAGTCTTGTCTGCAAATCCCATATCTACTTCAATTACTAACACTGCAAGAAAAACTAGACCTGGCAACATACAATTGTGATAGAAAACCTCAATATTTCATTCTTGAAAAAAAACATAACTTGACAAAAAGCAGTATAAAATAATGTATAAAATGCCTCTGACTGGGCGTATAGCCCATCATATTTTTGGGGTGACACCTGGGGTGGCCAATCAAATTTCAGGGGTGGCCCGTGCCACCCAGGGCCACTCCCTGAACACGCCACTGTAAATGTTGACGAATGATTTAATATTTGGAAATAGACTAAAAAGTATTTCCCCTTTTTAAGACCAAGATAGAAAAAAAAAAGAAGAAGAAGAAATCGCTGTGAGTCTGACATTAGTTTAGTTTATCATAAAGACATGGAAGCTAACTGGCTCTGGCCTGGCACCACCTCTGACGCTAGACATGGAACATGATGATGAAAAGTCCTGAATGAATGAGCTCAATGAATAAGTCACTTCACTCTGCAGGAAACCTGATCAACAAAAGATATTTAATTTACCTGTTTCACAGCGGTCAGGCTGCGGCCTGCAACACACACACTGACTGAAACACACAGCAGCAAGCCTGCAGACAGCTGTTAGGGACATAAAGAATACTGTGGGGCTGTGTGTGTGTGTGTGTGTGTGTGTGTGTGTGTGTGTGTGTGTGTGTGTGTGTGTGTGTGTGTGTGTGTGTCTTGGGGATAAAGGGGATTGAGCAGCAGTGACACCCTGATGTATTGCCAGGCCTTGAGCGTGACTGTAAGGGGAGACCTGTGTGTGTGTGTGTGTGTGTGTGTGTGTGTGTGTGTGTGTGTGTGTGTGTGTGTGTGTGTGTGTGTTAGAATGGTTTGGGAGGTACAGTTGCAAAAAAAAAAAAAGTAGAGAATGCTAAAGAATGGTGAAGGAGATGAGAAGAGCAGAGACGAGTGGAATGTGTTTAGGTTGGCAGCGAGCAGACAGCACTAAATCTTACCTGCAACTGGTAACACCTCTGTGTGTGTGTGTGTGTGTGTGTGTGTGTGTGTGTGTGTGTGTGTGTGTGTGTGTGTGTGTGTGTGTGTGTGTGTGTGTGTGTGTGTGTGTGTGTGTGATGTGCAGAGGGTTATCAGCTATCCAGAGTTTTACTGCCTGTGTTAAAGCGCTTCCACCAGAAAAATGTTTTGATCCGCTGCCACACATGGTTAAGCATTCACCACCTGACTCTGCCTCGTTTCACAAAGCGGCCTGAGGGAGAGAGAGAGAGAGAGAGAGAGAGAGAAAGAAAGAAAGAGAGAGAGAGCGGTGGCCTCTCTGCAAGAGAAAGTCCAAGCTGTGGAAAAAGAGGTGTTGAACTGGTCAGGCGTACTCGCCCTTTACTTTCTCTCTAACCTCCCCCTGCCTACCTCCTAAAGCAAATATATAGAGGAGCTTTTTCTCTCTCTCTCTCTCTCTCTCTCTCTCTCTCTCTCTTTCTTTAGGTTTAGCTTGCACTGACATTTGCTTTATTTTCACCTCTCCACCATCTTTGTCTTTCTCTTTCTTTACTTTCTTTTTTTCCTCTGGCTTCACCTCTCCCCCTCCGTACATCCACACTCCTGCAGCAATGGGAAATCCTTCAAAATCCATAATTCACGCTTCATTGCTCCTCTCCCTCTCTCCTCTCCCACTATTTCTCCGCGTGCCTCTGTGTGTGTGTGTGTGTGTGTGTGTGTGTGTGTGTGTGTGTGTGTGTGCGAGAGAGAGAGAGAGGCCAGAATACAGATGGAAACCCCTTGTGGAAAAATACTAACAAACATATGCTTGCGCCAACACACACACAGACATAATATCGTGCACTTTCCAAACACACATCCTTATTTACATGTGCACACCGCACATTACACTCTTATGCAAATAGCTGCTCATTTTAATGATTCTCTAAGCAAAGCAGAAAAATGATTTTAATGATACTGTATGCAAATTAAAGAAAGATTTCCACTGACACACGCTGCACTTGAGAAAACATCAGAATATCAAAGAGAAATCCACAACTCACAAATTAAAATCCAAGTACAGCACAGCCTGCTCCGTCCAAACCCGCCGGGTCCCAGTACGCAGAAGCTGGTTCAGAGTCGGAGCGTGTTTTCTCTCCAGTGCAGAGTAAAAACTCATTTACAAATTATTTTGACTGGGTACATAAAAAAAGTGAATTAGCAGTGATGATAGAATAGATCCCCCTGAAGATGAATCAGTCTCCTGTGGAAAAACATCATATATAAATTTCCGCCTTTTTTCTGGAGGTACATTTGCTTTGTAACAAAGCCCCTTTGTCTGAAACTCCACTTTATCACACAACTTGGGTTGTGTTTTTGTAGTTCTGGCCTAATTGGAAGGAGAACACTGCAGACTGCTGAGATCTGGCAAACCACACGGAGCTGGACAGAGTGCAGTGTACAGCTGCATGACTGGAGCCAAAGGAGAGATACCGCAGGTCAGAGATTACTCCAGTGGAAGTGAAGGTTCTCCACTCAAGCTGAACAACTGGAGAACTTTCTTTCAAAAACACATTATTTATGCTACATAATCCCACATTTACAGAACCTAATGACTCTAAAACAACCGGACTCACTCAGTACGTTTACATGACGCTTGAAAAAAACGAATTATTGCCTTATTCCGACTAAAACTGGACAACTGAGTGCATGTAAACTCCGATTAAGACACCCAGATAATGCGATTGGAATTCGACTTACTCCGGCATGTAGACGCCTTAATCGGAGTTTAACTGGACAACGCATGTACGCATGCTCCACACCCCCATGCTGGCATAAGACCCCGGAACAAAAACATCCAAGAAAGCCGGGCGCAGAAGCTATTGTTGTAGCATTCTTGTCTGCCTCTCGAAATCACCATGACCACGAGGGATAGCATGCACCTTATCTGCACAATAAGTAACGTGCACATTACGTACGAGATGAACAAAGCTGTACGATCAACCATCTTGCTGTTGTTCGGAAATGCCGGTCTGCCGCCTGGCTACTAGGTCAACCAGAAAAGGGGCCGTGTTACCCCGCTGAAACCACGCATATCGCCACCTGGTGTTGAGGAGGAAGACACGTTCCCGTCAGTTATTCGATTTTCTCAGTTGCATGTAAACTGGGACAAGGACAGAAGTCCGATTAGACGCCAAAGTAAAAATTTTGAGCATAGCCCTATTAAGCATGTAAACGTACTGACCGGTGGAATGTGATTATGATTCACAGCCTGCCGAAATGACCATTAAACACAACTGAATCAACAGCGGCCAACGAGTGCAGGCTGCCTGTTTCTAAGTGTATCTAGAAATAAATAAATGTTCCAAACCTCAACATGCTCTCTGAGGTTCTACGCAGCAGGTTTTCATGCTCAGTTTGGCCGCGGTGAACTCTGCAAACATTTCAAACAAAAGGAATCTTTATTTCTAAAACTTCAAACTGGACATAAGACGAGATCCGTGTCCTGCGGTGATGATGAATCCTCTTCCTTATCTTTATCTTATGTACTGTTACTGTTTGGCTGCTGCTCAGTTCAAACAGAGCTGCCTCAAATAACACAGCATGACTGACAGACAGCACAGGACTTGGCTGTTACACTGCATAGTGTTGTGATCTATTACATTTTTAGAAGATAAAGGAGAATTCATTCCACAGACTAAAGGCTCTGCTTCAAAGTAGCAAGTAGCCTACTTCACTGAAATGTAGTGGAATGAAATATGAGGTATTTCATTTACCGAGGAAGATCATGTGACACAGTTGAAAGCAGCTACTTTGTTGAAACACAAGTTATAATAATTAAAATTATTCTTCAGGTGTGCGCCACTCCAATGGGTGAACCAAACCTTTCGTTGTCATGGTAACAATAATGGTCATGCAGCTAAGGTTATGGACTAGTGATGATTAGAAGAAATAATGCTCTTCTGTGGTTTTCCTTGGCTTTGAGAGGTTTCTACACTCTACTCTCTACCTTTGCTTTATATGGTACATTCTTCACACACACTTTCCGTACAACAACCTGAACAGCATACACACACACAGAGAGAGAGAGAGAGAGTGATCATAAATCAGCAGGCTCTCTGAGAAGCCGGAAACCCAAGGACAGCTCTGACACGTGGAGCAAACACAGCCAAGACCTCCTGGTCCCGCGCCACCCTCTGTGTGTGTGTGTGTGTGTCTGTGTGTGTCTGTGTGCATGTGTGTGTGCATGCACATGAGAGAGTGCCTGTCCATATTTATGGCTGCCTCTGAATGTTCATTCTCGTAGGTGCTCTCACAAGCATGTGCACGTTTTTTGTGTTAGTAAAGAGTTTGTGTGTGTGTGTGTGTGTGTGTGTGTGTGTGTGTGTGTGTGTGTGTGTGTGTGTGTGTGTGTGTGTGCTGCTGTGTCTTGCTGCCAGATTGGCCTCTTGTCTTTCTCTCTCTGGACTGTGTGGACTTGCACAAGGCCTCTAAGTTATGAATCTGCAGACGGCCCCTCCCTCTCTGGCCCCGCACCAGCTCTCCACTCCACCACTTGGCTTTTGTACAGTGTTCAGTAGTGTGTGTGTGTGTGTGTGTGTGTGTGTGTGTCTTTGTATGTGTCCATTTTTTTTGTCTTGTTTGTACTTGTGTCTTTGAAACAAAGACGTTTATTGCCGTCGTTCTCACTCGTCATTACGCTCCACAACAACACACACTAAAACTCACACTTAACGAGCTTTTGATCCTCCAATGAGCCTGACCCCTGTTAATGACCACCTGTTCTGGGCCTGTGGGGAACGTGTTGCAGCCAAACGCTGTGTTGTTTAACATGATTAACACACAACAATGCGAGGGAGGGGGGGGGGGGGCGTCAAAAGGAAGCTATTGGTTTTTAATGATGTTTTTCAGCCTCTAAACTGACTCCACGCAGCAGCACAGAGAAGGGAGCATTGAAACGAGACGGCAGCAGGAGAGTGTCCGGCCGTCCTTTGTGTGCGTGGACGGGCCTGTGAGTTATTTATGGGGTCTTTAACACGCTGAGGGGACGAGGAGGGAGGGAGGGGAGGGGGGGGGCTGGAGAGGTGAGCACGGCGCCGGATGGAGAGGACGGCTCATTCAACACAGTCGCTGCCAAAGCAGAGCAGCTTCTCCTCCTCTCTTCCTTCATCCTTTTCCATTTCTCCATAACCAATACTTTCCACAGATCAGAGGGATAATTCCTGTTTTTTTCCCCTCCTTCTGCCTCTGAACCAAATCTAATTTCTTTCAGGTATACTCCAGCTAATTTAGCATTAATGCCTCAGTCTCGTCTTCCTCTCTCTCTTCCCTCTGCAGCTCCTTCACAGCAGTGAAATTCAAGTGCAATTTTAAATCTCCCACTGAATCAAATCTAATTTTTCTCACTGTCTCTCACACTAATGTGTATTTAAAAAGATCTAATGCTGTATTTTCTCTCTGGTGATCCCTCTCTCTGGTTACTCATATAGTACATCCCTTAATTCACTCCTGACAGCAAGTGTTGAGAGTGAGACACAAAGTGTTTTTCAATATGCTGTGAAAAAGAGAAATTGTAAATCTTTCTAGACACATTTTATTAGATGAGCGTGATTTTATTTTATTTTCCTGATTATTTTTGACATAACTTGTCATTTTGAGACACCGCCGGATGAGATTTTAAATTTATCTCTGACACTTATTCGTCTTTAACAGGGCTTTTTTTTCCCCCACTTTGTTTCTCTCCGTTGTTCCCATCTCACTGTTTCTTTTTCTTTTTTTTGTCTCTTTCACTCTTTAGCCCCCTCTCGCCACCCCCACCCTGTTTCTCCCCACCACCATCATCCTCCTCCAGTGAGTAACCAAGGGTGCGAGATGTCTGGTCAGAGAAAATGTTCCCACATATCAAAAGGCTCCTGGGTTCTGAGTGGAAGTGGCCAAGAGAAGGAAAAGGTCAAGTTGAATACAGTGGGTGAGGAGCGAGGGATGAGGGCAGGGCTGTGATTAATACGAGCAGCGCTGAAAGGCCACGAGACACTGGGAACTAATACCACACTGCTCTGTCTTCCATTTCCTTTTGGAATAATCCATCCATTGTACTTCTCTTTCAGTTTTCTTATATCAATGATTTAGATGATTTAAATGCTGTAAATTGGTTTAACCAGTTAACGCACGCCCGTACCGCCCACGGTACGGCTCCAGAAGGTGGCGCTAGCATCAATTACTCTCGAACATTTTTAACAGCAGCCCTTAAGCATATATATTCATGTTATACATTGTTAGAAAGCTTAGATCGCCCCGATCAATTCAAGACCACCCATGATTTTTTTGGTCCGCTAAGCTAACGTATGATGCGTACATACCTTTCAAGTCTTCCCTTTATCCACAGCTGCTCTACAGCGACCATCTTATGACACAAGACCGTTTGTACAGCTTGCCAAGTACCCATGCTTGTGAAATATGAAATCTGTTTCCTTCTAACCGAAGTGTTTTCCTCAATATGTCCATGTGTTTAGTCCAATGCGTAACGTAATACACGCGGATCAAAACAAAAACCGGCCCCGTTACCGCATTTTACGAGTTGCACGGGGATCTGTGACTACATGTGACTGAATGTTTACATCCGTGAGGTCTTCCTGCTTCAAACGACACCACTCAGTAGCCAATCGGTGGCGAGGATGGGCCGGGACATGTCTCGAAAGCCAATGAGGACACGTGACGATGAGACTGACAACGTGACTTTGATTGACAGCTGCTTGAGCCAATAGAAATTGTCCGTGAAATGAAGCAGATAACCTTTTAGCCAATAGTCTGAGGTTTTCAACGGTGTATGACACTACGCCATCACGTTTGGTTGCTGATAAACAAACCCTCGTGTATCCGACGTGCGCGCCACCCGCTCCGCCGCATAGAAATACACAATGCAGATAGGCGGATAGTTCTATAATCCACTGCTTTTAGGGGTGCGCCCTCTACTGCGCGCCAGGAGTTTAGCGGTTGTATTTTTTTTGTTTCTTTTGGTCTTTTGACTTGAAATTTGGACTGCAGGAAGCCAAGACCTGTGGCTGTGGCCTAATTGTGTCTATAGCCTGCTGAGAGGTCCCTGAATGTCTGTACCCATGTCATTCTATAGGCAAACCTATGGGCGGGGAAACAATTTAATCATTCTAACCTTTGCCATTTTTGTCAGTAAAGTCACAGAATCAAAGAAACACCTTAACAGTAATCCTGAGAGTGTTACCTTTACAATGATACCAGGCACATCTCTGAATCTTAAACTATGTGGGATCTGTGCTGCTCACAACTTGGGCATAGCGTTATGGCAAAAAACATGAAAAATAGGGGCGTGCATTAAGAGGTTAAATATCACAGATCAATGCGCTGGGTGTAAATACTTTCAATTAAAAAAACCACAGTTAGATTTGTTATTGTTTGCATAAAGAAACAGCAACATTAACATTTACATGGACATTAAACTGACTGGACATGGACATTATAGCTCTGTGGCACAGAGGAACATCATATCAGGATTTGGACTTGGAAGGTTTTTTTTGTTTGTGCTTAAGATAAGATAAGAAGACATAGACTGAAAAAATATAGCCTATGTTTGAAAGGAATATAATAACTGTTTTCTTTTTTTTTTCTCAACAATTAAGACAGTAAAAAAAGAAATTGGTGTGACAATAACCCTTCACCATAAAATGGCTCTCAAAATAAATGCCTCACAGTGGCAGCCATTTTCTCTCTCTTTTCCACACTCCTTGTTTCTTTCCTTCTCTCCTCGGTTCAGATGCTCAAACCAGGCAGCGCCCCACAAAAAAGTAATAATAATTAGAATTCAATCACAATAAGCAAATTTGCTCCCCCACAGAACATCAAGTGGTTCAAGGTACTCCAATCAATGGCCTTGTTCCCTCCACACAGGCCTGCAGCTCGTCATTTGCATGACATTGGACGAGTTAGCAGACACTCTCTCTCTCTCCTGCTCTCTCTCTCCCTCTCTCTCTCTCTCCCTCCCTCTCCCTCATACATAGCTACAATTGCATGCATATTATGATCATACATTCATTGCTCTCCAGAACAGACAAAAGATAAGGATATTCACTCAGCCATAATACAGGCACACATGTTCACACACACATACACACAATTACAGGAGAGACAAAAAGAAAATAATAAAAACAGACGCGGGTCGTTCTTATGACACATAGATGTGAAGTTTCCACTGAACATAAATCCACCTGGCTGCAGCCCTGACGTGCTGGGGTTTCAGCCTGCTCCAGTCACAGCTTAATATCTGCAACTGGCCACTTAGAAGTGTAACCAGCAGCTCTGTTGAGAGTTTTCAACACAACCAAGCATAGCTTTTCCAAAACCCAAGTCTTACAATTCACAATGACGTGTGTAAGGAGTGAATTAAACAGGCTATTTATCTGCTTAAGTGTGAGCCAATCACAATTAGCATGCCTGCCTAAATCACTTACTTATGACTCTACTCCCAGTGTTAAAGGGGAGAGTATCATTATTTTTTGCAGCATGAGATGAAAAGATGGACCTTTAATGATTTAACAGCAAATAAAAGCAGCACAAGGGAAATGTATGAGGCAATAAAATGAGAATATTAACAGATACAGACAAAATCAAGATGCTAAAAAATAAGAATATAAATAAGTGGTAAATTAGTGGTTTGTGCGGCTGGTGCGTAGTATTTATTCTGTAGGTCTTTTGATTGGTTTATGGTCTCATTGTGTGATGGCCAGTGACAGAAAGAGACAACCTGTGCTTTGAGGCCCATGGCTGTATGAGTCCGTAATGAGCCGCCTCAGGTCAACAGAGGGGACGAGAGGTGTCGTCAGTGATGACTTCATACTTTCCTCACATCCTCATCTCTGTCACCGTCTCCTCTCGGTCCACTACAGAGCAGGCCTTCCTCACCAACACAGCCGCTAACAGAGCTGGACTAACAGTGGGTCTTTAAAGGCCCATATAATCACCCCAGTGTGAAGCAGCAAAAAGGTTGATTTCTGATGAATCAGCTAATGCTAAAAAGGCACATCACAGTCGGTCATTTTAATCACAATAACCTCTTTTGTGGCCTGAAGAGAGCAGGACAACACAGGCAGCTCAGCTGTACAACGCTCTGTTGCTTCCTTTGAAGCTTTCAGGAAGCAACTTAACACTTGTGTTTAGGCTGCATTTGGATAATCTTTTACTTACTTGCACTACTTAACCTTTGTATATTATTTTATATGTCCGTTTTGTGGTCTACTGAATCACCTTTTATATTTGCTCTTGTAAAGCAC
Source organism: Trachurus japonicus (assembly GCF_045865225.1). NCBI lineage: Eukaryota > Metazoa > Chordata > Actinopteri > Carangiformes > Carangidae > Trachurus > Trachurus japonicus. Next base: position 11,544,502 of record NC_140907.1, read on the forward strand.
TTTGTGACATCTGTCTGTGAAAAGTGCTGTAAATAAACTTTATTATTATTAGAAAAATCCACTTCCACAGTTTATTTTGTATTCAGTGTGTAAGCATTAAGGTGGAGCCCTGTGAGCAGCCATAACCACAGTTTATAAAACATCCCATCAGCTGATCAGTTTGCCAAACCGATAAATCAGTGCACACATTAAAGGACCTAAACCTGCTCTGGCCCTTCCTGTAGAGATCCTCAGTGTCGTCCTTCTGGTCCATGACAGAGGACATGGCCCTGTGTCCCCTCATGTCATGTCAGAGGGAATGCACGTCCACCTAAAAAGAAAGACAAACATGAAAGCTGGGAGTGCAGCATGTTGGGCCTGAAGCAGCAGCCTGCTCAGTGGAACTAGCTGCTTCTCCCTGGATACTAGAGACATCAGGAGCAGTAGGAAGTCAGGTGTCTTTGTCAGTTCCAAAATAGTGTAACACAGGACATAAAACAACCAAAGCAGCTTTAGTTGACAACTGTAGGCTGTGGCAGCATGAGATCGTGAAGTTATCCACTCCATTATCACACTGTGATTCTTCATCTCCGTGCAAGTGTGAGAAGTTGAAGACAAGTATCACAGCTCCTGTCAGAAACAGCTCAGTAGCCTACAGTACATAGGTTGTGTGTAGCAAAACACTATTTTTGTACCCATTACGGGTTCAGTATAAAAAGTCTGATTTGTACATCCACTGTGTTACAACCAGCAGTGTGTAGTAGTGTACAGTTCTTATAGAAAGTCACCATACCCTGTCAAAACACTAACCTGAGAAAAACCTTTTCTGAGGAAAAGTGCCACACTCAGTCTTAATCCAGATATTCAAACAAACACCTGGGTGATTCTGTTGCCATGTGGGAAAAGATTTGAAGGTCAGATCATCATACACTATACCTACAGTGAAGCATGGTGGGGGCAGCATCACGTGGAGATGTTGCTCCTCAGCAGAGACTGGACAGTTGGTCAGGGTTGAAGTGAAAATGGATTCTGTGGTGTAGCCTACACCCAGATTCATGAGGAGAACCTGCCTCCCTCTGCCAGACAGCTGAAGAGTAGAATAGAATAGAACCTTTATTGTCATTGTATCAGATACATTGAAATTGGAGATGCTACTCCTAATGGTGCATAAACACAGATGCATAATAGAATTAATAAAAAGCAGCAGTCATCTCATCCACACATCACACATCACACGTAAAACAATCCATGGGCAGGTCATTCACCTTCCAACATGACAACGAACCTGAACATACCACCAAAAGAACAATGCAGTGGCTGAAGGTTATTAGGAAGGTGAGTGTCCTTGAGTGGCCAAGTCTTAAATCCAGTAGAAAATCTGTGAATGGACTTGAAGACAGAAGTCTATCACCACTCACCACTGAATCTGGAACAATTCTTCAATGAAGAATGGCTAAATATTCTCTGTCTAGGTGTGCAGAGAGACTGATTGCTGTAATAAAAGCAATAGGTGGATCTATTAGGTATTAAATCAGGACACTGATGACTTTTCCAATTCTGTTATTCTAGTTTTTAATTTTTTTCTTCTTTTCAGAATCCTCACCACTTGATGTTGTGAGGGTAAATTTGTACAAAATAAAATAAAATAATAATAATAATAATAATAATAAACCTGAAAAAAGTGTATTTTTAATGGGTTTTGATTTCAGCCTGTGTGACAAATAACCTTGTTATTTCAAAGGGGTATGATGGTTTTCTATTGGCACTGTAACAATGCCAGTATCTCTGTCCTCCACTTCATTGCAGTCAGGACATTTTTCCCAAGACACATCTGTTACAACCAATTGATTAGAGCTCCTCATTCTTTTGCAGACTGGAGACCTGTCCAGGCTGTACCATGCCCTGTGTCAACTGGGACCGGCTCCAGCCCGCTGTGTGCACAGATAAGTGGCGTAGACAATGGACAGATGATTTTATTTTTTTTTTTTTTGTAAAAAGAACAAAAGCAAAAAATTAACCACGTTGCTTGAAATACTTTCAACAATGAAACATGTATTTAATCTGTGTTGTTTCTGCAGGGGGTTTCCATTGCTGATAATAAAAAAAAGAGGTTAAATATATCTATCTACAGCCGGTGGGCTCCGCCACTGACAGTTGTGATCAGTCAAAAATCATCTGTCACTCGCCCAAATGACTGACAGGTTTTCTTTTGTCTGAATCAGGGACCCTGTGTCTGTGGATTTTGAAGATAATTCAGCCTCTGTTATCACTGTTAGCTGCAAACGTGCTATTCTAGAGAGGAGAGCTTGACAGGCCTAGCAACCGTAACCAAGGGAGGTGGGGCCTAGTAAATATTACAGATACACAACACACACACACACACACACACACACAACCACACACTCTTGTCTAGCAGGTGAGCAGCAGAGAAAGGGGTTTGTGCGCGCGGCAGCTAAGTGGCTCAATGTGCTATCGACTGGCTCACCGTGGCAACCTGCAGAATTCCACCGCCTCCCCATGAGCCAGACAGACTATCTGTTCACCCTCCCTTCCCTCCTCCTTCCTTCCCTACCTCCCTCTCTCCCATCCCCCACTCCAGCAGCAGCAGCAGCAGCAGCAGCAGCAGCAGCTCCGGGGAGGCAGTGACGCGGGGGCTCCCTGCTCAGACAGAGGCTGCTAGAGACCGAGGATGAGGAGAGAGAGAGGGAGAGAAAAGGGGGAGCTACTACGCACTACAGAGACAGATAGAGAAGGAGCAGAAAAGAAAAAAGAAAAAAAATAGATAAAGATCCTCCCTCTCCCAGCGCTCGTTGACAATGACACTGGGAGAGTCATTTCGAAGCAATGAGCCAGAAAACGCAGAGCTGCTCTGCCATTCATCCTCCAGAGCACGGTGCTCCGTCACCACCACGCCACAGTCACATTCATCTCTGAGGGAAGAGCACGGGCTTAATAAAATGTATGGCAGGACGCTCATATTACAAAAACAGCCATTTTGAATGCAGTGACTCATATTCATAAAAAATAATAGAGAAGTAGAACGGGCTGATGCGATAAGTGCAGGGAGAGCTCTGCTGCTTCACTTACACTAAAACTGTTTAAAGAGGATTAATATGTTTCTATTTATACAGTCAATTTTAAGAAAAAAGAAAAATCACTTGTAATATGTATGATTCAAGTATCCTGCACATGGTGTTCAGCCTGTGTGGACAACAGAAGTGTAAAAAATAAATAAATAAATAAATACAGTGTGGGTAAATTAGTTGTAGCCTAAACCAATTGTGCAGGATATTGAATATAAAATATGACCAAAAAGTGAGTGTATTCACAGTGGGCTGTGTCACTTCTTGTCCAAGTGGGACATCTTGTAATTGCCTGAAGTGAATATTCATGTCCCATCTACCAGCCCTACTCCACTTTCTCTCTCTGTCGCTACAAATAATCAAAAATACCATCTCATTTCCACCAATCAGCCCCAGGTCATCTGCTGACGCTGAGATGGAAAACACAGCGTGTCGTTAAGCTGCCAGCTAATCAGCGTTGGCGAGTAATCCCCCCCCACCCCTCCTCTTTTCCATCATCATGTCTTCCAAACAGGCCCCTTCTCTCCCTCCACCACCACCTCAGCCCCGCGAGATGGATGGCACAGCGCTAATCACCCCCTGCAGTGCACCGTCGGCGTGGCTGCAGGCCGCTCTTAACATTTACACCACATGATCACACACACACACACACACAAACACAAACCAATAAGTAAGAGAATGTACTCTCACTTCTTCTCCTTCTCCCTCCCCCTTTTCCTCCCTCCCTCCCTCCCTCCCCCTGCTCAAGGCCCCACCATGCACCACCACTTCTCTTCCTGTCACCTTGGACCGGTTCTGTTGGATGCAGCCATGTCTGGAGGGTTGAGGTACGGCGGTCCTCCTCCTCCCCCTCCTCCTCCTCCTCCTCACACAACCACCTTCCTGCCCTTATCTCAAGGCTGGAGTCTCCTCAGCCTGCACAACTACCTCTGGCTACCAGCTGTTTCCTGAGCAGCTCCTACAGGGGGAGACGGCTGCCAGAGGAGCCGGAGAAGGAGGCCGCTCCTATATCATCATCCTCTCATGTGGCCCGCTTCAAGGCTCCTCTCAGGCAAGCCACGCTGCACACACACACACACACACACACACACACACACAATTGTTGGCATCTAATTTATGTGTTTGAGATGCAGATTTTCGTAATCTCGCCACGTTTAAAGGATTATTGTTGCCTGGTGTTGTGATGTACTTTGTAGTCAGGGATAAACTGGTCAATTGTAGAGAGGGTGAGGTCACATAAAGATAATTCCAGCACGACTTGCAGGTGCATATGACTACAAACTGAATACAGTCACAAGAAACATTGTGTGTCAGTCCCTGTGAATCAAAGACCAGAGCTCCTGTCTACACTATGACCTTCAGCTTTCATACAGGGTTGCATCAGTCAACAGATAAGTCAGATAAACCAGTTCCCTCACAATGAATAGCCTCAAGCAACAGTTTCCTGTATTTATCAGATACCAACAAGTGAAGTTCTGACCCTATGAGAGAGATAAAAGGAGAGTTCTGTCCTGAAGATCTCTGCAGGTGCACTCTGCAGATAAGACCAAGACTGGAGATGTGTCAGACATCAAACATCAAAACTGTGAGGAGCAAATGCATCAGTGGAACACAGAGAACCCCGGACAAGAGTCTGAATGAACTGAAACACACAACATCAGCTGTCTTTGAACACCAGGCCAAAACAAACAGCCAGTGTTTTGCCCCGAGGCCCCTACCAGGTAAAATCTGGACCTGATCTTCTCCTGAGCTCTGGGACTTCAAGTAGACAAGAGAATTTACCACACATTTATCAAATAAAAACGGGACCTCTTTTGATTCAATATTGATATTTGTGTTTTTTAGATGTCCCTATAACTCAACACTTAGATCACTAAAAAAAAACAGAAAAACATTCACATTGGTTAAAGTGATGAGTGTGACAGGACTCTACTGTTTCTGCAGGTTAATGGAAACGATCTTAGATTCATGTGTGGCTCCTATGAAGCTCCAGAACCCTCAGAATGAACCAAACTTTATTATTTATTCATGTTTTTTTTTCTTTTTTTTATCATTTAATGACATTTTTATTCATCATGAAGCTGTACACAGGAACATGCAAAATTAGATATTTTTCAAATTTGAAAACAAAATCAACACTCACTAATTCAACAATTGCTCTTGCTGAAATGCCTCTTTACATATCTTTACATTATTTCCAGATTTTATTTAATTTTTATGAATGTTGTTTGTACATTCAGTTCAGTAAAGGAACGTAATATGTTACTCAGGTGCAACAGCGTAAAGGATAATAACTCTTTCTTTTTTTTTCTTTTTTTAAGCGACTACGAGGACTTTCTTTCGGAAAGTGAAGTGTTTTCACACTACATTTCCCATGAGCCTCCGTGCACACGGTGAAATTCCTGAACCGGTGCAAGACGGAGGAAAGAGAATGTTTTCATTTATCAAGAACGAAAGTCGAAGGTTGGAAGACGATCAGATACCGTCGTAGTTCCGACCTTAAACGATGCCAACTAGCGATCCGGTGTGACGTTATTCCCATGACTTGCCGGGTTGAGTCCAGGAAACCAAAACTAGGAAATGCTGGGTGAGTCGACCACTAAATAATAATATCAAAATAACTATAAAGACAAAACGATATATTTATCATATTAACACATGAACAAGTGTGGGTAACGTAAATTCATCCACATTAATATGAGACTCTTTTATAACCAAAAGCAAACTCCTCGGTGTATCTTTAAGTTGTCCCTATGATAATAATTTTCATTGAGATAACACAGTTAAATCAAGCAGAGGACAGATTTAAGGCAGTGAGCTCATAAGCCTCACAAGAAGCTGCATTTTGTGTGTTGTGTAGGTTGTGTGCCCGGTTAAGGTCGCTCGTCTAACCTGTCCTCCACCCTCAGCTTCTGGGTAGCCTCGCTCCTATCTTTCCCAACAGTGGCCTTCAACCTGTTTTTTTTTTTATCTCTTTGTGATGATCTGTTCTTCTGTCCTCCCCTCCCTGTTTCTCTGGCACACCTCCTTAAACTCTTCCGTCCATATATTCTGGTCCCAACTCCCTCTTCTTGAAGGGTGGAGATGTGTTCTTCCTCCTCCCTCACCTCCTGTAAAGCCTCTCTGTGCTCTGCTTCCAGCACTTCAGTCTTTTCTCCAGGCATGAAGAATTTTATTTGCTCCAGTTGCTCAGTGACCATATCCTCCGTGGTCATCTGTTGGTGCTGTTAAAACAATAAAGAATCCATGTCATGGATAATGAAAAGCATGGGCCCTATTTTATTTTAATATTTTTATGACATGCTGTAATCTTTTGAGGATACTGAGTGAAAATAGACACATACGCACACACACACAAACTGTTTGAATTCAAGTTTGTGTCTGTTTCACTTGGCACTTCCTCACATGCCTTTATTTTTTTCCAGGATTCTTGCCAGTGAAATGAATTCCCTTCCTGCTCTGCCTGTGCATGCGTGTCTTGCGTGTGCATGTGTGTGTGTGTGTGATGCATATGATGCATACACTCGTCTGCTCCTCTCTTGACCTGTTGACCCGAGCATCAAATGAAACCATGTGTCCACTCGCAGCCAGACAGCAGTCTGTTGTCTCCGTCCCTCCTCCAGCTTCTCCACCAGCAGCACTGATGTAACCTTCACCGCTCCCTGCCAGATACATAATCACGCTTGCTTTCCATCGGCACTGCTGGACAGAACTACATCTCCCAGGAGTCATTTGGTGTAACTGAAACCAAACTGGGCAGTTTGAGATTCAACCTGTTGTTTATTCACTTATTCACTGAGGCAAACACTGAGGTTAACATTCACATTCATGAGCTCACTCTATCCCACACAGCTGATAATGAGCGAGTCAGGCAAAGGTGGACCCGCAAAAGTTTCATTGGAAAATTCATGATAAAAAAGCTCGAACGTGTGCGTGTTTGCTTGATTTCACCCACGTCACTATCAGCGTAAGATCCATTATGTCGACCTTTTCTCCTGTGAGTCACCGAGCACAGCAGTCACGGCTCTCACAGTCATGACTGCTACCTGCCTCTGCTTCACTCGCACGCACGCACGCACACCTTCATCATCAACTCCACGTCTCCATGAGAGTTTGTGAGTCACTGTGATGCCACAGCGCATCTTTTCTCCCCTCACTCTAAATGCACAGGATTCGCTGGCAGCAGCTCGTGTCGTGAGCACGGGCAGTGTTGACGTCAGCAGCAGGACTCTTTAGAGAACTCAAGCAAAACATCTCATGAGACTCATTTCACCCATGAGTCATGTGCACCCTCTAACTTCTACGTCATTGCATTCCGGATAAAAATATCTTCAATATAAGGGGAGACTGCGTCTTGAGTCTCTAATTGCGTGCTGGTGATTTATGAGCAGGTTTTGCTTTGTGCGTCCCTAAAACCTTCTTTTGAATTATACTCAGCGGATGAGATAATGAGTGCGACTTCATGAATCTCAAAGAATTGACTCTGTCACCTCAGCGGGTTAAAAACATTTGTCACACGCCGACACGCAGTGGGAGATGCATTTTCTTTTAAGGCTCACAAAGATGAATCTCTGAGGTGAGATGGAAGAGAGGGGAAAATGAGCCATTTGAAGCTGAAGCCATCGATCATATCACAAGTGCAGATGTCACGTCAGCTGGTTTAAAGTCAAAACGGATATGTTAAAATGTCATGAATATGTTTTTATAGAATCTCATTTTACAGCTTTAGGAGCACAGTGGCTCTCTGTGCCAGTACAGAGACGACGCAGGCTGAGCTGTTGTTTAAAGGAGTTATGACACTCTGGGTTGTTCACTGTGAACATCAATGAAACACAACTGTAACCACCAGAAGCTGCCTTCATCAGCTCTTGTTAACATTTCCATGTTTCCCACATTTTGTGATATAAACAGTTTTCTTGTCTGTATACAACATCTATGTCACATCTGTCCGTCCTGGGTGAGGGATCCCTCCTCTGTTGCTCACCCTGAGGTTTCTCCAATTTTTCCCTGTTAAAAGGGTTTTCTATTGAGTTTTTCCTCAGTGGGTGTGAGGATCTAAGGACAGAGGATGTTGTTATGATGCTGTGTAAAGCCCTTTGAGAAAAACTGTTTGTAAAAATGGGCTATACAAATAAAATTGCCTTGCATTGCCTAACTGATCTGACCACCTGGGTTGTATTCCTCAGGTGTTGTAAGTTTACTTTAACTGCTTCTGAGTCAAATTCTCTTCAGACAGTAAAAGAGCATGTGCATTTCAGCTCATGCTAAAATATGGAAATCTGATAGTTGATTTTTTTTTTAGGTTACTAAACTGAGTCCATTATCCTATAAGTTGCATTCACACTGCTCTGTTTTCCTGCCATGTTATGGATTCTATCAAGAAACCTTTCAATTACAAGCTTCCAGCAGCAGGATGGCATTTTCTCCCAGTGCTTAAAGTAAAGTGATCCTTCTGCTTTTTATATCTTTTTTTTTTTTTGCTATGCAAATACTGATAACAGGAAACCTTTGCATTTCTAATTTTTAAATGCCACTTTAGGTAATTTAGTTTTTAATGAATCATAAAGGTCAGAAACTTTCCAGCTCCCCAGAGGCTTTTTTTTTTTTTTTTTTTTTTGAGCATTTGAAACCACACAGCTACTGTCACCAAGCATCCTTTCCACTGGACTTTGCTTGGTGACACCTCCCCTCCCCTCGATCCCACTGTTTCCCCTCCACTGTTATTTGATCTGTCGTCCAGTGCTGTGACGCAGGCAGAGCGTCACTTCTTCCTATGTTGAAATGTCATCTTAATCAGACATCCTCACCCACAGAAAGACAGGTGGCGTCATCACTTTGATGGATCCAAGGATTTATGTGTATAAACAAGCTCTCGCCCTCACCTGGTGCAGTAAAAAATCAGTTTCATAGCATTTTCACTTCCTCTTTTTGTGTCATTTCTAAAATTATGTGCTTGTGTATTTTTACAGCTTGACACATGTAGTCGGCTGTAAACTCGGTCAGTAAATACTCTGAACATTTTTAAGGCATTAAGATTTGTGTCTCCTTCGCCCTCAGAATCGTGTCATGACCAGCTGCTCCTCATGTCACTGCTGAAAACAACCCGTTTTATAACAAACTCATGTGAAGCACAGATGCATCTGTCATACCTCACTGACATGTCTGATGTGTACAAGGTGCAGATATAGAGGGATGTTTCTTATTCAGGATCAAACAGAAGACTGCAGACAGAGCTACATGTAAATGATTTATATAACCTCTCTGCTTTTTCCACTTTGCATGGAGAATGAATGACAGGGTTTACAGTGTGAGGTTACATCTCCATTTTAAATAATGTTTAAAATAAGAACTCCCTCTTTTATTTCATGTGGAATTGTTATATCACATGTGCTGGGGGAACTTTCTCTAATGTTGCAGCCTGTGTAGAAATCATATTATGTTACTAAATTGAGGCAAGAAAACGGGGAAGTCAGAAAAGAGTCGTTATTTATTTTTAATTTTTTTCTGAGTAACTCACGTCAAGTTCCGCACCCTTGAGTTTTCTATTTTTTTTTAATTTTTTTTTACAAGGAGACGACCTGAGGAGGAGTTTACATACAGATAAAGACGAACGCGGGTTTTACGTATCAGCGGTGCTCAAAAGACACTATAGACTTAGTTTGGTCGCTGCTGTGTCACAGTTTTTGTCATTTGTCTTGTTTAGAGAAGATTTCCCCCTCACGCGCTGATGCATCTGTCATTAGTTGAACTGTTTTAAAACAGAGCGTCGATGTCGGAGCTGATTTTTTCGTTCGTCTCCTTAAAATCCCCAGTCAGTGGTCTGTCGCTGCTGTCCAGGTGAACTTTCTGTGCGCACGCTACCATTAATAACATACGCACGTGCGGCATCACACTCCATCCTCCCGTGTAGCACGTGCCATGTTCCAAAGCTGTAGACAAAACTGTCGCATGGGCGCTGCTGTGTGTGTGTGTGTGTGTGTGTGTGTCAGTCGTTTCCATCAGCAGCCATTGTTATCTTGCTGAAATATAATATCTAATCAGCACAAATATGATGCGTGATCAGTGCTGTTTGTAGTGTGTGTGTGTGTGTGTGTGTGTGTGTGTGTGTGTGTGTGTGTGTGTGTGTGTGTGTGTGTGTGTGAACCCATCATGTGGAGTTTGGTGGAGGAGCAGCAGACAGGTGACATGTTCACGGTTTCTGGTCGCCTGCTAAAAGCTTCCTGGGCACTATTTCTTTAGAGTGACACGCCGCCAAGTAAAGCGCTCAGCCTCTAATTGACGACCGTGTTTCTTAAACTCGTCGTTAATTTAGGAATGACGCAGCTGAATTAACAGAGAGGGTGCATGGCGCTGCTGCTGCACGCGGTGCCGCGGGGGGGGGGGGGGACGAGCCGGTGAAGAATATAACGGCTGTTTTCACTTCCACTGCTCGTTAAATAGCATTTGGAGATGATAGACGAGTGAGAATGTGCCAGTTTCGTCTCATTTCGTGTGATATTTCACCGCCGATTTGCACTCATTGCCTTATAAGGAAAGACGGTCGTGCCTTTCTGTAATAGGCCGAGCGCTGCAGCCTGGGAACACTGCACTTTAACCCCTTCGCTGCTGAATTTTATTTGGTGCAACCGCCCGATACAATGGACCCGACGACTGCGGTGGCACATCTTTGTGTTTATTGAGGATGAAATACATCGAAAATGAACCAATACCAAATGTTGGTCGATTAATAACAATAAATACTGGACACATGAGCTGTAATGGCACTTAACACTTGGAAATGTGATGAAGCTTCAACCCCCCCTTTGTCCAGTTATACCAGAATGAATTCTGTGTTATGTGTCACCTTGGGCACTGCCGCGGCCCAGTGAAGCCCAGCTCTGGTGCTGGGTGACGGCTGTCTGTCCCTCCAGGCCGGAGCTGCCTCACAAACGTATGGTCCAGTGTGTGCGTGCGAAGTGCTAAGTGGGCCGTGTGGTGCAGAGAGAGCCTGTCGGGGGCTCCGCACTCAGAAATAACCCCTCTGAGGTTAAACCCGGCGGGGCTAAAGAAGCTGACCTACATCGACTGCTACACAACCAGGGCTATCTTTTAACACCGGAAAATCCCCCCCGCCGCACGGAGCCGTCTGAAATGTCATCTCATCGAGTGACCTTGACTCCGCGGGAGGATATGGAAATGTACTCGTTGTAATGCGCACAACAGCGACCAGGTTCAGGTCGTAATTTAACTTTACACAAGCAATGACACGACCCGCATTATCTCCCTCAGGCGGCTTTATCCCGGCGGCTGTGGATGTGTTTTCCTATTTCACCACGGCTCCCGTATAGAGGAGGAGGCCTTGTTATGGAGGCGGTGATACATCAATGTCAAACACGCTGTGGCCTTGACGGTGGTCGGGCCTATAGGTGGAGGAATTCGTAATGATGGCCTATCAGTTGTCTTTACAGCGAGGCTACAAACGTGTCCCACTGATTCATGCACCCGGCTCATGGACTCTAGACAGGGACCGGGGGACGCGCAGGTGGACGAGTCGGTGTTTTGTTGTGACAGAAAACACGGCACGTCGCGACAGGCCTCTCCGGGCTGCTGACTGTGGGCCGGTGAGCAGCACACACACACACACACACACGCTCAGGCCATCACGGCTGTGGACAGAGACACAGCGACGCTCCTCTTTCACAGCTCCCTCTTGCAGTTGGATCTCGCTTCACATCCACTGACAGAGGAAAGAGACGTGTTGCCTTCACGGTCTCGCCTCAGCTCGTATTTTGGACGATCCCAAATCACTCCTTTAGATTGTAGGAAATTTCCTCGCTCTTAGCTGTCATTGTAAAGGACTTACTATATGATAGTTGTAGGCCTATGTTATGTGTAGTAATGGGAGGTGACAGTTCTTGTGTCTATGCTGGTTTCCTCCTGATGACATGGCTCAGGACAGAGCACCGTGTCATGGAAGGAAAATTACTGTGACACATCTAACCGATTGGATGTGGTTCTCTCTAATGTATGACTGATTTGACCATGGGTTTCAAATACAATCTTTATCTTATAAAACATATGAAAGCTTAGATCTTTTCATACCTTATTTGTGTCGTTTTAATGGTTCTTCCACTTTGAGAACCACCATTATACGCTACTGCACCTGTTAGGTGAGTGAAGATGCCTTCTTAATATGGCCTATGTGTCACATACATGTCAAATGTGTATAGAGAAACAGAGAAGAGATTTACAGACCAAAGCATGAAAAATGCAACAAAATGGTCAAACCATGAATTAGGCCTCATTAAGAAAATGCACTTATGTGTTAGGTTTCCATACTTATCACTGAACGTTAAAGTCATTGCATCAATTTAAAAACTCAAACATTATATCTTCATGAGCCGCGGTGGACACTTTTCCGACCGCACGTGAACTCACCACGGGAACAACCCCCCCCTCCCTTATCACCGCCCCCTTGCTCTGACGTCACGCCAACGGCTATTTGCATGAAGTGTTTTGTTGCTGCAGCTTCAACTCGCCTGCAGAGCGAGAGTCTCCGAGGGGGGAAAGCGAGGGAAGAGAGGCGCAGAGAAAATTAAGAGGAGAGCGGCTCTTGTGTTTCACATCAGAGGAGCAGAAGGAGGGGGGGAAACGGCCTGAGCGCGAGGATAAAGGTGTCAGATACCAGAGAGCAGAGGAGCAAAACAAACAGAGGAGCCGCTTCTCTTGGATTTGGAAAATGGAACTACCCGCCGCGGGAGAGCACGTCTTTGCGGTGGAGAGCATCGAGAAGAAGCGCAGCAGAAAGGTTGGTCTCCAGGCCGTGGAAGGACATTTTTAACGCACATGCACATGGCAATGAGTGTGATTTTTTTTTTTTTTTTCAATTTGCTTTTCTCTCTTTCCGGTGGACTACATGTTTGTTTTTTCCCCCCCACCAGCTAATTTATGAAATGACGGCGCTGTAGTGTGCACATTGCATTTTGCTGCGTAAAGTGACGTTAATCTGATAATCCCGTTTCTGTCCATTCACAGGGGAGGGTCGAGTATTTGGTCAAGTGGCGAGGATGGTCTCCAAAGTAAGTCCCCTTATGCAACACTACACAAGTGTGTTCGTTTGCGATAACACAACATTGAAGATACAAGTATGTTTGTTGAGGTGTGCGTACGGTACGTATACGAGCGTGGACGCGCGTATGGGCGGTTGCGCGTTCTTGCTTTAGGCGCTCGATTCCTTGGCCTCTGTGATGGATGTGGTTTTTTTACCACGCATGCAATCCCCAGTGTTCCAATTAAAAGAGGACATCTCTGTAGCTGGACAAATGTTTAAGAAATGTCCATATATCTACAGTTGAGAGGAGGCTGGGCCGCCGTGTCCCCTCCCCCATACGCCCGTGCGTAAAAGTTACTCATGATTTATTACACGTGCATCCACAGGGAGTACAAGTGTCTCAGTTAGTTGTTGACAAGCGTACTACAAATGAGACATGTGATAAGAGTTGATAAGTTTAAGACAGGGTTTATGGCCATTGAGGGTTAAAGTTGGTGCAGAAATCATCAGCTATTACCAGCTGTATCATTATTATTATTATTATTATTATGTCACCCACTTTTGACTGGCAATGTTTCCTTACTGTTCACATTCACCTCTCAACAGATACAACACGTGGGAACCAGAGGAAAATATCTTGGATCCAAGGCTGCTTGATGCTTTCCAAGCCAGGTGAGTGTAGAATCAGATAAACAGCGTCTGCAAAATGAAACTCACCATGTACGTTACATTCACCATTACTACTGTTCCAGTTCTTGACTCAATGCCATTGTATTTCCTGTCCACATGTGCCAAGCAGGAACTCTGTGTGTGTATAATGAGGAAATATGCAGCCAGGTCACACTGTGTGGATAATCCCATGTTGATAAACTGTCCACACAATGCGTGGGTCAGAAATGCAGTGCCTGGGGGTTGGATTAGGATTAACACTGGTGCCATCAGTGGGTCAGCTTCAGGGTTAAACTCAGGGCACTTTGACACTTTGTCAAGCATCTCCTTTTTGCCATTTCAATAGTTCTTTAAGTGTCAGCATCAGTGTATCATGCTGCAGTGTTGTCCTCTTACCTTCCACAGATCATTGCAACCAATTGAAGTAGCTAATAATAGCCCACATATTATTGATTATACACTTCTCTGTGGCTAATTGGATATTTAGTCTTATAGAAATTTAAACACAACTCCAGCTGTTATTAAGTATTGAAATATAATTGACTCATAGTTTCTTTCATAATGTAGGCTATATGAATATTATTTCAAAAGTTGAACCTTTTCCTACTTCACTGAGATTCCAAGCTTCCACATCACTTGTATTTAGGTGCACACTAACTATCTATGATGTCACACATTTTTGGCTGCACCTGCACTTTAAACTGAGGTTTAGGGTTAGGGATAGTTTAACCACATCAAAGCTTTCTTCCTTCAACTGACAGATGTACACAAACATCACCACACAGCAAAGGTCAGGCATTCAATTGAAGGAACAATAGGCAAAACACTTTCTTTTCTTTTTTTTGCATGGAGGGAAATTCAGATTATGGTGCACATATTTTCTTAATCTGCTCATGATGTAGTGGAAAGGCACGAGGAATAAAGTAAACAGGAAACTTAAGAGTGGTTGAGCAGTTGTCATAAATCACAGGTTCATGCATGGTCTCAAACTTTAAACCAGTCACGGCCTGTGTTAGTGAAAGGCTCTGTGTGTCAAAGTGGCTACCATGGTCACATTAGCTGCTTGGCTAATTCCTAAATAGTCTGTTGAGTGACCGACCAGACAGCTCCACATGAAGGACGGCGTAATTGAATTTCTCAAAAGCACGGCATGTTAAACTGTCACTGGCTTGTCTCTGAGCCTCCCTCAGCTTTTGCTTACAGCAGCCACTCTCTCTCTCGGGCGCAGGTCACACGTTAAAGCAAAACATCGACATCACTCCGCATCTGTTTTTGCAATTACCTCTCTCTCTCTCTCGAAAGGGGAGAGATTTTATTGAAACTAATTGCGTGTCTCTCCGGGGAGCCAAATCGTCTGAATGCCAGGCTATGAAAATACACTGAGTCGTCATTGTAATTAGATGTGAGGGAGGAGGGTGGGGGAGGGGACTGACATCACTCCTGTCTGCGGTATTGAGTTACCGCCTTTGAGAGACTTGCATGGAGAGTGAGGAAGGCCAAGGAAAAGTCAAGACAGGAGAGAGGCCTTTATCTTCTGCTGTGCATACGGACATCATGTGAGATGTTGAATGTAATCTAATTAAGAAAAAAAAACTGACTAGCCCTTTATAGTGAAGAAAGAAGAGCGATGCTGTGTAAGGAAAAGGTTGCTTGTGTAGAGATAAACACATACTGATAAAATAAATACAATGAATGCTCCTTTAATCACTGTTGAACGAGTGTCAGTGTGCATCAGGAAGTGTAACTCCAACCTGTAGCGCGGGCTCGGTGTTTCCTAACCGAGCCTGAGGGGGACACCCGTGACGTTGTGTTGCCATGCAACAGCAACTCATCTCTGCAAGATGGTTTCGCTGATTGGCTGCCGGTTTCTCTTCCCACAGAGAGCGTCAGGAGCAGCTGATGGGATATCGCAAAAGAGGACCCAAGCCCAAGCACCTTCTGGTTCAGGTACGGAAATAATGACACATGATACCTCTCTAATACCTCATGCATAAATCCAAGGAGAATTTTCCCATTAGGAAAATTCAAATATTCACATCAGGGATTTGATCTTGCACTTCCATGCATCGCAAAATCCTTATTTGAGATGCAGTGTTAGGTTCCATTTGAAACCTGCCACCTCCAGATTGTAAAGCTGAGCTGAGATCTGCTTTGTCAGATTGTGAAGTTTAGCATTTACTAAATCCACAGAAGCTGATGCTAACCCCCCTCCACCCCACCACCCCCACCCTCTGGTCATGACATAACTGATCTACATGCTTAAAACGTTCCCCTTCCACCTAGGTATTGGAAGTGCTCGCACATTGACAATTACAGTGTTTATTACAAACAATAAATTTTATTTGGTTCATTAAATTTTATAGGGATCAGTTCCCTGACCTAACAGTTGTAGCTAAGTGACTGTGAATAGTACATTTAACGCATCAATCAGCAGTCCAAAAGGCCAGGGGAATCCCTCAGAGGAGTGTTTTTGTTCCTCTCAGGAGGGTGTTGGTTCTAACACATGGGACAAAGTCAATGACGGGACACAAAGCAGCCAGTGACATTCCTCTGAGCTGAGGTCACAGCCACAGGAGACACTTGGAAATATCACCCTGATGCCCGGGCTTGTGCCTGAAAGCGCCGCTCCGGAGCCGTAGGAGGGCTGTGTGAACATGGACCAAGGCCCCTGAAATAAACTGTGCTTGTTCAGGCCTCAGAAGGGCCCCTTCACACATTCCAAGCACCGCTCACAGATCAGCTCATGGGCCCCAGTGAGCTGTGGCTTTTTGTTGGAGCCTGACACAGACACATGTATAGATACTGTGGACAGTTGCACCATTAATCAAATTCTCCACCCAGAGGGCTGTCCTTTCTTTTTAAACACTCCCTAAAAGCTCCCTAACTCTTCATCACACCATAGTTTTGTTACTTTTGATTCTAATTACCGTCTTGTTTCACAGGTCCCTTCATTTGCCCGGAGATCCAGCATCCTGGCCGACCTCCACGAGGCGTCCCTGGAGGAAGACGGCCGCCAGAAGTCCGGCCCGATCCAGATGCTCCGTCCCCAGGGCCAGCAGTACCAGCTGAACAGCAAAAAGCACCACCAGTACCAGCCGCTGTGCAGGGAGCGCGAGGCCGAGCAGCAGACCAACGGCAAGAAGTTCTACTACCAGCTCAACAGCAAGAAGCACCACCACTACCAGCCGGACCTCAAGGCCCACGAGCCCATGTTCGCCAAACCTCGAGACATCAGGGCCCCGGAGCTGCCCAACAAAGGCTACAGCGTGCCTCCGGTGCTGCAGCAGAAGTGGGTTCGGGACAAAGATTCCGGCTGCTTGACCAAAGTGAAGGACATCACTATGGAGCTGAAGAAACTTCCAGCGGACCTCAATGGGCACAAAGAGCCAGAGAAGGTCAAACCTAAGGAGGATGCTCTGCCACAGTCTAACGGTGTCAGCAGCAGCAAGCTAAAGATCGTGAAGAACAAAAACAAGAACGGGCGGATTGTTATTGTCATGAGCAAGTACATGGAAAACGGAATGCAAGCAGCTAAAATAAAAAGTGGCGAGTCGGAAGCCTCTGGGAAGCTGCCGAGGGGAACTGATGATAGCACAGAGAACCACCTGGAGAAGATGAAACTTGTCAAGAAGCTCGGCCTCATGAATGGATTTGCAAGGAACCCCAAAGACAAACCAATTGTTCCCGGCTCCGGTTTTAACGTCCAATGCCCCAAAGAAAAGGAACAGTCCCCTAAAACGGAGCCAACTGTGACGGAACAGGATAAACATGTCGAGGTCAGGGGTCAGGGGCAGCTTCCCGCGGATCAGCCTATACAACTGACAACCAAGCCTAATCTGCTCACCCTGCCTTTGGATAGGGGAGTTCCCTCGGCACAGGACAAAAGAGAGGCCCAAGGTGGATTTCAAGGACTAAAGCGACACCTCTCTGACACAGACTGTGAGGAGCATGGGAGCAGTAAGAGGTTTTTAAGCTCCAGGAGCGTGAGCGTTCCTAATACGGCGTCTTCACCCAGCCAAAGCATCAGCGTCGACCAAAACGGCCAGCAGAGCCACAGCGGACTGCAGCTCTGCGGCTACGCAGACCAAGAGGAACCCATTGACTTGAGTATTGATAAGTCCAGGCCTAAAGCTGCAGCCGCCGCAGCCCGCCAGCCTGAAACACACACGCAGGCGGAAAGTCTAGCACAGGCTGAAACACACACACAAGCTGAAACACAAACCCAAATGGAAACACGAACAGAAGCACAGCCCCAGACTGAAACACAGAAACCTGCAGAGGAGGTGAAAGTCGACTCGTCGACTGTTTGTAACACTGAAAAGAGGAAAGAGGAGACGTTTCCCTCCTTCCAGCCTTTCCTTGGGAATATAGTGATCACAGACATTACTACGAACTGCCTCACTGTTACCTTTAAGGAGTACGTAGCAGTGTAGCAGAGACAAACATCTACCATGTAACTGTATAGATGTACATTAGATATATTTGATTTTTCAGATGCTTGAATGTACAATTGATCCCTTGATGTTTTTTTTTTGTTTTGTTTTGTTTCATTTTGTACAGTTCAGACAAAAAAGTTGATCTTTTAATGCATTGTTTGCATATCTCTTATTATAAGCGCTATCTCTTGTTATTTCTGGAGATTCTAACACATGCAGTATCTAATTTCAGCAACTTAGTTTAAAAAGCAAAATTAGATCAAATAGATGTCGGAACTTTAATTGAAGATGCACTTAACTCTTGTACATACTCTTCACTTTTCTATTGATATAATTTTGATTTATACATTTGACTGTCTACATCTGAGATAACATTAAAAATGTAGGCTATATGGAGAATTTTGTAAGGAAGAAAAATTATATTGAATCATGGTAAATTACACTGTGTGTGTGTGTGTGTGTGTGTGTGTGCGTGTGTGCATACGTGTGCGTGAGAACAGATGGACAAGTTGAAACAAGGATGCATGCTGCTCGGACACACGCCGTTAGTCATCCTTAAACAAGCAGATAAAGAAAAATGAAGCGCCTTTCTGTCAATAAATGTGATTTGCGTCGAAAAGGGAGAGGGTGTTTTTTAAAGATTGTTCATGGTTAATGTTTGATATCCTGGTATTCAGAGTCCAGAGTGTTTTTGAGTCACGCATCGCCAGATATAGTATGGAGCACAAATCAATTCCATTAAGACAGATGATATTCAACCATATGACCGTATTTATTTTAATATTTTGCAGCAGTGCGGTAACATCATACTGAATTTTATCAGTCACAGATCTGTGTTAACACTGCCAGCTGAGCTGTGTAATCCATTAGCGTCAGCCGCTGGGCGCTCCATGATTCACCTTTTCCCCATTTTCTGACATGTGTAAGACACTCTGTTACGGGAGAAGAGAAAACGTGGTTTTCATGAGAAAATACGAAATATTTGTGTCATATTTTGTGTAACTTTTGCAACAAATTAAGAGTCTGTAAAAGCACACCTTCTTGTCATAATCACATCCGTTCCCTTACATCAAACATGCCTCCTCTCCTCTTTGAAGAAATCCCTCTGCAGCACCATGTGACCTGAGCTGCTCTGAGAACATTGAGATGCACTTTTGATGTTTTATCTGAAGGCTAAAAAAAAAAAAGTCAAGACTTCCTATGATGTGTTTTGCAATAAAATTGTTTGCAAGTGATTTATGGAATATGTCTTTTTTTATAGCTGCTGTAGCTTTATAACCCTAAGACAGCCTCAGAAGGAGAAACCACCGCTAGTGTCCTATCACACGTGACCTTGGCTGAAGATTTTAGCAGGACAGGGCGGCTGCTATATAATGCTTTTTAATGGCTGCCCCTCCCTCAGATGATGCTATATCTGTATAAGGCTCTATTTGTGTGTGTGTGTGTGTGTGTGTGTAGGCTAAATGGGCTGCAGACTGTAAGGCTTATTACAGATCCTGTCAGTTTATTTCCAGATAGATTGGTTTAGAAAGTTAAAAGCCAGGCCTCTCCGTCCATTTATATGATAGAAAAACTAAGCTGATTCAAAATTAAATTCTCAACCCCACATTATGAATTTCATTATGGCGTGTGAATATCAGGTCCTTGCTGGGGTCTATACTTGATCTTCAGCTACCTCCATCCACCGTGACCTGGGCTTTGCTCCTATGTTTTATCACACACTTAAACATGTCTGTGAAGAGGATATAATTAGTGTAAAGCTGGTGATTTTGACCTGGGCAGCTGTTCTTGTCAGACGAGAGTGGAATAAATCCTCCTGACACACTGGGAGCTGCAGCAGCAGGCGGCTGGTTCCTCCGCTCGACCTGCAGGTTGAGTTTAAAATGACACAACACCTGCCCGGCTGGCTTCTATCCTGTTTCCTCTCTTATAGCCTACGGGGAGCCAGTGGCCCGCCGGTGCTCTGAAGAAGAAGAGGGTGCTTTGAATTAAACATGTTCAGCTCCGTCCTCTCCTGCCGAGGAGGACAAACCCCGACCCTGCGCCTGTTGCCTGTTTCGGACCAGTGTTGGGCATGTTATTTTTTAATAAAAGTAATTTGTTTTAGTTAGACTAGTTCCTTCCCCAAAAAAGTAACTGAGTTAGTGGGCTAATTGATTTACTAGCCTAATCATCGTGGAAAGTAACTATTGCGTTATGTAGTATGGAGTATGCAAGCTACAGACATACATCACATGGCATATTGCCTGACCCAATGTTATCCGTACTACTAGTGCCAGCCATTAAAGATAAAACATGTAAAGCATCAAGCTTAGATAATTACAGACCTATTGCTCTGGCAAGTACCCTATCTAAAGTGCTAGACCGGATTTTATTAGGCAGACTCCAAGAATGTATATAACAACGACTGAAAATCAATTTGGTTTTAAAAATGAGCATGGCACAGATCTGTGTGTGTATGCACTAAAAGAAGAAGTGTCTAAATATAAGAGATGCAATATTATATTAGATGCAACTTTAGCTTTCCACCGAATCAACCATGGCAAGCTGTTCACTGTGCTGTACTGGTACACTCATCAAACCATGAAGGTCAGATGGGGCAAGGCGATGTCACCCAGCTTTCCTGTTACCAACAGAGTTAGACCAGTCCTTTTTAATCTGTATATGGATGGTCTGTCACAGAGATTACAAAAATGGATATGGTGGGGAATAGGCTCATCAATCATCTGATGTAGCCTATGCGGATGACTTGTTCTGTGCTGGCCTACAGCAACTACTGAGAGTGTGTGCTGAATATGGAGTGCAATATAACATCAAATTTAATCCAAAGAAGAGAGTGGTTAATGATAGTCAGAACTAAGGAGGACCTAAAGCCAAAGTTGACCTCTTTTTAGGCGTATCTGTCTGAGCAAACACTTCATGTTGTCACCAAAGTTAAATACCTGGGGCATGATCTCTGTGATAGTGATGTGCAATTGCAATGCTGTAAACTGTATATGCAAGAAAACATGATTGCACACAAATTTCACATGTACTCAAAGGATGTTAAAATTGCTCTACCGACAGCACACCTCTGGTGCAATTATAGCAAAGGTAAGATCAAGGTTGCGTATAATGACGCCCTTCGAATCTTACTGAGGTACCCAGGTGGGAAAGTGTGAGCCATTTGTGACCTGTAGCTACCTACATTCAATGCCTTGATAAGGAATTTTATATAAGTTTATGTGTAGGCTATAATGTGTCGATCCAAAAATGGAATTATAATGTCTCTGACTCAGAGTGACACAAGATACACCTTCATGTAGGCTATTGGAAATACTGGCTTGAACAACTGCACCTTTTTAGCTTGTGTGTACTAGTGTGCTGTCTAGCCTATATTGTTTATAAACTGTTTGTCTATTAGTAACCTGTTGCCTGTTTTTTAATTGTAGGCTAATTGGACTTGGAGTAAATAAAGCTATCTATTTTTAATAAAATGCTCAATAGGCTATGTCAAAATTACTTGGACTCGCCCCCCTAACCATAGCCTAACCATGACCTCCTGGTAACGGCGTTATAACGGGGGAACAGTTAGGCCTAACTTTTTTTTTTTTTTTTTTGATTAGCCTATATTGGTTACTGAAAAAAATAGTGCCAACACTACTGGGGACAAACGCTTGATGTTTATATCCGCCTGTCCCTGCGGAGTGTGCGCGCACATGGCCGGTAGCGGAGTGAGCGGGTCGACGGCTGAGAGAGCCGCGGCTCTCGGCCCGGTCCCTCCGCCGCAGCCCGCCTGCAAACAAACCGCGTTAATGTGTGAGCAACGACAGAGAAAATGGCTGTCCTCCTCCTCCTCCTCCTCCTCCTCCTCCTCTCTCCGTGCTCCATCCACTCCGCTGCTTGTCGCCTCGCAGCTGCTGCAGCCGACAGACAAACGCAACATTAGGACGTTTCAGCTTCGGTGGGAATTTCCCCTCAGGATTTCAGTTTCCTCCGAGTATCACAGCTCGTTTCCTTGTATCTGAATCAAACATAAGCCGCTGAAATAAATCTACTGCGTGCCAACAACATGTCTTCTTGACGGTCCACCCTCTTTCTCTTCTTCCTCTTGTCGGTTGAATCTGTGCTCGCATGACTGAGTCAGGCCCGTCACAGTGCTCTACATGCTCAACTTCTTCAAAAAAACAGTTTATTGTTCAGTCTGGAGCTTTGACGGGGACACTGCATGTGGACATTATGGGCCACGCGCCTGCAGCACCTGGGCCTTCAGGTCCCCCACCCATCATATAGGCTGCGTGCGTGCACAGAAATCTGAGGTGCACGCGCTGCAGATTTCTACATCAGCTCAAACCCACTGAATTAGGACCGAGACTG
The DNA here is from genome assembly GCF_045865225.1 of Trachurus japonicus. Taxonomy (NCBI): domain Eukaryota; kingdom Metazoa; phylum Chordata; class Actinopteri; order Carangiformes; family Carangidae; genus Trachurus; species Trachurus japonicus. Next base: position 11,567,055 of record NC_140907.1, read on the forward strand.
AAATATGTCGTTTTGCGGCAGCTGCAGTGACTACAGTCATTTTAACTGTTAAGAGCTGACCACAAATCAGCCTTTTCCTGTTGTGAAATAACGACAACGCACATTAAGTGCAAATGAAAAAAAAAGAGAACTGCCTAAATGATGAAGAGAGTTGAAGGCTATAAAGCTGAAGAGTTCAGAGAATGGCTCCCACTAAAACGATGGGTTCACAGCCAGAGATGTAAGAGGCTACAAAATATTCTTTTCAGATCTGTTAATAATAAGATATTAATTTATTATAACACTGCACGTGCAACCCAGCCATGTCCCCGAATGTAACTGCATTAGATTCGTTAGAAAGGCAAGGCAAGTTTATTTGTAGCTATAGTCCATTTTACAAACAGTTTGTCTCAAAGGGCTTTAGCATCATAACAACATCCTCTGCACTTAGACCTTCACATCGACTGAGGAAAAACTCCCAAGAAAAAAAAAAAAAAACAGGAGAAACCTCATTGTGAGCAGAGGAGGGATCCCCTAGATGTTGTGTCAAGAAAACAGTTTGCAACATGGAATATGGAAAAACATGGACAATGGAATCGGAAAGTGGACAGTGATTGTGAGAGGCAGTGGGGGAACAAACGGACAGAGTTCATTGATTTAGGAAACAGTGTGGATCACCTTGATGGCAGACAGAGCAGTGATCATCTCTGATCATGGTGCGTCGGTGCTGACAGGTCTTGGTTCGACACGGGGCCTGTCCGAGCGCGTGTCCTCGCTGCTCGTCCATGCACAGACAGGTCAGCCTGTCCTCAGGTTGACTCTGAGGACTGTAGCCTAAATCTGAGACTATAGGTGGGACACTGAATAAATCCCTGGAGCGCAATGTTCAGACCTGGGTGAGAGATCTATCTCATGTTGCTCAGCCTGCGAGATTTCTCCAAATGTTCCCCGTTAAAAGGGTTTTCCTAGAGTTTTTCCTCAGTGTGAGGATCTAAGGGCAGAGGATGTTATTATGATGCTATAAAGCCCTTTGAGACAAACTGTTCGTAGAAATGGGCTATACAAAATGGTCTTGCCTTGCCTGTGTTTATGAGAACCGTAACCTGCTGCTCATGCCTCACCTTTACATTATAATGTAAAGGTGAGGCATGAGCTATAGCGTTTATAAAAGTGAGAAAATGAAAGTCCACGATGGAAGAAAGGATGAATACCCTTTAATGTTGCTGTTTGATGCTCCGCAGCATTAACCCATAGGCATAACCGTTTATTATCCACCTCTAACAATAAAATTAAATCATAATATCATTGATGCTGATGGACATTCTGCCAGCTTTCCTCTACCTTGTCTTTTCATAGAACTGGTCAAAGTGGACCGGGTTTTCCTGGATATTTTTTTATTTCTTTTCTTTTTTTGCGCACACCGGGAACCCGCGTCTTGCCCGGATACAAGCCAACCAATGGTGTTTTAAGGGCGGCAGCGCTGCTGCACTGCAGGCGCGCCGAGACCAATCGCATCCAAAGCGTGAGGTGCGCCCATCTCTCCTTTCTGTCTGTGTGCTGACTGCCTGTTTAGGCTGCATGCGCGCTTGAACATGCGGGAGGGAAAACGGATGAACCGAAAGGTGGACATCCAACTATACACTCTTGTAAATTCACGTCACGCACGTCTTCGTTAATGATATAGGCACATGCTTGCAAAAAGCACGGCCAGGCTTTGTTCCTCTTCTATTAGCGCTGCATCTGTCCGACAGTCTGCAGCCTACACCTCCACAATGTCACTGTCAAACAGTCATGTTCCAAAAACGACACTTATTTCCGTCATATTTGATTTATTTGTGAGTAAAATGTGTGACTGAATGAGAGTCTGGGTGATTTGGATGAACCTTCCAGTCTCTTTGTAGATCAGCAGCTCTGTGAGGACCGAGGCGGACTGTGGTCTGTCCTTCTGTCCGGAGCGCGAGGTTCAGCACATCACTAGTTTGATCTGAATAGTTGTGTCTAAATGAAGACTGCTGAGAACATTCAGTTCACCACAGCACATTTTGTTATGTGTCACACAGTGTTGATCTGCGCTGTCTATCTCTGGTACCATTATCATGGACAGGATCTCCTGATGAGTTTGTGAGATAAGGCCTTTACACGGATCAAAAAAGATGAGAGGAGTGGTAGGTCATAAACCGTTGGTCCTCAATAACCCCACAGTGTCAATTGTCTTGGCCTATGAATAGATTTTTTTTTTCTCAGTAGAATAAAAATAGATCAGGTTAAGTCTGTGTCAGCTGCCAGGTTCTTTAAATCGAGCCGGTGCTGTAGGTCCGGGTCTTTCCAGGCGTCGCCTCTTCTCCTCAAGTCAATGTAGCCTAATTATTTCGTTATAGGTTTTATTTCTTTAGTTTCATCAAGCCCGAGTTCATGAAATGAGTTCATGTCCTCTGCAGCACAGAGGAGTAATAATTGTGAAACAGGTTATGTGATCCTCAGTGACTGACTGCAGGTGCGTGATGCTGCTGCGTTTCTGATGGATGTTTATCTCACGCATTGCTCATCTGAGAAGTTGTGTACAACCTACAACCAAACTGACTACCGCCATTAAAAAAAAAAAACATAATTAAGGAATATAATAATAATCCCATCGCTACATAATAATAGGCTAATAATAATATTAATAATAATAATGATAGCATACTACTACTACTACTAGGCTACTAATAATAATAATGATAATAATTTAAAAAATTTAAAAAAAAACAATTTTATGGGCAAATTATTGTGTCAAAAATAATTGCAGTAAAAGAAAGCACATGGCAAATATCATCCGATATCAAATCGTCAGAAAACAGAGGAGGGTTTTATGAATGAAATGAAGGTGAAATGGTTTCATGATTCAACTAAAAGAAACGTTTTTATCGCCTCTGATATTATAAGCCCGTTCTATTTTGTTTTCTTCTCCGCAGACATAAAAGGAAAAAAAAAAAAGTAGCCTACTGTCAATTTAAAATAGGCCTACTTAAAAAAACAAAAAACAAAAACAAAGGTTGTGATATTTATTTAGGCTATCTATTTTTTTTTTTTTTTTTTACCATAATAATAGCTAATTATAATGATAAGAGTAATAACCTACAGGTAGGCCTAATGGCTTAATGCTTCGTAGTGAATTAATTGTCCTGGTAGTCTTTTGCCAGAATATAACCACTTCAAAAGTTTTTTTATTTTCATTGATTTTAAAAATGTATTTCCCCGTTAGTCTTCTTTCGCCCTGTGAATTACAGTCTTACTCTCACATCACATCACTTTTTTTGTCTCTTTTCTTTTCTTTTTTTAAGGGACATAGGATTGTCCTATATTTTGTTCCGTTGTTGTATTCAGTCTGGTTGGGATGTTTTAAAATTCTAAAATAATAGATTGTTTATTTAATATTTTTTTATTCTTTATCCCTGATATTTGGTTCCATTCTTTTCAGGCTACCTAAATGTATTGGCTGGTGCATTAAAATAAAAACCTCAGGGCTAATAAACGCCTGTACAGACTCGCAGGTCATTTGGGGGTAACGGCCTAACGCCACTGCCTGGAAGATAATAGTAGGTATTGTGTTGCCGCTGTTCACAGTTGAGATACGGCGGAAAACTCAGAAGTCAAAAAGTGAAGTGGTCATTTGGCTGCAGGGAGGAGGCGGTGGAAGGTATTTGCCTTAACGTAGCCTAGAAATGTATAGCTTCCCTCTGCGTCGACAGATAAACACGCATCACATCCTGCTTATTTACGACCATGACAACAGCTTCCTTTGCTGCACTAGATTTTAAAATGCACGCTCACTCTGCGCCCTGTACAATGGGCTGTGACAGAACCCCCCCGGACTATGTTTTGTTTGTTGTTGGAAGTTTTTCCAGTGAACTCCGAGTTCACCCACTTCCACCCGACGTGGAAAATGTGGCTTGAGAAGATAGGAACAAAAGCCATAAATGTTGGCCAAAAATAGACGGGCTGAAAATTTTGCCTACAAGGTTAACACGCAGGCTTTTAAGTCGACGGGCCTGTAATCTGAATATAAATAGCCGACAAAATTTGCTTGACAGAAATAGTGCGTTGATGCTCTGTCTTTGGCCTGACACGCGGGGACAAATGATGGATGCGGGCGGAGGATCATTCTGTAACGAGGTCGCGCAGAGCGTCCCGACCTAAAACAATAAACTCCGCTCATCAGCTGATTAATAAAATGCTGGATGGTCTCAGAGAAAATGAGGGATGTCTCGTTTGTCTCAACTGTTCCTCAAGCGGTAAACAGAAACCGAATAACACTGTTACGCCCTAGTTTCTCTACACGGCGACACCGTGGCGTGTTTATAACCAGGCAACTTTTGATAACCACGTGCAGTGAACGGCTCACATAACTTTGCGCGAAATGATTCACTGTTCGCGCGGGGAAGCAAAAAAAAAAAAAAAAAAAGCCACCATTTTCTCCCCCCGAAAGAATTCACACAGGCTCACGCTCCTCCCCTCACTTAGCAACCCGAGCACGGAGCAACGGTTGGACCAATGGGCGCTCGTGTAGAGGTTCCACCGACTGCGGTTCCTAAGCAACGCAGTAAAAAAAAAAAAAAAATGCGCTGACGTCCATTCTGTTCAGGAGTATTATGGTCTGTCGGGAATTCAGAGCGCCTGGGACGGGAGAAAAATATCTGCTCTGCTAACGTTAGCGTCCGCCGAGCTAACGGTAGGAAGCACTGGGGTAAACATGGAGCTGTCTGCCGTCGGGGAGAGGGTGTTCGCCGCGGAGTCTATTATCAAACGCAGGATAAGGAAGGTAGGCGCCACACGTAACATGCTGCTTTTCTCTACAGCGGTGAATATAACGCACCGCCGCGGCACTCAAATACAAACGTTACTGTTGCCCTGCAAGCTAACCAAGTGATTTCTGTGTCTGGTGGTATGCAGGGTCGAATTGAATACCTTGTGAAATGGAAGGGCTGGTCTCCTAAGTAAGTGCTGCTTCATTGTGTCTCCTGCATGTGTTGTGTTGTGGTGTCTGTACTGTGTGTGTCGGCTGTGGCTGTCGTTAGCTCAGCCAGAGCTAGCGAGCCAGCCAGCCAGCCAGCCGGATTAAAATTGAGGAGGTGCACAGCACACAGCACGATGGAGATTTTTTAGCAGGCAGGCTAACGCCGTGGCCGTCCTCACACCGTGTGTGTCAGCGGCACGCTGCCTCGGTCTGACTGGGTGTTTGAATCCGCAGATACAGCACCTGGGAGCCGGAGGAGAACATCTTGGACTCCCGCCTGTTCGCCGCTTTTGAGCAGAGGTGAGATGTCTCGGCTCGGCCTGTGTGTGTGTGTGGGCAGAGCCGCTCTGTGTTAACATGTCCAATAATAATATATGGTGTCCTCGTTGCACTTTGCTCCGTGACACTCAAAATGGGAGTCTGTTGTGCTGCTGTGTTTTCACAGGGAGCGTGAAAGAGAGCTGTATGGGCCCAAGAAGAGAGGACCAAAACCCAAGACGTTTCTGCTCAAGGTAATCTCAGCACCTCTGTCTCGTGGGTCTGTAATGAATCGCACGGTCACGGCTAATTTACACGACCAGCGTCACCAAGCCAAATTCCTAAGACTTCATTTGTGTCAAGCCTAGATAATATGTGTTGATGTTTTAGCTGTCAACTTCAAAACACTTACAAATTGTTATCGGTCTTTAGCATCGCGGAAAGCTCCTTAATTAGGCTATGCTAATTATGCATATTCAAAAGACAGCGCATCCATTAGTGTGTGTATTCAGCCTGTGTAGAAGATAATGTGGAACTGTTGCTGTGTTAGAAATAGCTAACAAACAGCCAGTCTGGTCCAGACGCACTCACTGCACAGTCCTTAATCCTTGTGAAAACTCGTTTTTGTGCCAAATCCCCTCATTAAATTCAGATGCTGATAGTAACTATTGTATATGGAGGCGGTGGTGGAATTTAACTAATAAATGCAGTTACATGGTGTAGCTGGTAAAACCTATTGGCATATATATTTGTAACTCAGTTTGACTCTTTTCATTGTGTGTAGAAAAAGATATATGTCAGACATGGGCAATAATTGAAATAACGATCAATAGACCTGTTTCATAGAGTTGGATAAGTCAGGAGTAAAAGCTAAGATGTGTTTTATTTGATAATGGATGATTTCTTTTACCTGCTTCACACTGGCTAAACAAAACACAACACCGCCCACACCAGTACATCTTACCCAGAATGAGGAAATAAATTAGCTCCATAAAATGCTCCTTTAAAAAAGAAAAATAGATATATATGAATGATTCCTACCTGAGATCCTCATATAACTCATTTCATACCCGCATAAAACATCTTGCACATTCTCTTTAAATTAAGTGAATTAATTAAAAACATTGCCATAAAGTTTGTGTTGATGTCATGGAAATCTACCTGTATCCAGACTGTTTTTCAAATGATTAAAACATGTCCGTAAAGAATGTGATTTGCAATACATCATGATGGGATGACACATTTTTCTATCTTTACATTAATATACTCATGCCTATTAAGGTGTTTAAACAATTAAAAAAGACTGTAATTTTTTAGTATTTGGATAATGATTTCTCTGTGTTTTTATAAAAATTGTCTCATAGGCTCAGGCCAAAGTGAAAACCAAGTCCTATGAGTTCAGGAGTGAAGCAGTCCGAGGGATGCACATCACCTACCCAACCCCAGAGCCAGTTGTCACCCCCAGAGCTAGAGAGGGCCTGAGAACTGTTGTTCCCACCATCTTCCCACCGAGCACCGTTAACCGTGGAGAAAGCGTTCGGGTTCGACCTCCAGACCTCGGCGCCCGTGAGCTCCAGCAGCCTTCCCTGCAGCACAGCGGCCCTGACGGACTCATTCATGTGCCCAAAAAGAGAGGGCCGAAGCCTAAGCCCCGCTTCAAGGACAGCAGCTACAGCCCCGCGGCCTCTGAGCCGCACAAGAGGAGGGCAGAAGAGCAGGTGAGCCACAGCTCGCACAAACTGGCCAAGCTCCAGGGGGTCGAGGACATGAGGCTGTTCAAAGTGGCCCACAGACATCCAGAGAACCACGGCCACAAACACCACCATCACCACCACCACCATCACCACCACCACCAGCAGAACAGGGAGCACTCCGGAGGCAGCTCCTACAAGCGGCTCTACTCAGACAGCAGCCTGCATCCGCACAGGATAAACGTGGACACACACAGGACTAAGGAGGGACCCAGCTACCTGGCGCCCGCACACTTCAAGCACCAGCCCAAAATGAGCCTGGGCCAGAGCCTGAGCCGCCCCCCTCAGCTCCCGCTGATGGAGAAGCCGTACTTCCTGGACAGGCCGTCTCCGACCCGGCTCGACGACGACCTGGACGAAGTGTCGTGGAGGCCGTCCCTCGGCAGCGTGGAAAAGGTCCTGGTGACGGACGTGACCACCAACTTCCTGACTGTCACCATCAAGGAGAGCAGCACTTCTAAAGGCTTCTTCAAAGACAAAAGATGATTGTTTGCCTGCTTTTTTTTTTTTTTAATGCCACACTTTGTTTTCTCTGACTTTCATCAGATCATTCTTACGTTTATAGGACATAGTGTGATTATTAAGCAAAAACATTTTTGTATGTAATGTATAAAGGCAAATTACATGATGTGCATATGTGTATATATTATAAATTTGGACATCTATTTAATGTATTGACCAAATCAAAATGAAGTCCATTTTGCTCCATGCACAGGTGAACATGAATGGGTTGCATGTTTCCTTTGCAGCAGCTGGCTACTTTCTGTACAGAGCTTGTGAATTTTACTATTTTGCAAATATAACTAACTAGAATGTATTTTTTTTCCTGTTTCCAGCCTGAGCTAATGCTAGAAAGCTATGAGGCGAGATATAAAATCCAGTCTGGATTGAATATATCTCTATAATTTGAATTGATTAGACTGAAGTTACCCTGTTCAATTCAGTAAGGTTTAAATACATATACTATATATATATAAAATAAAATAAAATAAAAACTAAAGCACTTTGAAGTCAAAAGTATTAAGAAATAATCCGTTTGGTAGTCTTTAAAGACTGGGTTTGCAATGTCTCTAACATTTCTAATTGTAAGCTAAATAAATAAATCCAACAGACACTTTGAAAGTTTTCCCAAGGCGCATTGAACTCCTCACCATATGGTTTACATTTTGTTGTAATGCAAATAACGAAGTTGGTGTCGAATTGCTTTTTAGACGCTTTTCAATAAATACGTTGAATTTTCTCATTTCCTCTTGTTTAAATGTCTCAGTCATTTCTGACCACTGCGCCGTCGGCCTTGACACAACACCTTAAATCCATAGATTAGACTGTAGGTTAACTCAGAGCCCGCGGCGCAGTCAGGCTTTTTAGGCCCCAACTAAAAACAACCCGTTCTCCTGTTGAGATTTAATTGCTTCAATTACAGCTCAATGAGAAATTAATCCCACGCGCGGGGGGAAAAATCTCTTCAATTATTACCCAGGAGGCCTCGGGCTTCGTGGTGAAACGTCACTGATCTATAGAGGCTCCACGCGCGGCTGCTCAGAGCTGGTGACAGCCCATAATCCCACGGCCCGGCCCAGAGAGGAGAGGACCTTTTCATTTTATGGTGTTTGTCGGACATGTTCTATCGGATTTTTATAAATCACTTTTGAATGAGACGTTTGAATACCTAAATGTTAAACCCGCGCCTCAGTGCAGCTGTCAGTGTGACAGGCCCTGGATCAGTGGCGATCAGTGTATTGATTTATTTCATGTTATTAGACCAACACCGTAGCTACACACGGAGCAGAGCCACACACCAGAGTGTTTATCATCTGACCCTGTCCGCATCGGGCAGGCCGATCTCTGGACGGGCTGCTAAAATAACCTATTTTCTGACCGGTCGAAGTTCGCAGTCCGCCGGTTCAGCCTGCGGCTCATCAGTAATGTAGGCTGCTGCTACACTGCAGACAGTGACGGTACATTCACAGGTTCATGCACTAAACGTGGCATTAACGAAATAAAAATGTTAACAAGGTTTAAGCTTTTTAATCATACAATCTCTCCCTGTGTGGAGAGATTTAGATGCAGTCTATAATAAGTTATGATAGGCTAATAATAAAAACAAATAGCCTAGATAAAAGGGAGGTTATTTTCTCTGGTTTAGATGACTCACAACTTACGTCATGACGTCCATCAAACTATAAATTCAGTTTTTACATAGCCTATAAGCCCAAGTGTGACCAAAGCCAGGCTCTATAGGCCAGCCAGCCTATAGAGCGTCTCCCCGAGGTAACGTCAGCGCCCCTCCCCTTTCTGAACACTAAAGGAAGGCCGTAACACAGTCATCTCCAACACAAGCGTTCATGCATTTTGCTTTATTTTTAATTGTTCAACAAACTTCCCTCTGAGGCGATACATGATACAAAGGATCTGTATGAAATACATGCAAAAATGACTGAAAACAGCAAACTACACAGCTGTGATACAGCAGGGTTATATAATATATATATGAACATTGACTCAGCATTATGCACATGGTCATTTATATCTCAGGAAAGAGAGAGGAAGTCTTCCCAGTTGCCATTGTTGAGTCTATGTTGTCAGTTCTGTGGAGAGAAAAAAGTCCATTATGACTCATACAAGACACAGTCAACATCAGAAAAAACAGCACCAGAGTGTATCTGTCTATCTGATCTCTCTCTCTCTGTGTTTTAACAATTATTATTATACATTTTTATTGTTATTCTTCTAAGTTATTCTGATTTTCTTTTTTTGATCCATGTATCATGTCATCCTCCAAAACCTAAACATAGTTTTGATTCTTCTATTATGTAAACTGAAAACTACCTGATCACTTTAATTATTATTATTAGAGTTTCTAGTATTGAATTAACTTTCTTTTTCTGCCAGCATGTTAAAATTATTAGATTATTTGTCATAGCCTGCATTAGATGACATGAGCCTGTCAGCCCGACTCTGAAACTGCAGGGTGCAAAAGTTATCATTGCATAGCAGATGTGATAAAATCAGAGAAAAACAGGAAGAGCAGAAAAACACAACAGCAGTGAGATATTTCTTGAACAGCATCAAGTAATTCATCATGAAAAGGAAAAAGGTAACACTTGCATAAGTGTGAAGAAAACTTTGCATACTGCCTGTTGGTAAAAAACAAAACAAAAAAAAAACTGATTTAAATAAAAAGCGATGTTGCCGTGTGCATCCACAGCAAGGATGTGGCTTTGAAAGTGAAAGTGGAGACTTGTGACAACCTTCAGTAATCATCTTCACACAGGGTATCCATAGTTCCTGTTGCAGCGAGGGTAGCAGTGAGGGTTGAGCCAGTTCTCCAGGTTGGTCTCCTGGGCCCTCTGATCCAGAGCCTGCATGTGGAGCAGATGCTCCTGCATGGACAGAGATGAAACAAAGATGTCAAGCAACAGAGGAAAGCACATTTGCACACATGACAGGGGAAATCACCCAGCTAGAATAAAACTCCACAGTCTCTATATGACAATACAAACAGAGAGAGGAGTGCAGCTAAACAGAGGAGGGGAACATGTTGAGACTTGAATAATGATGAATAGCCGCTTTACATTTTCCTCTGGTCAGGCAAGAAATGGAAGAAATAGTGTCACATGTTATTCAGCTGAATTAAATTAGGTGATTTAGATCCTCATTCAATAAAGACACATTACACAGTTAAAAGGGCTGGTGATGTGTCAGGGGGAAAATCTTAGTCTGTTCTGCTGAGAAGCACAATGTGATCAGCTAAAATCCTCCTCAGTCCCACAGTGACCACAACAGATAATTGTTTATTTTTATATCATGAATTCAAATTTCACTTATGTTGAAAAAATAATTTTAATATATTTAATCAAGGTATTTTAGATTTGGATTTGGATACAAAATAAATGAATAATAGATAGATGTTTTTGACATAATAATCTTCTTTACTGATTATAATAAAGTATGAATGAATATTCAGTGTACACATTCACAACAAAGCACCCATTACTTTAGTATTTAGAAGCACTATGTAAACCAGGGGTGTCAAACTCGTTTCATTTTTTTTTTTTTTACGTGCAGTTAACAAGACAAGACAAGACAGTGACAGTGATAGACAAACAAGATGACAAGAGACTCATCACGTGTGTGTGTGTATATGGGTGGGTGCGTGAGTGTGTATGCACGTGTCCATGCATGACATAAGATAAGATAAGATAAGATAACATAACATAACATAACATAACATAACATGACTTAATAAAGCATAGAATAGCATAATATAAGACAAAGATGATCATTCTAATTCGAGTTCTGTATAACTTGGTTAAATGAGATACAATAAACTGAGATATTGGATGATGAGGCCGGACCAGGGGTCTGGAGCACCGAGCGAGGGGGCAACCCGCACCCGGCCCAGCAGCCGGGCGGTCCGAAACGGGGACCCTCAAACTCGTTTCAGTTCTGAGGCCACACAGCGCAATTTGATCTCAAGTGGCCCGGACCAGTAAGATAATAGCACAATTACCTATAAATAACTAGAACACTTTGTTCTAGTGCCAAGAAGTACAAGTAAATTATTAAGGTATTTACAGTTAATGAACTATCATTTTACAAAACATTATGAACTAGGCTACCTGAAAATCCTTGAGAAAAATATGTGCAATTCAACAACAGTCAACACAGTTTATGATGTCATGAAGAATGATAGATGAGCGTGATGGCAAATAAGGTTTCAATATGTTATATTTCATAATAATTCTCAAAATATAATCATTTGATTTTATTTTGTTATTTGCATTTTTTTCATCTTCACTCCAATTTGCTGAGGACCCCCTATCATCCCCAGGCGGCCCCCCAGGGGGCCCCGGCCCCCACTTTGAAAACCACTGGTCTATGTAATTTTCACATGTGGCAAATTCATCCAGATTGGACCCTCTGGTGTGCCGGTTTTGGCCCATGGGCCACACGTTCGACACCTTGATGTAAACCCTTACTGCAGCTTATATAATATACCACAACAGCTGTCAACAGCTCTAACTCCTTAAAATAACTGTCAACGTGAATAAACACTGAGCCGTTATATTTGTTCAGGTACTGTACAGTGTTTATTACCTGCTCATGTAGTTCTCATAAATGCTTGATCGACGGGACTGGACTAAAGCTTTCACCAAAAACCTTTAGGGCTCAGTGTATCTCTGCTTTGTGCTCTTTGCTCAGGATGAACCTTACCCTCATTGGCTCATCGGGGTGGCCGGCCTTCATTGGCCGCTCCTGCCTCTTGCTGCGGAGAAGCTGCTTAGCAAAGCTCTCCTTGATGATAGGACCGGCATCTGAGGGAGAGAGATAAGAGTCAGACTGCAAAGAAATGAGGTGTTTACTCACGATGTCTTGTGACAGACACATCTGATAGGAGGACACCCTGGAGCTGATTCATTGACTCATTTGTTCTAGTCTTGTTGTGTCGCTAGTTTCCTCTATTTTTTTTTACTTCCTCGTTACAAGTGAGTCAGGAGCTCTGAGTTGGACCTCAGCCTGAGTTATTTTGTTTTTGTGATGAACACCACAGCTGTTTGCTGGGTGGCTGAGTGCTGGCTAATCAGGACGACATTCCTCTCACTGAGAGCTGTGTGTGTGTTCAGACCCATGAATTAACCCCTCACCACTATCTGCTACTGGTGGGCTGTGGCTGACCTGATCTGTTTGGCTAGTCCATGTGAGGCTGTTTATTCCCAATGCCAGCCCCGAGGGAGCTCTCCCTCTCTCTCTCTCTCTCTCACACACACACACACACACACACAGTGGCCTCTGCAGAGCGAGGCCACTCTGTCTCTGTCTCCCTCTCTCTACAGCCCAGGCCTGTATTGGGAGGCAGGGTATGTAGTGGAAGGTAACAAAGTGCCCATTCATCCTCCCGGCTCCCCGGGGAGTCGGGCCCGTGCAGCACGTGACCCCAGCAGGCAGCGGGGGCTGAGATCTCTCTTCTCCTGCTGCCAGAGGGAGCTGCTGTGGAAATGAACCCAGCTCTATCAACACAAGGCCAGAGCTGCTGCTGCTGCTGCTGGACCTTCACAGCAACGTGGCAAAACACCCACCACAGTCTGCAGCTTTCTCTTTGAAAAACACGTGTTCCCCCCCACCCCCCCACCCCCCTTTGATAATCTGATAAATGTATAATTGTGAAGATCTCGCTTCATCACGAGTTCACGTTGAAAAACACATCAGTTGTACATGCAAATGCAACACCTGTAAAATGTAATAATGCAAAATTGGTGATGCTAAAAAAAAAGTATTGAAACACAATCTGTCTCTCTCTCAGTTCCGTTATGTACTGTAATGCAGTCATGCAAGAAAATACGTGCAAAATCCATCTGAAATGAGGCCACACATTTACCTCTATTACTCACAACTCATTTCAGATCTAATGAACCTGAATATTCTGATATATTCACTGTCACAGAATCGGGGTGCAGGAAAAGCAACAAAAGGTTATTCTCCTGCTCTCCTCAAACCCCTGAGAATGTCCTACCTGTGTGAACGGTCAGCAGGACCAGGCAGAGCAAAAACACCACCAGCTTCTTCATCTTCTACACTTGTTTTCCCCGCTGCAGCCGTCTCTGCTCTGAGGTCCTGACCAGAGTCCAGTGGGGGTGAAGGGAGAAATTCTCCTCCTACTACCTCCTCCTGCACGTCACCCACAAACTGTCACATACCTGCTCATGTTACCGAGGAGATATTGAAGTTGAAAGTTCAATGGTGACACACCTGTTTTTACATATAAACGTAATCTATATAGATCCATGTGATAGATTTTGTAGTTACAAAATAATTAGGGAAGGACTGAATTAGAGCACCCTGGTGTTATGAGGTCTTCTGAGGCAGGGGACAGTCTGTCCACTAGATGGCAGTACACACACTCATTTAGAGATTTGCAATATGTGAAGCTGTTTTAACCATTGCACTAGGTCTGTTATTATGAGCAGGAGACTGCTGCTCACATTAAAACTGTTTACAAGACAACAGAGGCCTGCTGTCTGGATGTTCAAATTTACTAAAAGGTCAGAATTAGATTTCAGTTTAGGACCAGGGCCAGGGATTAGAAGTGCACTGGTACAAGTTGTTTTCTCTATTAGGGGAGAGCGGGGTAAGTAGTGCCAATTTTTACTTAAACTGCCTTTAAAGCAAGGGGATTATAATAATGCCCCCAACTAATATATGTACATATAGTTTAGGATGTTGTGCATCCCTGGGAACAATCACTTTGAATCTTAAATCAACCGTTTCGGAAATATAGCTTTAGAAAAAAAAAAACACAACTTGCCCCCGGTGCGGGGTAAGTTGTGCCATTAGAGAAAATACACTGGGGTAAATTGTGCCATTGATAATTGAAGTAAAACAGATAATTTTAATCTCACAAATGATAATGCTATATAAAAGCAAGACATTCAATACAAAATTAAAGCCAGAAGCGGCGATGATCGGGCCCTCGCTTGTCCCCATGCAGTCGCGGGGGCCTGAGGCACACTGGGGGCTGTGGCGCAAAGAAACGCCATGTTTTGTTCATCCACCAGGCTACGAGCACAACCAGACTGGGCAGGTGTGTTCAGGGGCAGTCCCTCATCACACATGTCAAGTTTCAAGCAAATCCGTGCCCACTGCCATGTTTCTCCTATACACAGACAGCACTGCCACTGGCACAACTTAACCCAGGCCCTTTGGCACAAATTACCCCAAGCCCAGCATTTTGAGAAAAAAGGATTCCCCAGCTGTTTTGAGCTGGCATCATGCTAACTGCATAGACTCATGGTGTAGCTTAATAAAGCACTAAAACATGTGTGAACTGTTTTCAAAGTTATCTATAATTGTTCAAACACGGCAATCAAAAAACCTTGATCATAGAAATTTTACTTTGGAGGGCAAAAACTTGTTTTTTGAACATAAATGTGCTTTCCTCTCAAGCCATGTGTCTCCCTTCTTGATAGGATGAGTGAAATGGATGCCCCTTCAAAAATATGTGATCACATGACCAACTTCTTCTATGGTTTTCTAGATAACAGGGGTGGAACTACTTGCCCCATGGCACAAATTACCCCACTCTCCCCTACTTATTATCCTGTGATATCTTGAAAGTTCTATGTTTCTAACTGTGTGAAACAAAACTAGAATAAAGATAGATGTCATTCAACTTGAAAAAAAAAAAAATTAAATTATATTGAAAATCTGAAATAAATGGTGGCGCATGGTTAAGAATGATAAAGTTGTATTTTCCTGATATGGGTCTTGAATCTGGATTGTCCGCGTGAAGGAGCAGAAAATCCCACTCAGCCCTCCACCTGCTTAGCTGGTGGAGGGCCTCAGGACAGGGTCAAAGGTCAACATCAATGGGATTTAGGTATGTTTCACTAAAATACTGATTATTAGGGTTAGGGTGAAATGATTCAGTTCAATACATTCCAGTTAGGCAATGTGGTTATGCGCAGGTAGTAGTTCACTAATGTTCAGGATCAGGTAAGTTTAGGAAGAAAATGGGCTAAAAACAGTGGAAGATATAAATGTATGTAACACTGCATAATGGTATACAAACAATAAAGTTCATATGCACACCAATGAATTGAAAAAAAAATCATATTTACCAGAATTGTACTGTATTTTTACCACCCAACCCACCAGACTGTATTCCAGGAAGAGCTGTCACCAAGCATCAAGCATCAAGGCAGAGAACTAAGTATCACATAAATAATAATACACCCTATAAATACATACACAAACACTCTTTTACATTTGTTAATAAATTCAATTGATACATGTGCTGAAATGAAATAATTTTAGTGCTAAATGAAAATATATTCTAGTGCTAACAATATTTTAAGGAAACTTTGAATCAAACTAATTTAGAATTTATAGGCAGATAAAAAGTCATTGAATGATCATATTTTTTCCACAGGTTTTCCACATATGACCAAAGGTGCAATAGGATATATTGTAAATATATAGTACATGTTCTTTGCTTTGAGGTTTTATGAAGGAAATATTTTAGGCCTATGTACAGTAGAGTCACCACCAGTTTCTAAGATTTTTCATTGAGGCCATCATGGTAGTTGACTGATATATTTTTACTCGTATTGTAGCCTATCATTTTCTTTGTGCATTACTCCAAAGCAATGAACTCAGTTTATTGTATATGTGCAGTAATATGGACAAAACAGATTTTATTGGCATTCATTTTTCTGTTTGGTTCAAATCTTCAGTTATTCTAATTCTCAGTGTTGGAACTGAATAGCATAAATTATTATAATGGAGTTCTCTGTCTGATTGGATGACCCTCTCCTGGCTTCTCATTAAAAATAAAAGGTGTGACCGAGCACTCAGGGGTCAGGGGTCAGGGTCAGGGTCAAGTTTAGCATTAGGGTTACTATAAGAACTGGAGTCTGATAATTGGTTGTAATTTTAGGGTTATAGATGACAATATGTCACTGAAGGTCCTCTCAAGTAGCCCACAGAAAGACAAATGTATTCTATTCTGTCTGTTGTGTTTATTTCACTGATTATCTAAATTGAGTCTATAGATTTAAATGGAAACTTCTCCAGTTATACAGTTCAGGTTGCTTGTCTCGAAAGGTACTACTGAGGAGGACCGGGGGCTGTTTCAAGTCGGAGAAAAACCCCCCAGATAAGGTCAACAGGGTTGTCTTAGATGATGTTTAACAGGAAATCTGTGTTATAAGCAGTTTGAAAGATGTGGATGCTGACCACACAAGGACAAAATAGCTACATCTGATATGGTTCATGGGAGAGATCAAATGCCAACATATCTTCTTGTTGGCTGCATTAGACTTATGACCAATCTCTTTTTTTTAAGCCCCCATCTTTACATCACCATGGAACTACAACTGTAAATCACCCTGAAGGCTCAAGAAATGTCATTTATAGGTTACTCAACCTTCAAGGCTAAAAGAGTCCTACAATTTAAGAGTCAGTTAGTGAAAACCATGGTAATAGCAAGAATACTCTGGAAAACTCTCCTTTGATTCGATTTAACATATCATCATGTTTATTTGATTAACATGAACCTACCAGAATATTCGGCTAATTTGATCTCGTGATTTATTTATTTATTTATTTCACTAATGTATTGGCGGATTAACAGTGACGTCCGAGGGAAGACGTCATCGTGCGTCATTTTTTCCGCTTCCGCCTCCCCCCCGTCTCCTGTTAAGTGTTCATGCGTCTCCAGCACCATATAGATTTTTATAATAGCCTCATATGACTTTGATTAATTCCTTGGGCGTAGAGAGCTTTTTTGTTCTCCCCTTGCGTGATCATTGGGGTCTAATGTAGCTCTATGCGCATGCGCACTGTGGAGCAGCGACCTGCACATCGAGCGGTCGGAATCAGAGATGTTCAAAGAAGGTGAGATGCAAGTCTGTACGTACTTCCGTGTTCGCTGACTACGTTTGGCCCCTCCTGTTACATTTAGACTACCTTGTGTAAAGAGCCTGATAACAGCTTCACCAAAACGCTGCCTCAGTAAAATCTAATGTTATATTTTATCAGTGCTGAATTATTCCTTAGATTTGATCCATTTTGTACAATGTGGTATAGGCTTTATATTATGCTTTTAGAAGATAGCAGTTGTTGTTCAAGTGCCCTCACAGAGGTCAGCTCTTCTTTAGAAAGTAAGACAAAAAAAAAATCATCATCTTGTATTACTTTTATTTCCTTACATTTTTACTTCCTGTCTTATTACCCGAACTCCCTTAGTTGGTTTAGTTCCCCATTTTATCTCGGTTTTACTCAGATGTTCTTAGTATTAGGCTACTTTTACACCTTCTTCTATTTTAACTCTTTTTATCCCATCTTTTCTCATCTTATCGTATCCCATCTCATCTCCTTTTATCATGTAGGCTATATCCCCCTTCACCTTTTTATTTAGCCTATTTTAACTAATTAACTGCATCCTGCATTTTCATTTGAGTTCTCTGGTCTCGAGTTGTTGTTGTATTGCTTGGGCGCTCCATCTGCTGGCTTGTGACATTTGTATGTGACTTGTCATCTGTGGTCTTAGGCTATATGTTGCTTTTGTCAAGCACATTTTAAACTTGTGTTTTTAAAGGTGCTACATAAATAAAGTTATTATTATTATTATTAATAATAATAATAATAATAATATTAATATTATTATTATACTCTCTATATGTTGCTGCTATTTCCTCTGTCGTGGGCTCCACAGCTGCTGTGCATCGGGGCTCGCGGCTGTGCGCTTGTGCGACGTCCCTGTCGGTGAGTGATCATCTTGACGTGTACACACTCTCTGGTGAAGCTAGGTTAGCGAGGTAGCGGTCGGCCCAGCGTCACAGAGCGTCCTGCCTGATCTCCAGCTGCTTCTCTGTACAATGTCCAAGTCTCAGTGGGATTAGAGCCGCCCGTCCTGCTCGTGTCTGCGACATGAGAGTCGCGTGGGAGACGTGGAGCTCGTGCCGTCCGCTGTCAGCGTTGTTTACACTCCTCCACGGCTCTGTAGTGCTGATTTCCGCACATTAGCATCGTCGGCCAGCAGCGATGTACAAGGAGGGGGGCGAGGCGCAGGACGACTGCGGCTCCCGGGAGGAGTGGACGCTGCTGTTCTGGACCTCGGTGGCCGTCATCGTCCCGGTCATCATCACGCTGTGGTGCAGCGCGCAGCGGTCCAAGCGGAAAACACACATGAAGGATTTCTTCCGCAAGAGCAAACACGGCTGGCACTACACCGACCTGTTCAACAAGCCCACCTACTGCTGCGTCTGCTCGCAGCACATCCTGCATGGCGCTTTCTGCGACTGCTGCAGCGTGTGCGCCGACGAGCAGTGCCTGCGCCGCGCGGACCGGAGCCTGCCGTGCAAGGAGATCATGGGCCCCCCCTCCGGCCCCCCCTCTGGCCCCGGCCCCGGCCCCGGCCCCGGAGGAGCCATGGAGCACCGCTGGGTCCGCGGAAACGTCCCGCTCGCTAGTTACTGTGCGGTGTGCAAACAGCAGTGTGGAACCCAGCCGAAGCTCTGCGACTTCAGGTAGGTAGAGTCAGTGGCTCAGCCAGATGTGAGGCTGTTGGTTGTGTTGTATTTACAGCTTTGGCAGTGTGCAGATGGTTACTAAGTTACACACTGACATGTCTGCAGTGTTGGGCACGTTACTTTTAGTAATTTCCCCCAAAAAGTAACTGAGTTAGTAACTGAATTAGCGTATAAAAGTAAGTAATTACCAGGAAAACTAACTATTGTGTTACTTTTTTCTGTTTAAAAAAAAAAAACTCAAATATGTTAAAATTACTTGGAATCGCCCCCCTAACCATAACAATAACCCCCCATTTAGCCTATCTGGAAGTAACCAACCCAGTATTCATCTGAGTGGGTTGCTTAGTTCCAGATAAACAGCTTTTATCCGACTAGTTGATGGACCAGGGAAAAAAAGTGTAGGCCTATAGGAGATAGTTCAACATTTTAGCAGATTCGCCTATTGCCATAATCCCTGGCTATAGGTTCATTACCTTTAATGATCAGTGCATGTTGTTTTGAGATCAGCGGGGCAGAGACAGGAGCTGCTCAGTGAACACAATGGAGGTGAATGGTACAGGTCCCCCTGTGTATAACTGTGTAACATTACTACGCATGAAGCAAATACTCAGTTGGCTCCCTCCGCACAGCAGCCGTGTCTGGAATGTAGCCTAGTTCAGTCACTCCATGTGTAACATATACACAGACACAAGTTCCTGCTGCTGCACAGCGACCTCTCCCTTTAATCTGTTTTTCATTTATTCTAATGGACGGCTGCTGCTCTGTGGGATTGTAGTCACAAAATGGCATAATCTGACTCTGTCAGTTAAATTACTCCACTAATCCCAAATGACCCTTTTACCCCAACCACCTTCTCAGGTCCAGTGATGGGATTAGCAGTGTTACTAATGGCACTATTTTTTTTCAGTAACGAGTAATCAAAAAAGTTACTGTTGCCCCCGTTATAACGCCGTTACTTACAATAAAACGCACCGTTTACGCTACTGGCCGTTACTTGACTCAAAAATCCTGTCACAAAAGAATACACCTGTGTACACATTTTGCTTCAGTCTTCAAGCTGTTTATCTGGAACCAGTGTAATAGTTACTAGTTACTTTCCCAAAAAGCAACTAGTAACTGAGTTTCTACATTATTATTAACTTATTATTAACTATTGCCTTACTTCTTTTTTTTAATTTAATGCTCAAATAGCCTATGTCAAATTACTTGGACTTTCCTTCCTGAACCCTGTTTATCTTGATGAACTGAAAAAAAGTGTACCTAACGTACACTTTAACAGGTGTATTATTTTGTGATGGGACTTCTTGAGTCAAGTAACGGCGCATTTTACTGGGGGTTAGGTAAGTTGGTTCCAAAAAAATGGGAGGTTAGGGGGGCGAGTCCAAGTATTTGACATATTTGAGTATTTTATTTTAAAAAGTAACGCAATAGTTACTTTTCCTGGTAATTAGTTACTTTTATAATGTAGCAAATCAGTTACTTTTTGGGGAAAGTAACTAACTAAATTACTTATTAAGTGCCCAACACTGCTGAAGTCAGAGGCCAGTGTCAGAGACGGAGCAGCACCTCTGAGCCTGCAGATTCAGTGTGTCTTTCTTTACGGTGGTTGCATCAGTGTCGTGTCCCTCTCTGTCCCTCCCTCAGGTGTGTGTGGTGTCAGACCACGGTGCACGATGACTGCATGGACAGCCTGCAGGACGCAGACCAGTGCGACCTGGGTGAATTCCGCAGCCTCATCATCCCTCCTCACTACCTCTACCGTGTCAACAAACTCCGCCGCAGGCACCCGGACGAGTACAGCAAGGTGCAGACTAGAGGATGAGTCGGGGCTGTTTGGAGGAGAGGCAGTGTGTTTTTCTGTGACATCCCAGAGCTGAGATGTCCCATGTGCTTGTGTCTCTGCAGCTGGCGTCCTCCTGCGGCAGTGGCTGGACTCCAATGTTGGTCTTGGCTAACACTCGCAGCGGTAACAACATGGGGGAGGCTCTGCTGGGAGAGTTCCGCTCCCTCCTCAACCCAGTGCAGGTCGGTCTGCAGCTCCTGTTTGTCACAGCCAACTTTGTTCTGCGTGAGACACACGACAGTAACCGTCTCTCCTCACCTCTGTCCTCCAGGTGTTTGACCTGTCGGAGCTGAGTCCTTCCAAAGCCCTGCAGCTGTGCACCCTCCTGCCTCCTGGCAGCGTCCGGGTGGTGGTGTGTGGAGGAGACGGCACGGTGGGCTGGGTGCTGGATGCCATAGATACTATGAAGCTAAAGGTGAGACAGGGCTGTCTTATTACACTAAATTAGATCAGATTTGATTTGAACTTTATTGCCATTATACTTGTCAAGGCAACGAAATGCAGATTGCATCTAACCAGAGGTGCATAAGCAGATCAGATAACAATATTTACAGTTTATACAGAATGTACAAAAGTACAATGGTAGACACTAAAAAAATAGTGCAAGCAGATTAAAAGAGAATACTTAGTGCAGTGGTTCGCAACCTTTTTTGGCTCGTTTTTGACATCATAAATTTCTGGCAACCCGTCAGTCAAGATGCGCCAGCTTAGATATTTTTATATGCTGCATTTTATATGAACTTGATTTACATTCAAGAAAGTGAAAGTATAAAATACAGTTGTTTTAGATTGCCGCGAGCTGCTCAGAGCTACACCACGGAGCTCAATGGGATTTCTTGGTTTCCCTCATCAAACTCATCAAATACACAATCCAACAACTCCAAAACGCTCTGGTGGACAAGTTGTGACCTGTACATTCACCACACTATGAGATAACAACGGAACGTTACGAGACAGAGTTGTTTTTGAGGCAAATTCATGCAAAACGCTGATGCGCGTTCCAATCGGAGGCAGTTTTTCGGCAAACAGTCTCTGCATTTGCCTGAACTGAACTGATTCATTTAACCATAACCCAAATAATCAGCATTTCAATGTTATAACGAAATTATTTTAACCTTTGACCCTTTCCTGAGACCTTTGCCAATATTTCCAGGTGGTGTTGGTGTTTGGCACAGACCCAATGTCCTCATTGTCAAGGTCAAAACATTAACATCCTTGCTGCTTTTACTTCCTCCTGTGTCAGGGTCAAGACCAGTTCATCCCCAGAGTGACCATCCTGCCCCTGGGGACAGGAAATGACCTGTCCAACACTCTGGGCTGGGGTGCAGGCTACGCCGGAGAGATCCCTGTGGAACAGGTTCTCCGCAACATCCTGGATGCTGAGGTGGTTAAAATGGACAGGTGGGTGTCTGACAGTGGGACATGACTTGTGTTCTGGATGTGGTTTTATGCAGTGTTCACAGAGGATCTTCTGACATGTCAACATGAAATAGCTCCCGACACTCAAAGGTCTGGACTCACGATGTTTTCTTTTCTTTCTGCTGATGATCTACATCAGATGGAAAGTGCAGGTGGCTTCAAAAGGCCTCTACTTTCGTAAACCAAAGGTGAGTTCGTTTTTTTTTTGGTCTCTTTTTTACTCGCTAATATTTTAGTAAAATGTTTGCAGGCGTTTACTGTGCACTTGACTAACTAAATTTCATAAAACCTACTGTCTACTCCATGTCTGCCTCAGGTTCTGTCCATGAACAACTACTTCTCCGTGGGGCCCGACGCTCTGATGGCGCTGAACTTCCACACACACCGTGAGAAAACGCCCTCCTTCTTCTCCAGCCGCATCATCAACAAGGTCTGAACCACTTCATTTGAACACATGGATCATGTGCAAATTTTTACACGTGCATTTGAATGTGAATGGTAGAGAGCTCGTATTAATGCCTACCTTTCTCTTCTCCCCAGGCCGTTTATTTCCTGTACGGAACCAAGGACTGTTTAGTGCAGGAATGTAAGGATCTGGATAAGAGGATTGAGGTACAGCAGCTTGTTTATGTGCTGAAGCTTCATGCTAATTCTGCCCTGCAATCACGTTTTGTTACTGTTTGTGGTACCCTTTGATAAGAAGAACTGACGTCTGCCTCAGGCTTTTTTCAAAGTGACCTCTCTTGAGTTACTAAACCAACCGTATATGGAAATAATAATACATGTTTTCAGTCGGGATGGCAATTTTCCTATTTCCTTTTATCAGAGATATTTTTTTGGTATTTACGCCTTTATTGAGTACGTAGAGATAGAGAGAGAGGTGTTGACATGCAGCGAAGGGTCGTGGGTCAGATTCAAAGTTGCTTGATTCATGGTCTGTTCTTAAAGGGATAGTTCAACATTTTGGCAAATTGGCCCATTGCCATAATCCCTACGTATATGTTGAACTATCCCTTTAAAAAATACTTAATTGTCGGTGCAAGCTATTTTTAGAACGGTGGAGCAGAGCTGCGAGCTGCGGGGGCTAATGGAATTTCTCGGTTTCCCCGTTTCTCTGTAGCGTACTGTAGCTCTGAGCAGCTCGCGGCTCTGCTCCGCCGTTCTAAAAGTAGCTTGCACCGACAATTAAAGGTAACGAACCTACTGCTATGACTATAGGGATTATGGCAATGGGCCAAAACGTTGAACTATCCCTTTTAAAAAAGTCCCTATGATTTGGACAGTGCACTTGACCATATTGTGATTTTGATCATATTTACATTTATTGTTCTGTGATGGTGAGAAATATTCCCTTCCTGGATTTGACATTATAATTCTCATATTTGGTATTGACTGACAAACCTCCAGCTGCAGTGTCAGAGCGTACAATAAGTACAGAACCGCTCCCTATAAAACTACAACGTCTGAGCTACACCACATGTCAACATTAAACAAAAGAGACAACGTGTTCATTGTTAAAATTGGGAGGTGCTACAGGATTTTTGATCTTTTAATCTGAGCTAAATCATCTCTTAAAAAATAGGTGAAAGTTACACTTCTCTATGTGTGTGTGTGTGTGTGTTCCCCTACCACAGCTGGAGTTGGATGGAGAGAGGGTGGCCCTCCCCAGTCTGGAAGGCATCATAGTGTGCAACATTGGCTACTGGGGTGGAGGCTGCAGACTGTGGGAGGGGATGGGGGATGAGCCGTGCCCCCCCACACGGTAAGACCCGCACAACCGTCACAAAGAGTTTTGATCAGTCAGATGTTCCTCAGGAGCAGAAGATCGTCTGTGATTGTTCACCTCTAACCTCTTACAACCTGTACACGTGCGTTTGAATCGAGTGCTCCTGGTTACCATAACAACTGATAGCGAGCAGCGGTGTTGTTTCCGGTGTCCCCCCGCAGACTGGACGACGGCCTGCTGGAGGTGGTGGGTGTGTTCGGCTCCTTCCACTGTGCACAGATCCAGGTCAAGCTGGCCAATCCTGTACGACTGGGACAGGCCCACACTGTTAGGGTGAGGAAATGACACACACACACACACACACACACACACACACACACCCTTGTTGCTCTGCCCTGCTTCCTGTTTACATCAGTAAGTGGCTTTGAAAAAATACAATTAGAGGTTGAAATGATTTTTTGCTGCTGTTACTTGAGAATCTAATCAGAACTAATGTGATTAAACACACAGCACCCGGCTGCTGCATGTGTTCATGAGCCTGATGAAATCTCAAACCCTGTAAGAAAAAAAACCTCCTGTTGCCTCATTCACTGACTGGAAAGGTTTCCAAAGCACATGGAAGTGAGCTGTTAGTGCTGCCGTCTCCATGGTTCTCACTGAGAACATGATGCAGAGTGTGACCAGAACCACAGCTACAGGGCAGAGATGGAGTAACTTATTAGACTTGTGTTTGAATCCCTTTCATATTATAGTTTGGTACAGTTATCAGAAAGAAAATAAACGTTGTGAATATCAGATCAGCAGATCAGACAAGATGATGAAATCAGTTTTTTAGACCGCCACCATAACAGTAGTTAAAATATTTAGAAATACTAAGTACATTTCTGTAACTTTAATGGCCCTTTTTAAAGAAAGAGAATTCTGTAGTGCCTTAGTTTTAATATTGTGTGGGTTATTGGGTGGGCTGAGAGACTGAGCCATCAGAGATTTTATAGAGCTGCTTCCACCCATTAAAGCAGATATCAGTGGAATGTTTTTGTTAATATAAGTCCTAAATAGTCCTATTTTCCGTCAGCAATCACTTACATGAAGTATTTCAGCCTAAACACGAGTCTCTCCGTCACTCTGCTCTGCTGTAACCCGAGGAGAAAATTTTCCTTGTGGGATACAAGTGTTATCCAATGAGGGGAGAGAACGGCATGAAGGGCTGTGTGTGCAGCCAAGGGATGCGCGTGAATGTGGTGACGTAGCACGAGGACCAATTGATGCCTGACAAGGGCGGGGGCTGCTAACTCATGGTGCGTTCAAGGAAACTCGTACTTTGTGTTTTTCCTTCCTGTGAAGTCATACCAGTTCGATCTGGTACGAGTTCACGGGTCGGAAGTTACGAGTGGCCGTTATAGGGAACTTTCACAGACAACAGGACGGTAAAAACACGAGCTACGGGTTACCTGGAACGCTACCAAGTCGTAGTTGTGACTTGAAGCTGTAACTTACGGTTTCAAAAGCCTGCCTTGAACACAGCATTAGCCGAAACGGCCGTGCCGCTGTTATCTGCTTTAATAGAAGTGTGCACACATTGTATATTGTTAATTCAAATCTCTATTTTATATTTGCTATGAATTCTGTTTTAATCATTCATTCATTTCTTTTTACATTTTTACATGATCTTAAATGTATGTCTTTTTCATGTTAAGTACTGAATAAAGTTGTTATTATGACTATTGTTATCATTATGATTATTATGATGATGATAATTATTCTAAGTATATTTTTTGGCGTTTTTGCCTTTATTTGATGATAGCACACAGTATAGATAGACAGGAAATGATGCAACAAGTTGGATGTAAATGTAGTTGTAGCCATGGAGACAGAAATCAAAACAGAGCAAAAGCATCACAAGTGAGAAAATAATACAGGTGCATCTCAATAAACTATCATGGAAAAGTTCATTTCCAGTAGTTCAAGTCAAATAGCCCCAACCAAGTATTGAGAGCATATAGATGGACATACTTTTCAGAGGGCCAACATTTCCATATTAAAAAAGATTTTTGAAATTGGTCTTTTGTTATA
The DNA here is from genome assembly GCF_045865225.1 of Trachurus japonicus. NCBI lineage: Eukaryota > Metazoa > Chordata > Actinopteri > Carangiformes > Carangidae > Trachurus > Trachurus japonicus. Next base: position 11,593,132 of record NC_140907.1, read on the forward strand.
TTCAATTTTAAAAAAAATACTGAATTTTAAGTCTTGATTAAATGTAAGCCATAATCATTACAATTAAAAGAAATGTAATAAATTAAGACATGAAATGTTCCATTCTGTGTGTAATAGATCTGTATTAGTAGACATAAACTTTTCCATGATACTCTAATGTATTATGATGCACCTGTATAACTGATGTGGTTCCCTGTGTGTCCCACCCTCCAGCTGGTTCTGAAGAGCTCCAAGATGCCCATGCAGGTGGACGGGGAGCCGTGGGCCCAGGGCCCCTGCACCATCACCATCACCCATAAGACCCAGGCCCTGATGCTGTACCACAGCACAGAGCAGACGGACGACGACGATGACGAAAGCAGCGCCTCCGAGCCGGAGAGCCCCACCCCTCAAGACTCGCCCAGGCCCCCGGGGCCGGCCTCCGCTCGTGCATGACCCGCCCCGAGACATCATGTGGTCCGAGGCTCTTCTTATCTGAGGTTTCTGTCCGCTTTCTTCAGCCCAGTTTCTATTAACCCCTCATCTGCAGTGGCTTGTAGTCGTCCTCCTCTAGGGTTTCTCAACACTCCTAATCCTCAGATCATGTCGGTGAGAGTTCTTCATTTCTTGTGTAATGGTTGCAGGTCTTCTCTGAGGTCAGACTGCTTAGATTTTTCTTTGGGCTGGTGAGAGTTGTTTTTGGTCTTTAACCTCCACACTCCACGTATATTGTAAGCCAGAGCTCAGGCCGTTCCTCCTCCTCAGGTGTGAGGTGGACAGTGAGGAGGAGGTGAATGTTACGGAGAAAGATTGCTGTTTATTTGCACTGATCCCTTGTGCCATAGATATCTATAGTCTATTCTAATGTATTTATTACACTGTATTTACAATTGAATGCTTAGCGCAGCCCTGCAGGTTATCAGTGAGCCATTCTTAACAATTGTCCAGGTTCAATTAAGAAACACCCTCAAAGCCATGTGCACACCGACAGGTGGTGACCTCGTACCACAGGAGAGAACAGCACAGGACTGTTGACAGGAGTGGAGAGGAAGTTTTGCAAAGATTTATTGTCCGTTACTGAAGTTACATACACAAAAAAGCACAAACAACAAACAGCAAACGTATGTCGCGGAAGCCAGAGTGATAGAGGCAGATGGACGAAAAGTGAAACTGCAGAAAGTATGTGGTAAATTTCACTTTGGGCCTCCTCATCACTGTTACAGGTTTTTTTTAATGTCTCCTGCATTTGAAAGCTTTGAAATGTGTGTAGGTCAAAAGGTAAAGAGCAGCGGCTCTGTTACACCTGTGATGTGCTGTCAATCACTGGACATCCATATTGGTTTGTTTACTTCATCATGCACTGTCTCAACCAGCTTAGCAGATGTTTATTCCCATACAGCCCTGTGGCTATATTTAACTTTACTGTAGGAGCCACAGGAAACAGGCTGACTGGTGGAGGTTTATTTTGAAAATTCAAGTAACTGTTGTTCTAAAGGTTTTTTTTTGTTGTCTTTTTCCTCCCCTCTTCTCCTTTGATATTTTTTTTTGTGCTGCACTGTTTTGGCACTTACGCTGATCAACACCTTACACTGCTTACATACATGAAACCACAATGTGTCTACCTATGGTGTTAAAGGTGTACAGAAAAGAAAACTGAATTTGAGCCCACTCTGGATCATAAAATTAATGTGATAACTCATCTTTCAGACGATGTAGGCCAAACTTTGTGCAAAATTCTATTTTTGAGTAAATCCGGGATGAAAGTGTGTATTTTTTTTTTCGCATTGGCTAATGCAGGCGCACAGATTATACGTCAGCCTGTACACGATTCACCAGCCACTGATATTGGATCCGTAATCCGTCATTCAAACGTCTGAGACACGCACACACACACGGAGCTCGGGCTCGCCCCAAGCTTTGAATATCCCGCCCGCTTGATAACGACCAATCAAATTCGTTTTCCTTACTCGGGTAAACTCGTGTTGCAGCTCGTGACAACTCGGCGCGACAAACAGGACAAACGGCCATTTCTGTACACCTTTAACTGCTGACGACATTATGCTCTCTTGTTATTTTACATTTTTGTTTTACCATATTATCACCACAAGGTGGCGACTAAGACAGTGTTAGAATGATATCACCATCACATGCATGTACTTTTTTTTATGTGAAGTGTTTGTGCGTCAGAGTTTTACTGGTTGCATTTTCCTGCGTTCTCCACGGTGTGTGTCAGAGGGCATCTTGTCTGAGTCAGCCTTCCTGTAGGGGAGTTCACTTCACCATTGGAGGTGAAGTCTGTAAAACGTTGGTTTATGCTCTCCAATGAACCTGGAGCCGACATGATGCTCATGAGGCTGAGCAGGGATCAGTTTATTTTGCCACGTGATGCCTATGCTTTTTGGAATATGCACGTAACCGAGTCTCATGATGTCACCACCCTCCGTTTGTTTGGCGAGTGTCTTGTTGCTAAGGACAGCCGTTTCCACCCATTACCTTATCGTCCATGTTTACCAGAACTGTTTGTTTTGTGTTGCACTGAATTTCGAGTGTAACTGGTGTTTATTGTCAGGTTGTTGTTGTTTTTAGCCACGTTAGCAGCAGCAGCATGACTCAAAGACTCAGAGTCCTGATCTTATTGATCCTGTGAGGACTGAGATTTGGAGATTTTATTTGGGCCAATGAAACATTTCAGTTCATGACTTAAAGCAGAAGTAAGCGGAATGTTTGTGTTAATATAAGTCTTAAATAGTTATATCTTCCGACAGCAATCACTTATATAGAGTTTTTGGTCCGAAATACGGGTCTGTCAGTCACTCTGCTCTGCTGTAAGCAGAGGAGAAAACATTCCTTGTATCCTACAACCTTTATCCAATGAGGAGAGAGAACGGCATAAAGGGGCGGTCCTCTCTGTCTGTGCAGCCAAGGGATGCGTGTGAATGTGGTGATGTAGGGACGAGGGCGGGGACTGCTAACTCTCCATCGGCTGACAGGAAGTTAGCCAAAACGACCGGATCGCTTACTTCTGCTTTAATAGTCCAACCACTGACCCAACCTGTCCTAGACTTGACTGTAGTTTGAGACTAATGAGCATACTACATCCAACTGCACAGATGATGGTAACATACAAAAGGTCTTGCAGCTTAAAGCTACACTACCATCTAAAATGTTTGGACACACCTTCCCATTCAATGGTCTGTCTTTATTTTTATCACTTTCTACATTGTAGATTCAAACTTAAGACATCAAAACTATGAAGGAACACATATGGAATTATATAGTAAACACAAAAGTGTTATCTGACCTTAAACGTCTCTGATTTAATTTGGGTGGTTTGGGATGAGTTGGACCGCAGAGCGAAGGTAAAACGGCAACAAGTGCTCAGCTCCTCTGGTAACTCCTTCAGGACTGTTGGAAAACTGTTCCAGGTGACGACCTCATGAAGCTGAATCAAAAGTGTGTAAAAAGCTGTCATCAAAGCAAAAAATATGGCTACTTTGAAAAATCTAATATATAAAACATCTTCTGCTTTAACACTATTTTGTTTACTTCCATATGTGTTCCTTCATAGTTTTGATATCTTCAGTGTGAATCTACAATGTTGAAAGTAATAAAAATAACGCATTAGTCGCTGACTCCCCCCCTTTATGACGGGCAACTTCACTATTTCTATTAGCAGACAGTTGTTGTGGCAGGTGTTAGACACCTGTATGCCCACGTCAAATAGCACAGAGCTGAAGTAGCTGTGCTGGCTCAGATTAATGTCAGTATAGCTCCTCAGCTGTTGGCAGTGGACAGGTCTTTGTTTGCCAATATATTCAGCAATCAGTATATCAACGTCACTGTATTAATATGTAAAACATATTGGGTTATTCACCCTAGAAACCAAAACAAACCTGAAGACGCAGCGTTAAACAGTCTGCGTGACAGATGTGCAAACAGAGGATAAAACTTGCAACATTATGTAACATGGCTTTCGTGAGTGTGTAGTCAACACAGAGGGCTGCTGGCGTGGCTAGTGACTCGTTTAATCGTGGGGTGGAGGCATCTGACCCAGATGTTATAAGTTTTGAATGCTCCCATTTGTGTTACCTCTGACCCTGGCAGATATACGACTGTATTTTACAGACTCAATTTGGCGAGAGAGTCAAATGTCACATTGTTAATCTTGACTGACAGATCATTAGCGTTAGCACTGGGCCTCTGTATTCAAATCTAATCGATCCTCACCTTTTACTATGTTGTGTGTACCAAAATGCTTTTCGTTATTATCAGTATGTTTGAATAGGATTACTTTTATTGCTGTCAGAGATGTGTGTAAAAATAAGAAAAACCCCGGAGGCTGGTGAGAATGTGCAGGAAACATGATGTTAAAGCAGCCTGATGTGGCCTCTGCTGAACACAAAGGAAAAAAAATCCAGAGGAACAGTGTCTGGGAGAAACACAAGCTTTTATTGGTAACAATCATGTGAATCATAGCTGTTTACAAAGATGGAGGTAAAGAAAGTTTTGGCGAATTTGCTACTGTCAGTGAGAAAAACTGATTTTGATTGAATTGAATGTAATGAATTTGACATTCCCATAAATATTTTCATACATAAACCATGTCTCTGTGTTTTTAATGAAATGAAGCCTAAAGCTGCAACACTGACATCATTATATTGGGATGTTATGTTGTGTTCAGTACCAAACAGCTACCACCACAAATTTAACACAACAATCATACGTATAGTAAATGACTTGAAATGATGGTGTGTTCATGCTTATTCTGATTATTTCAACAACAGGACAGTGTCACTGACATTCTCCACATCCTGCACTTCACTGTCCCTCATCATATCAGGACTAATTCTTTTTCTTCGGCTGTGGATGGTGTTTGTCTGAAGGATGGTGGCCTTTGGGATTATCTTTCTTGGTGGAATCAGGTCGTGCCCCGCCTTGTTTAGTCCCACCAGGAGCACTGGGTTTCTTTTTCTCTTGGTCTAAAAGGATAAAATATAAAAAGGTTGCTTTAATAGTTCTGTTTATACTGAAGAAACAAAGGAAACTAGGTCCCAAAAAGGTGCATAATAACAAATAAAATCTTAATCAACTACTCTGATAAGGTCTGTAAAGCTTTCATATTTACTGAACAGATCCACATTGCATTTGAATAACCTCCTGGTGAGATAGCTTTGGAGAAGCTTTAAATGATTCACTAAATAAAATCTGTCACCTCACATGAAAACTTCACAGTTCGTTTCAACATTACAAGAAGTCATATAGTTCACCTCTCTAATTTGAGCATCACCTGAGGTTATGAAACTCTCAGAGCATTGGATTTGGAAATAAAGAAAACAGTTCAGTAAATGATAACAGTTCCAGACCAGACGAGATTTGCAATAATCAGTAATCTGAATTACTTAATAATCACAAATTTGCAGAGAAAGTGTTTGAGATGCATGTGCTCCCTCCCTGCATCATTAAATGAGGCTACTAACACTTATAGAAAAGGGAGGGACTTTAGGACCAGCTGGGCTCAGAAAGGCCGCTGTCACTGATAAACACAAAGTAGAAAATCTTTGCTAATTTTGGCCTCAGAGCAGAAGTGATATTCCCACCCTGGGCAGGGTTCAGGAAGCAACCCAGCCTTTTTATGTGTGTGCCTGTGCCTGCGTATGTGCTTGTCTGTTGCTGTCTGTTGTATAAAGTGTACTCATAGTTCACATATGTGGAAGCTCCCGAATGTGCAGTGATGACAGTGGATTTCTGTTTACAGGAAGCTGCTCTCAAAGCCAGAATCACAAAAGGAAACGCAAACACCTTCAAATCCTCGCTAACAGCTTGGTACAGATGACAGGTAGTTCAGTAATGCAGGGCTATGGTGAACAGAAACAGTCTGTTTTATAACTGGGATGGTCCCTGTCAGTCAATCTCAGTTCATAGCTCTGCTGCTGTTCCACTGACTAATTAACCATGTGACAACGACACATGACACATCGGCTGTGTCTTCGTAGCTGGAGCTTGTTGTAACAATAAAAACCTATACTAGATAGACATTCTCAGTGTTAGACGTAACACATGATGTTTGACAGATGTGCAACATCCTTCCAGTTCAGAGAGCAAACTTAGAACGTAAGAGGAACAACTGTTACAGCAGCAGATCATAATATTCAGTTTAATCACGCTCCAAACAAAAACTGAATTTGAAAAGAAAAAGGCAACAAGCAACTTTTTTATTTGGCAGATTGTAATGTGTCAATATTAAATGGTTAGAATGTTGTTATATCAATGAAGTCTGAGGAGTCATAAAGCTGACCTGGTGCAAGACTACAAGAAAATATATTTGTAACATAACATTTCAGGAGATAGTTTGTAAAAGAATGGAAAGATAAATGACTCACTGTGGGGGGGGTGGGGGTGGTGGCTGTCACTTTTCTTGTCTTTGGAGGAGAAAATGAAAACGGTGACAGTATTTAAGCACATGGAATGCATTTTGCACACAAAACAAAACATTTGAACTGAAGCATGACATGCGGTCATGTGTACCGTCTGCTGTCGGGCAGCAGAACCGAGCAGAGCATTTAACCATCAAAACCAGTTTTGTGTTGTCAACAATATATAATCAACAGGCTACATTTGCCTCTAATGTGTCTGTGTGAAACTGGAATGGGCAATGCTGCCGACTAGTGCTTCTTATTGAATGATGTGCCCAGAAAGAGTGTAAAGGGAAATGACTCACGGTGGGGGGGCTGGTGGCCGGAGTCACTTTTCTTATCTGGAGAAGAAAAAAAACATACACTTACTTACACTTCAATGTGACACACATTTGTCTAACATTTGTCCACTTCATGCTTCTTTGAGCTTCAGTGCAGCATTCACTCAGTTCATGACAGGACACTATGAAGCTGCTATAATCAATATGTGCAGTACGTCATAAGAATTGGAGAAGGTGTTCTGACTAGTGCTTCTTATTGAAGGATGCAAGAGACCGAGTACAACACTTATGAACCACGAGTCAGACCTGCCAAGACTGGATGTCTGTGTGTCAAAAGTGTGCATTGCCCAAAAAAACAAAAACAAAAAACACTGCAGGGGAAGGTTTGCAGAAGCATGTAAAAGAGAGATGACTCACGGTGGGGGGGCTGGTCACTTTTCTTATCTGGAGAAAAAAAAAAAATGAAGAAAGCAACTTACATTTAAATGTGACACATTTGTTCAACTAAAAAAATATATATTTGTACAGTTCTTTGAGGCTCAGTGCAGCATTCATTCAGTTTTTTAATTGGACACCAAGAACACCCCTGGCCTGTGAAGGAATGCCAGGTGGCATTGTGACTGGTTTATTTCATGTTAAACCCCATAACACGTCCATGATTAAAAAACAAACAAACAAATGACAACACTTTTGAGCCACGTGTTGGACACAGCGGCTGATTCTTATGGAAATAAAATAAATAAAATTCGTATGGAAACGTTGTAAATGCATCACTCAGTCCATGTACATCAGTCCATGTACAGTGCAACATGTTGCATCATTACAGTCTGAGACATACAACAACCTTGCATTGTGAGGAGACACCGGCTGCTCTGTTCAGAGAGCTGCAGTGTCAAAAGTCTAAATTGTCTCCTGAAGGAGAAGAACAGATAAGGACTTCAGAAAAGTCAACTGTTGCAGCAAAAATAACAAGTGGAAAAAAGCTGAGCTATTACAGAAATTATGAAATAAAAAATAAGCAACTGAGCAAAGGATCAGAATAAATTATGTTAAGTAGCTTCCTGCCATTTCTATACAGATTTTCCATGAACATGATTTAGTTAAACAGCTTGTTTAGATGATGATATTGTGATCAAGAATTTCAGTATACTGGTTCATTATGACTACTCACTGCACAGCTGAAAGAGAGGCAAGTTTGTATTGATGGATTCAGACTTCAGGTGATCAGACAATCATTTCCTCATGAACATAAAACAGGTGTCCTTCTGTCTCCACTTTTATGGGTAAACTGAAGTCAAAGGTAGTTTGTCACTGTTAATGTTGCTGCTTATCTTTAGTTAAGGGCGATCTAGTAGGAGATAAGACAGGAGGCAGGGAGCTCCCCTCCTCCATCATTAGATAAGTGGGCCAGCTCCTATCATCTCTCTTCTCTGATACTTTAGGAAAAGTTTTTGACCACAGGCTACACAGCATGCTCCTGACATCATGATTATTATTTAAAGTTAGGGACTCTACAATACTACAGTTGTCTTTCTCTACAATAGCTGTGTTTGACCTCTATATTTATGAAGTCCTCATTACTGAACACAACTGCCTCCTTTTATGTATTTCATACTGGCCTTACACCTACGCCTCCACAGAGTCCTGCTCACTATGAACTCTTGTTTCCTGATGCACAAGTTTTGACAGTGTTCATATCATTCAACGTCACCATGTGCATGAGCCGAGACAAAAACACACAGTATTATCTCTGAAAAACTGTTGGAGGAGTGCTTCCTGGACTCAAGGTGTGTAAATACTAAAACCCCTTCATTTGAACAACATGAGATCTTAAAACCAACAAACTGCGACACATTTTGGCATCAAGACTTCATTGGGAAGTCAAACAGATCCGAGAGGACAAAAGGCCCTTTTATATCAGCCTTCCACCAATAGGGACCTAATATTTTGAGTTGTGGCCTAAAAGAGCATGGATATAAAAAATTCTCCCATAGATGGAATAATTTTGCACACAATATACACAACAATTCACACGAGACAAGAAACTGTAAATGTTTACAATAAAGCAGTAAAGTCCAAGTCGTCATTTAGGCCAGGAAGTTTGGTAACGTGCAGTTTAAAGCTCAAAAAAGTTTCCTGTTGGTTAAGTTATTTTGTTATGGAGGAATGTGATCAATGGTTGGTGTTGTGAAAGTCCAAGTAGTGTCTTACCTTTAGGTAGCTGACATTTCCTGTACTATTATAGTATGTCCTGCAAATGTCTTATTGTTCTCTCAATGTAAAAACCTTGCACCTGGGATATTCTACCCTATAGACCACAGATGTGTTTCCAGTTAATGGTGAACTTCTTTTGGGACTTAAAGTCCTGCAGTAGTTGCACTTACAGGGTACTTTAAGTACTTTAAGCCCCACCATGTTGATTGTTGGGCTAACCGCTGCATACCAGTCTGAGTGGGAGCTGGAGTGGTGGGTTGGGGAAAATGTTGAATACCACAGCACTCTAAATTATACCCTACAGTAGTTCCTCCTCTGCCTCATAACTAGGTTGTGTCAAAAAACACTTTCTTTTTTATTTGGAGGTGTTTAATAAGATATTTTCTTTTTAGTTTTACTTTTATCTATTTTATCAGGTCAAGATGAAAAAAGGACTGGCTATCATCTTGCATCAAACCACGTTACATCTCTAGAGAAAATGTTATATTAATTGGACTGTATCAATGAAATAATTTGATCTGATAGAAGTTGGTTTTGTGTGAGATCAACATTAGTAGTCTGACATTGGTGTTATTAATCTTACTTACATGGCTTCTGTCCAGCATTGGAGGGAGGACCCCTCTTAAAATTTGGTGGCATGCCATGTGCATACTGGGATGGATTCCAGCCCTGCTGGGAGCCCATGTAGGAAAACATCGGTACAGGAACTGGCTGAAAGTACGTCTGAATGGGGGGACGGCCTGGACTGTGGGACCTTGGTGGTCTTGTCTGTTCTGGGGGCTCTGAAGCACAAAGTAAGATATTAATAAGTGATTAGTGTTGAACCTGGCGAGACAAAAAAGATACAAGACCAGCATTGAGCATCCAGCACCAGAACAGAGAATGGAGTTCACCGCAGAAAATTGTGAGGTCCAACAGATCCATCACCTTTTTTTTTACCATCTAAAATGTCAACAGGAAATTGTCATGTACTACAGTTGAACTAAAACAATATCTCTGTTTATGGTTTTAAAGGAGGCAATATCTACAGGCTCCAAGTAGAAACTCCTAGGATCCAGGTAAACACAGTAGACATGACATGTGGAGCATCCTCAAATACCATTAATGTCTCTAGAGAAAAGAAACGCCATCATTTTTCAAAGACATCTTGACACTATGTCTCAGTGTTTCCAACGTGAACACAGTTTAGGACTAATGCTGCTGGGTACATTTGCTGACTTCCTCATACATTCACATTCACATCCAACACCGTAACATCAACACATCTCAACACCAACACAAGCACAGAAACTTCCCTATCAGAGCATGCCGGTGGCTGGCACAGATTGTATCTTTAAACATTCAGTAGACCCACTGACTGGGAAAAAGGCTTTCTGTGATTTCAAAGCTGTGTGAATGTTTATCATACACAAATGTTACATTCAAATATGTACAGCAGCAGAGTTTAGATGTTTTACCACAGTTCACAGAGATGAACGCACCAGATTCTGGCTGAGATGCACCATGTGTGGGTCCAGAGAAACGAGCTGTCCTTTCACCTGTGAATGGTAAATGCACTGTATTTACATTATATAGCCCTTTACAATGTGCTTTTCACATACGGTACATGCAAATTTCAACATCCACACAAACTCACCAGACTCGCCAATGCCTGGGTTCAGCTCTGTGACAAAATTGGACACGGTTAGCTTCATTATACTTTGACAATACACCTCCAAATGTAGAGTCCTCCACTGAGAACTGACCCACACATTCACCTGGTTTAGTTATTGGTAGTCTGGACTCGACGGGCAGTTTAAAGCTCTCCGTCAGATGCTCCTTCAAGGCAACAGCATAAGCCTGTGTAGCCGTCACCTTCTTGGAGTCCAGGGTAATACGGGGCACGTAAGGATCAATCTTAACAACCCAAGGCAGGTCAAACGAAACCTAAGAGGAACAAGGGGAACAGAGTAGTTTTAAAATGGGACGTGTTTTTTTGAAGAGAGGGCTGTTGCAGGTGTGAGGTTATTGCATTCTCTCTCTCTACTGAGGGTGTCAAAGTGAAAAATGTTTTCATTAGAACTACGATTAATACTTCAGATTACACTTTTAAAAATGTATATCTTAGACTTTAACACTCTATTCTGGTTTATTTAAGCTAATCCTAAACATTGATTTTCCTCCCTCTCCTCCTCTTCCTCTCTCACTGATCATTTCACCTGGAGAAAGGCTGGGGTCTGGGCCTGACCCAGCAGAGAGTTGATATCTTCTCTGGCTTTTCTCATCTGTGCAGCATTGTCAGTTAACTTCTTCAACAGGTCCTGAAGTTTCGCCTGACCCGTCTCCAGCTCCCGGTCTACTGTGGTTTGGGACTCACGCTCCTCTTGGGCTAACATATCCCGCACCTGCTGGTACATTGCTGCCATGGCTGCCTTTCTTTTGACTGCTCCGTCCTGGGAAAAGACCACAAGGAGCCACAGACAAACACAAGAGCAGGTCAACATGTATAAAGATAAATTGGCTTTAATATGCAATTGCCTCACACTGTCCAGTGAAACTGTTGTCATGAAATATTATGTAGATAGTTTACCATCAGCTTGCTTCGCAAGTCATTCATCTGAAACATAACAGTGTCAGTCCTTTCAATCTTCCCATCCAGCAAACTCAACTTCTCTCTGAGTTCAGACTGTAAAGACAGAAAAACAGCTTCAGGACACAGACAATGTTACCAGGTTTACAGCCTCTCCATAAGCCGACGGCATGATGCAAGTCCACAATGCATGCACTGATGCACACATGTATCAATCCTGCAACACACTCGATTTACATATTGTGTTAGTCTCCTGTGATATGATTAATGTAATCTTGTTTTTCGATGTCCTGAACTGAATAAAGAAGTTTTTATTTCTGAACCATCTCTCCTACCATATGCCCTTTGGACTGATGCCTCTTATGTAAACAGTGGTGAATAGGAAATAACTGAGGATGTGCCAGTGTTTGTGTAAACTCACTGCATGTTTGTTCAGTCTAGTGCAGTGGTTCATACACTTTTCACAAGCAAGGGCCCTCAACTGACACAAAATTGTCCCAGGGTTTCACATGTGATAGAATATCTTCCTATTACATTAAGTGTGTGAAACGCACAACTAAAACAGTCATCATGGGGAGAGAATCACTTACCTAGTTTAAAATTATTACAAGAACTTAAAACAAAAAGAAGGCACAAAGCCACTAACTGCATTTCTCAAAACTGTGCTACACAACTGTGAATTGTGACCATGGACTGATTTGATTTAATGTGCTATATTTTTTGTTGTTGATGTTTGTTTTGTATTAGTTTTTCCCCTTATTTCCTAGATTGTCTGTTCTGCAAATATATTAAAAAATAATTGGGGGAAGAAAAAAAAACTGCGTCACGGCATGACACCCCCACACACCTCTTTCTGGCTCCTCTGCTCCTCGGGGGAGATGAAGGAGCAGCCTTTGTGCACATGTTGGAGGCACAGGCTGCAGATCGGACGGCCGTGGTCGCTGCAGAACAGCTCCATCAGCTTGTGGTGGTCCGGACAGATGCGCTCCGACAGGTCGCCGATGACATCGCTCAGCTGGTGGAGACGGAAGTTAGGATTCTCCCGGTGAGGACGCAGGTGCTCCTCGCAGTAGGAGGCCATGCAGGTGAGGCAGGTCTGGGACGCCTCCGCTTCCATACATGTGTCACAGCGGATGACTTTCTCTTCCTCCTCCTCGGCATCCGGGCTCTCCTCGCTCCTGCTCAGGCCCAAGTTGAAAGTCTCCACCACAGTGCTGAGGACCGTGTTTTTCTTCAGCTCCGGTTTGGTGGGGATGTCGGCTCGACACTGAGGACAGCTGCGGGTTTCCTCCCAAGTGGCGAGCAGACAGTCCTGACAGAAGTTGTGTCCGCAGGGGATGGTGACCGGACAGTCAAAGGTGCTCAGGCAGATGCTGCAGGTCAGCTCATCTTCCAGACTCATCAGAGAAAACTGACTCTCCTCCGTTTCGGCCATGATGAGAGCTGAGCATATGTGGCTGCGAGGGAGAAACCGGGAGAAACGAAACTTAACTGTTGCCCCCCTCTGGTGGGCCAAAATAGCAGAGAATAACAACAATAACAACTTTCACCTCTTCTTAATAATACTACGTCAGTTCACCCACCATCATTTCCTTTATTCAACGCATATTCCACTGCGAACAAAGGGTGACGTAGACTGAACCTGACAAGCAGTAAACCAACATATAATTGCATAATAGTAGTTCACATCTGACTAGACTGAACCTGATCCCATGGACAATAAATGAATACAAAGTTCAGTTTTCCCTGTCAAATGTCGTGGATTGGAAGGTCAAAGTAAAGAAAATTCAAATACCCAACTTCAAAGCATGTCCTACACGTTCAGATAATTGGCTAATTCAAGATTGACATTTCATTAACACCCCACAATGTCTGAACTTGACTCCAGCTTCAAAGACTAGCGTCCACCCATTGTTATTTTAAACAGTCAAATTCAGAAACTCCAAAGGTAAGGAAGTAACTTAACGTAAGCAGAAGTAAATAAAAACAAACAGCCAGCTGCTACTACTCACCCTTTTTACAGTCTATGTACCAGAGACGTTAGTACTCACCTCACATCCACCGACCACGTCATGTGCGCGTGCTCACGAGCACGAGGAAGTCGGCAGTTTAATTCAAGGCAAATAAATGGTACAGTCCATTTTAGGGGTGTGTTCACAAGTAGTGTAGACTGTATATAAAAATCAAAAATGATTTAAATCAAGCTGTTCCCGTTTTTCAGTGTCTGTCGTCAGAGAATGTAAAAAGTGCACTGTCACTCGGTGGAGACCTCACTGACAATGACAGGTGGATCTTTCGAGGTCATGTTCAATCAGTTGAATTTACCACAGGTGGACTCTGAAGATGTAGACAGCGTAAGTATATTCAGGAGAAATAAAACCGTGCCATGAGTGTCAGTCGGAATCCTTTGCATCAGTAGGCATATTGACTGTCATTATGCTGTCACTAGACAAGGGAACAAAAAAAGATCTGACTAAAACGTTGGACTGCTCCTTGGGTCGGGTCCGGGCTATTGTTTTTTGTGGCAAATTTAGGCAAATTTTGAGCAACAAACAGGAAAATATTTAGACAAGCGCAGTTGACCTTATAATATTAATTTTGCACTAGTTGAGGATTGAACCCACAACTTCTGGAATCAAAGACCATTGTCTATGAGCTAATTGGCAATTGGCAAGTGGCAGTTCAACAGTGGCTTCACAAATTGAGTAAGCCATTCATTGTCGCGCAGGCAGATTTGAAACCACTGTAAAAAAAGAAAAGGAAAAAAAAAAAATCAGTTTTTGAGGTAAAATTCTGATATGTATTTGTCAAACATCATCTACTATGAGTCTAAGATTTTGTACCTTTATTTCACAAAGACCATCTGGTATTTTGATGTGTCATCACCCACCTTGCTGGGGCTCGAACCCACAGCATTACCAGTTGAGGACATCTGGCATTTTGATCTGTCATCATCATCATCATCATCATCATCATCATCACCCTTGCTGGGTCTTGAACCCACACCCCCTCGCATCAAGAACCATCTCCTAACTCACTGAGCTAATTATCTGGTAGATAGAAATGCTGTGTAGCTTCATTTATTGACTCAGGGAGTCAGTGTCCGGGCAGCTGTTGTCAAGGCAGATTTTAAAAAATGGTCAAAATGTGAGAAATTCTGTTAACTAAACAAAAATCTGATAATACATAAATTGCATCTTGACAGCATGGGAATGTTGGTGATTTGTTTTTAATGATAAGTGTTTTGCTTCACAAGAGAAAATCTGATGTTTAAAACTACCACTCTCACATTGACTGCAGTTGTTCCCATGAGAGCAGAATTCAAAATGTTCTAGAAAATTACGTTTTTGAGATAAAATTCTGATATTTGCCAAACTTCATCAACCACGACTCCAAGATATTGTCATTTTTTCAGGAAGATTGAAAATGTATTTAGCAAGAATTGGATGGTATATGTTTATAGTACACAGTCAAACGTTTTCATGCACTGTAGGCTCAATTTTTGATAAATCAAAAATCCGAAAAACAAGTTTTGTGGAGGACGGTCTGGAGATGCTCTGTAGCAAGTTTGGTGTCAATTGAGCAAAAATTGTGGGAGGAGATAGGGTTAATACGTTTTAGAGTTATTGAAAAAAACAGAGTGATGGACTCCATAATTTGTAAAAAGTTTCAGCAGTATTGGGGCAACATTTTGGTGAAAGTTGCAAAACTGTAGCATCTACCGTTGGTTTGGTAAAGTTTTTAAATTTAAATGCTTATTGTGTCCCCCCCCAGGAGTGGGGGGGGGGGGGGGGGGGGCATACTGTATGTCCTATATATGGCATATGGCATGGGGTCGGACATTTCTGTAAAGTTTGGTGAGTTTTCGTCCATGCATGGGAAGTATGATTTCCTCGGAAGAAGAAGAAAGAAGAAGAAGAATTCCTCGGAATACAATAGTGTCCTGGCAGCTTAGCTGCCTGGACCCTAATAACGTGTTTAAATAGACATAATTGGTTAATTTGTAATACAGATCATTAAATTAAACACAATACAGGAATTAATTAATTTCAATCATTTTATTTTACAAATTTGACCCATACACTGACTAACAACGAATCAAATAGCAACAAATAGCAGTTTGACTAAAATCCAATCCACGAGAAAATAAGCGATGCAAAGACTAATGGAACAGATTTTTACTACTACAAGAAGATCAGTGCTGTACAAGCAACATGAGCCACTCAAGTCTGCAGTTGGTCAAGGAAAGATATTACTATCAAAACAGAAGCAATGATCAAGAAAGTCAAATGTTGCATTAAAACATAACCCCCTCATTACTAAGCACAGACACCAATACTATGTTAAACAAGTGTCAACACAATATCAGGAATTAAGAAATTATTTATAGTTTGGAAAACCCTTCGAACCAAACCAAAATTCATCAATGAAGATGAGGAACAGCATGTAATAAACACAGTAGATTTCACTGTACAGGTCCAGGCTTCATATTCCATTATGCACTGTGCTTTACCCGATACAAAAATGGCCCATACATGAAGTGCACTGGCAGAAATGCTTTGCAAGAGATACAGCAGTTGTAACAATGCCTGAAACAATACCAGTTTATCAGTGAGGTCCTCTGGACAACAGTGTCCTCTGTGTCTCATAATGCAAACTGAGGTTGCCTTTGTCATCAGGACAAAGAGAACAGACACCTGGCTGTTGGTGTGTTATGCACTGTGTTGCACAGACAGACCTCTACTGCTTGACAACCATATTGTTTGTCATTTCACCTCTTTTAGCACCTGTAAGACACACGCTCAGGTTGCATCTGACTGAGAGTGATCAGCATTGCATCAGCAGTGACCAACCATCAAGTGGTAAATGGACTCCTG
Organism: Trachurus japonicus; assembly: GCF_045865225.1. Taxonomy (NCBI): domain Eukaryota; kingdom Metazoa; phylum Chordata; class Actinopteri; order Carangiformes; family Carangidae; genus Trachurus; species Trachurus japonicus. The sequence continues at coordinate 11,609,465 of NC_140907.1, forward strand.
TGGTGCCACATTAAGAACTGAGCCACGGTGTCTCATATAACCAGTGTGCTTCAGCAAACACGTCTTGCAGGCCAGGGTAAACTTTGTATCAACCAACAAATAATTTACCCCTGTGCTACGGTGCAGTTCAAATGACTACCTTTGAACTACCGAATGAAAAGTCAACAGAGTATTCTGATGGCCTCTTGGTTTTATTATGCCGTTCCACACATGAAACGGTACAGCTTTTTTATTTCTATGGGCTATACCATCCGAGCATCTCATCCCAGGTGGAAATCTGGCCTAGGATCATTGCTGAACATTATCCCTTCCACTCTCCCCATTATTTCCTGGCTCTAACTCAACCAATACTGGCAAAGGGCCAAGAAAGTAAAAGAAAAGAAAACAACCAACCAAAACGGACTGTCAGAATTTGATACAGAGTCTGTGTGACATCTGTTCTCATTAGCTGATCAGAGAGTTAAGGAGCATTTAGGGCTGGGTGATACAAACAGTACATACATTCACTGACTTATATGGTGGAATGAATGTGTGATAAGATGATAGGACAATGAGATGCTTCAATACACTGTACGCTTTCGAAGAGTGACTGACTGTTCATGTTTCAGAGCTTGGATTGATGGAAGGTTCAGCTGCTCCACAACCACGAGGATATTATTCACATGGAGCGTTTATAAGAATTTACGCTGTTCACAGTCCATCAGTCATTTTCACAATCACCATATATGACTCGTACTGTGATACATTACAACTTACTGTGCCATCATTTGCTGTATCACCCAGCCCTATAGCTTGGTAGGACAGGACACACCATTGTGTGTGCTGTTATAACATGTGCATCACAGTCACTTTGGATGCAGTTTATGTACGTTATTTGTTTTCTCTGGCGTTTTGAGACACCTGCTATGGCAGATGCTCATGCCATTTTCATTTTTGTTGTCGCACTGCATATCCACAATTTCAGCTGCTGTTAATAGTAAGTAGTAAGTAAAGGGAAAAGCTAATCGCAATAGCTATGTAAGGCTATTAATATCCATTTCACCTGCAACACTCGAAGCTCACTGCAAAAACTCAAACTCTTTCCAAAGATATTTGTCTTGCCTTGTCTCAAAATGTCTGATTTCTAATCAAAACTAATCTCACTTAAAATAAGACTCATTACCTTGAAAATTAACTTGTTTTCAGATAATTTTCACTTGTTTCCAACAAATTTTCACTTGGAAGAGTAGAAAAATCTGCCAGTGAAAGCACATTTTTTTTGTGCATGTAATAAGGACGAAAAACTTGCTCCACTATCAGATCTTTCTACTTATTAAGTGAAAATATGCTTGAAAGAAGTAAAACATGTCTGAAAACAAGCTACTTTTAATGTGATGATTAAATTTTTAATGTGATGATTATTATGATTATTTTAAGTATAATGAGATTTGTTTTGACTATAAATAAGACAAATATTCTCAGTAAGATATTTTAGTTTTTGCAGTGCTGTCTGAGTACTTATATTTTTATTTAGCAGCCTTCTTTTTTTGGTTAGAGTGCATGCAAGTGTACATCTATGTCTGGATATTGTATGTACATACTATGCTCTTCATTGCTGCAGCTTGCACAAAGAAACGGAAGAGCCACTTGAGAAAATCCAGAAAGCTGGATACACAGCCTCAGTAAAGGGAAACACAAAGGAGTGGAACGGGTACGCTCTGTCTGCCACATTATAGAACGTGGCCATGCCCCCATCACAATCCAACAGCACACCTACACGCTTTGGATTTGGATTGGCCAGCACGGTCTCACTGCTGTTATGCCAAGATGACAGCTTGACGTTGAACCACTCAACACACCAGGACTGGGCATTGCGGCCCAGACGACTGGTGGGACCCTTGCGGTCGATGCTACCGTACGCTAAGCCAACGCCAATAAAGTTGTTGCTGCTCAGTCGGACTTCCCAGTAGTGGCGCCCACTAGCGAACCCCTTGGAGGTGAGCACCTGGGAGCAGACAGCAAATCGCTCAGGTGAGTCGGGGTAGTTGACGTGATCCTCTGCCACAGACGCCTTTTTGAACTCCTCACTCAGTGCAATTCGTTTGTGGGCGGTCCTTGGATCAAAACAGAGCACTGTGCCATCTAAAAGCAAGGAAAGACCATTCAAATAACAAACCAAGTGGCTACTTCACGTTACTCACATGAGAGAAAGATATCTCCTACACTCCAGCACTTACATTTCAGAAGCTCACTTCTTTTTTCAGCAGATGTTATGTCTGGAGGAATATCTGTCGTTTCTGCAACACATCAAGACAAACAGTCATTTGACAGCAGTGGGATGCAATAGATAAAGAAACACATCCAGAGGTCATGTGGAGTGCTGCTGTGTATGTGAAAAAAACTGTATGTTTTGTAGGTCCCTCTGGAAAGATGTACTGTACCAGGTCTCTGGTTGGGTTCACCTGCTGGAGGACGGCCTCTGGTACTGTCACTTATATCCAGGAGGTTTTCCATTGACTGGGCTAGTTTTTGTCTCGGCTTTTCTTCAGCTGATTGTGGAGGTTTCTTGGTTTGTTCTAAAAGAAAAAAATGTGGTTATTTCATTGCTGATATAAAGATTCAGAGCTGTTAAGGCCTGCAAGTACCTAATACTTTTACTGTATTTTATTGTGTATATCTGTTCTGTATTTTGTTTGTTTTGTTTTGTATTCTCGTCTGCACTGTAAATGAGGCTTGCCTCAGTGTACTAACGAGTTTAAATAAAGGTAACTAAACTAAACTAATAACTAGAGATGCTTTTTTAGTTTTTCTTATTTCAATTTTGCTTATTTAAAAAAATAATAATGTTATTGTTTATGAAGAGGTTTGGATAATCTGGTGTCAACAGGTTTGACAAAGAGGACAAAATGTGGTCAAAGTGGAAAAACAAAAACTGTCTTCACTTTGGCAGAGTTTGTTCATCTCTTATTAATGATAGAAGGAAACTGATTGAGTAAGTGCTCGATGAAAAAAAAAAGAAAAGATAAATGAACAAAAAGTGAAGATTCTAAACTTTGTGAATATGGAATGTATTGTGTGCATTAGTTTCAATCCGATCTACCTAATAAACTGGTCAATTTATCTTAAAAACTGGATTTTTTCTTACTTGGAGGTCTCTTCTTTGGACTTGCTTTGGGTTGGGAACCTGGACCTGGACTGTGGGACCTGGGAAATCTGGGATTCCCTGGAGGGTATTGTGACTCTGAAACAGGACCAGCATTTTATTCTTCCACCTTTAAGTTGTTTTTGTTTTTTGATACACATCACAAAGCATGTGTGCTGGAAAAATGAACATACCAAATTCCTGGTTAGGTCCAGGTCCAAATCCGAAGGCAGCTCCTCTTTCACCTGAGAACATGTGATACAGTCATCTAGTCATCTTTTTCTTTTTTATCTTTATTTTCTTACTTAAAACAATAACCCCAATCATCTCCACCCACCACCGATCCAGCACCGATTACAGGAATACGAGTTCATTTGTCCATAGTTATTGATTAGATTTGTATTTGCACAAATCCACACATGACACAGACTCACCAGATGTGCTAGTGTCAGTGATACTTTCTGCAACAAAAGTGAATATTATTGACTTCACTTTACCTTCTTGAAGAATCGGCAGCTTCTAAAACATCTGCTTGATAGATAAATGTGTATATATAGTAAATATTCACCTTGTTTGATCATTGGCACTCTGGCCTCAACAGGCTGTTTTAAGACTTCTGCCAGGTAATCCTTCAGGGCAGCAGCAGACATCTGTGTTGCCAACACCTTCTTGGAGTCCAGGTTGATTCGAGGGGTGTAAGGGTCAAAGGATACAGCTTGGGGCAGGGTGAATGATGCCTGTAAGGAGAGGAACAAGCCATACTATTTTATAATGTGGAATATAGCAAACACGATAATTTATCTCTCACTGGAATAATTAATAAAGTTGTTTTAGGAATATACTGTTTCAACCTTTAAAGGGGACCTATTATGCTTTTCCAGCTTTTCAGACTTTTATATGTGTTTAAAATGTTGGATAATGGTTCTAGAGGCCGTGGAAGTGTCATATCCTGAGGTTAATGCATTTGGAGGTAAACCCTGCTAGATAATTGGGATTTCTCTACACACCTGTTACACTCGGTTGCGCTGAGTTTTTTTTGACATGAGCTCGCGTCTACGTCATGGCGTGCCGGACTCCCCTACATGGTCATGCCGAGGTCTCTGCTCCAGCCGGCCCCGCCTCCTCCCATGCTGCTCTGTTGTGCCTGGTGTCACAGCGGAGAGCGGAGCGGACTACTTCCTGCTTCTTCCCTGCATGTTTTAGCGCTGTAGCGTCACTTTACTAAGTTTTATTTAGACGTTTACGCCGACGTTTCATGTAAGTGAAGCTGTACCTGTGTGAGGAGCGACGTACCGCCGGGGCGACGTTGTTCGCCGGACCGACGTAACGCTGGACCGCCGGAGCACCGGAGCTCTGGAGCTGCAGCGGCTCCTCACACAGGCAGAGCCCGTCTGCAGGCCTCCTTGGCCGGGCAGGCGTCCGTGCTCATCGCGGTAGAGAAAACCATCGCTAATAAACATACCCGCAGGTTTTTTAGACGTTTACCGCCGTGTGGTTAGTCTATTTAGCAGAATGTTGGTCTCATTGATGAAATCTTGTGGCAGTTGAATTAGTTTGAATGAAAAGTGAAGCTGTGAGAAGGAGGAGAGGAGCAGTGCTGCTGTAGTCTATGTGCACAAATCACCACATTTACATCAATAAATAACTGTTTTACAATGAACTGACCATTCTGCATATATTTTTAATCTATTTTATATATTTATTTTTGCATTTTTATATTACATGTTACATGGTTACAGTAGCCTACATGGCAAAGACTACTCCATACCATCTTTGGTTAGGGTGAGACTAGGTCATGGGCACATTTCATTACACAATGTAGACTGGTCAGATGCAGACTGGAGATGTGGCAATTTGCCTACTGCAGATTTAGCTTTTGTTTGCATACTACATTTTGGCCAAATCAGTATAGGTACTAGTAGTAGACATCGTCATGGTAACGCAATGCTGAGGGAGTGGTTCATTTGCATTTAAAGGGAGGGGCCACTGAAACAGACCGTTTTGCAGGGCCCTGTTTTTGAGAATGCTGTGATGTTTGATCTTTGGGGTATTTTGACCGAAGCACGTCACAGACATGTCTTTAAGACACCCAGGAACTATTTTAGTTTGTGCAAAAAGGAGCATAATAGGTCCCCTTTAAAAAAAAAAAAATAATAAATTTCCAGCAGACCTGCAAATATTAAATTCTTTAAAGTCAATTAAAAAAATAACTGAATTCATAATCAAAAGCTTTCAATTCAATAAGGATTGAACAAATTATTTTCTCCGGCTTATTTGTCAGATGCATAGGGCATCGATATTCACTACACAGGCATAGGGGGAAAGAAACACTTCCTGATGCCGTTTCGGTCACCTAGCAACATGCATGATTTGCACGTTGCGCCAGGGTCCTGGTGCAGTATTGCGCTGTATCCCATGGCGCACATGGAAAACACTGCGTCCTATGTGAAAAGAGCTGAAGATGCCTGCCACACATGAATTTTAGAGTAAACTGAGCTTCTTGATTTTACTTTAAAGTTCAGGACACTTGTAGTACACAAGCAAAAAATATATAAATATAAATAATTGTTTTGAGAGTATGGCCTGATCCGAGTGCTAATTAGGCTGTCTCACCTGTAGGAAGGCCAGTGTTTGGGACTGACTGAGAAGACTGTGGATATCTTCTTTAGCTTTACTCATGTTGTCTACGTTGTCAGTGAACTTCTTCATGAGAGTCCTTAGTCTGGTCTGGCCACTCTCCAACTCTCGATCCACTGCAATCAGAGCATTCTGCTCCTCTCGAGTCAACATGTCGCGCATCTGCTGGTAGTCAGCTGCCACAGCTTTCTTCCTGTTGGTGGCAGAGTCCTAGTGGAGAAGATCCATGAACACAACATTAATGAGTCAAGTGAACACAGAGGAAATCTATAAAAATATATATTTTTTAAAAGTACAATGTTGTTTTAAATGTTAAGCAAACCTCAATTGGTGATGAGGATGGCTTCAAAACGTTTAACTTAAACAAAACTTGTTGAGTTTTATTTATATGACAACCTGTTACTGTACATATGACAATGTGTTACAGTATACACACCCACCCAGCCCTAGTCTCAGCATGTCTCAGCAGCCAGGATGAAGCAACCTCATGCACAGTGGCTGCACTTTCTTGGCTCCTGCAAAATCTACCAGATGTCTTTCTATCAAAGTCTACAGATAGGCTCAACTGTGAAACCACAGCACTCCAAAGTGCACCATAACACTTACCCAATCAGAGAATGTTAAGAACCTAGGTGTGGTCTTTGACTCAAACTTAACCTTTGAACACCACATCAGACATATTAGTAAGAACAGTTTTTATCATCTTAAAAATATTGCCAAAATGTGTCCATTTCTGTCACAAGCCAACACAGAGACACTAATCCATCATGCTTTCATTACCTGTAGGATGTGCAATGCTCTTCTTTTTTGGTCTTCCTAAAAAGAATATTGCACCACCATTACAACTACTCCAAAACTCATCTGCATGTGTAACTAAGTCCCTGCATTGGCTACCTGTGTACTCCAGGATCGACTTTTAAGATTCTTTTATTGGTTTTTTAAGCTCTTAATGGTCTTAGTCCTTCTCATCTATCAGATTTGATTTTAACTTATGAGCCATCCAGAACTCTCAGGTCTTCAGATAGAGACCTTATTAAGACCTGAGAGCAGCTGCGAATGTGGACATTTTTAAGAATAAACTTAACACCTCTTTAGCCTGGCTTTTGATTTATACTTTTGATTTTTACTATTTTTCCTATCCTTTTATTTATCGATTTTTATTGTTTATTTTTTTGTTTTAGCCTATTTATCGTATAGTTTTAGTTATTTTTATCATGTCCTTGCACTTATGCTAACTTGTAGTTACTTTTATTTAGTCTCTGGTGTTTCCTCACGGCAAATTGTTGAGGGTAAGATAGCACTTCAGTTGCCTTCTTTCAAGCTCTATACATATGAGTGTGTGTAGTTGTGTGACTTTGGCTTTTATTTTTGCTTTGTTTTGTCAGCTTTTATGGTGTGAAGCACTTTGTGCTACATTTTATTTGTATGAGAAGTGCTTTAAAGTCTGATTGATTGATTGATTGATTGATTGATTGATTACTTTTCCTCAGTGCTAGGCTGTTGTGGATGCTCTACCAATCTGTAGTGGCAAATGTTCTGTTGTGTGCTGTGGTGACACTGAGACTTGTAGCAGCAAAACACTGCAAGAAGCTAGTGAGGAGAGTGAGTTGTGTGGTGGGGATGATACTGGACAGCGTTGATGGAGATGTAAACAAAAGAGCAGTGGAGGCGGCTTAAGAGCATGTTCAGCCACAGATGCATTCAGCCACATATCTAAAAGCTTTTAGGGTGCTCCTCCCTGGCATCAGACTCCATCTCATAGTACATGTAGACTTTATGCAATCATGTTTGTCTCCGGCCTTCAAGGGCGCTGGTCCCCACTAGTAGCTGTTTGTTTGGATTAAAGTACAGAGCATTTCAAAACAAACTTACCTTCAACTTGTTCTGCGCTTCTCTCATCTGACTTAACACATTCTCATTTTTCATGATCTTCCCATCCAGTAAACCCAACTGGTTCCTCAGGTCAGACTGAACAGAGAAACATGACACAGTTAATTCCAATAGAGGCACACACCCAGTTGGCTGAGTCATGGTCCATTTTCCACATATTACTAGGATTCCTGTAAACTTTGAGCTTAAAATGCATTTGTCACATTAAGTGTATCAAACCTTTATTAAGCCTGCCTGAGTCCTCACTAGTAGAATTTCTAAATCACCGCTATAAAAAAAAAAAGGCCCATGGACTCAGACACAAGGGCACAAGTCACAAGTAAACATATTGCATGTGGAAACCATTTGTGTCAGCAATTTGGACAAATAGTCGTTGGTAGATCTCACAATAATGTAGCCTACCTAGTTTGTGAACAGCAGACACACATGGTTTGGCATGATGGTTTTGTTTGTTTTTTAAACATTGCAGGCAAATTGCAATGCAAAAGAAATTGGTAACACTGGAATCAATGTTATGTATACATGTGTACATCTGCATGCAGGTTTTCCTAAGATGCATTTTTTGTCCTGCACTATTGTTAATCACATGACCTGTCCTCACTGGTTCATGTCTGATGAAGGGCAGCTCAATAAAACACAACACACACACCTCTTTCTGGCTCCGCTGCGCCTCAGGGGAGGTGAAGGAGCAGCCTTTGTGCACATGTTGGAGGCAGAAGCTGCAGATCGGACGGCCGTGGTCGCTGCAGAACAGCTCCATCAGCTTGGCGTGGTCCGGACAGATGCGCTCCAGCAGGTCACTGACCACGGCGGTCAGCTGGTGGAGACGGAAGTTAGGATTCTCCCGGTGAGGACGCAGGTGCTCCTCGCAGTAGGAGGCCATGCAGGTGAGGCAGGTCTGGGACGCCTCCGCTTCCATACACATGTCACAGCGGATGACTTTCTTCTCCTCGGCTTTCTTCCTCTCCTCACTCCTCTGGCTCGCATCTCTCTTGTTCGACCTCAGGGAGAAGGTCTGCACCACAGTGCTGAGGACCGTGTTTTTCTTCAGCTCCGGTTTGGTGGGGAAGTGGGTCCGACACTGAGGACAGCTGTACGTGTCCTTCCAGGTAGCGAGCAGACAGTCCTGACAGAAGTTGTGTCCGCAGGGGGTGGTGACCGGACAGTCAAAGGTGCTCAGGCAGATGCTGCAGGTCAGCTCTTCCTCCAGACTCATCAGAGAAAACGGACTCTCCTCCGTTTCGGCCATGATGAGAGCTGAGGCGAGGCTGCGAGGGAGAAACGAAACTTAACTGGTGAAGTGCACGAAAACGAAACTAGAGTTTCTCTTCCTCCGCAAAGTGAGATGTCATGTATATGTCGACGGTTGTCAGTTTAATTAAGTCTGACATATATGATATTGACAAAACAGCAGTGATAATGACAGTAATGCCAATGACAGTGTACAATGTAAACAAACGTTTCAGAAGATTTGAGCGCGACGCACGAGACTGACGTTCAAATCAAAGATTCATGCATTTCAATAGACGAGGCAGGGTTTCTGCCGGTAAAAGGTTATAATATACAGTATTTACCATAAATGTCCCACAATACCTTAAGTCCTCGAGCGTACGGTAACTGTGAGGTGAAACAGTCCGACTCAGCGTTGCCGGGTGACCTGTCTCTGCTCCGGGAAGCGACTGAGTTGATATCAGTTTATCACCGGACGCGTCATGTCCAGTCCCAGCAGGGGGCGTGTCTCCCTGAATGTTTGATATCTGGATTTTTATATTTTAGCTATTTGATTTAGATTTATGACCAGTAATTTAATGTTGTGTAATGTGAGGATAATTTATATTAGGAGTCAAACGTATTCGTCAAAGCATGCCACACAACGCACTTCAGAAAACAATACACACACACACACACACACCCCCCCCTTTACCTAGTGGTTTCTTCCACAAGTTGTGAGTTTGCTACCTCAGGTGAACCTGTACTCTATCGTGTCCGCGAGACAGAAGCGCGTGACTTCTGAATGAAGCTAATTTCTGAACCTACCTACAAACAGCTGTTGAGCACAATGTACAAACATTGATTACATTGAATTTTCATTCAAATCTCATTAAATTAGAAGAACACAAGTCAGCAGTCTTCTCCATGATAGAGTCAGGTAACCTTTGCAGGTGTTTGGAGTTAATTAGCTGATTAGTGTGACATCATTAGGTTATAATAGTGAACATTTTCACTATTATTCTAATTGCTTGATTTACTGAATTTTGGGTTTTCAGTAAGCCATAATCATTACAATTAAAAGACTTAAAGATTTCAAATTTTCAGTCTGTTTGTAATGAATCTATATAATACATGCATCACAAAAAGTCAGGGATATTTGACCTTAGGGTGAAATTTATGGGAAATGTAAAAAGGTCATGCTACACTGATGAAAGTAGGTAATTTAAGTAGAAATAGGTCATTTCTTCATCTCAAACACTGTATTGAAGCTGACAACGGTGGGTATACAACAACAAAACAGATGTCCACTTGTCTGTCTTTCTGTGACTCTTCCAGTCTCTCTGTGTCTCTGTCCAACCTGCTGATGACACTCTGAGCTCAGTGGACACTTCCCTCTGACAACATCCCATCGTCTGAAGCCTCCACATGTCCAGCTGCTGTTGATGGACTGTTATACAGGTGTGGTTTTGGTCTCGTGATGTCAGAATGTGAACAGCAGGATGAAGAGGACTGTTTCAATACCAACTGTCATTGAAGCAGAACATTTAGTGGTTGATTCATTCATGGATCAGACACTTGTTGTGATGTTTGTGGTTAATCACAAACAACATGTTATGTTATTATACTGAAACACTGAGCAGTTGGACATGTGCATTCAAAAGCTTAGAGAAGGTCACATGAAGTTCAGGTTAGAGTGCATTCTGAAATTTCATCCAAAAGCCCAATATCCCTAACCTTTTGTGAGTAGTATGAGTTTCACTATTTGAATTGAAATACTAAAATAAATGAACTTTTCCATGATGGTCTAATTTATTGACATGCACCTGTAAAGCATCAGCTTTTATCTGTGACACCTCCAACTTCCCTTCACATGAAGCCACTTTCAGAGCAGCACTTTTACATACAGTAGGTACAACAGCAACATTTTCCACTGCAGCTGCACACAATGAAAACCTGGAGGGTTCTTCCTACACGCTTCTGCTTGGTTTACAAATGACCCACCAACAGTGGAAACATAAAAATACTTTTTTTTAATTTTTAATTTTAATTTTTTACAAAGGCTGTGTTTTTGAGGTGATTCATTTGTAGCTATATCAATTAAAACATTTCTCCAAGTCTAAGGTAATTTGTGTCTGTGACTTTTCTCACTGTGAATACAAATGATTAACCACACTTGTCTCGACACAGTGTTTATTGAGGAACCCTCTCTCACAACACTGTTATTGCTCACATTATGAGACACAGGGGGAGTGGGAGGGGGTGGGGTCTTCAGTCCATATAGTAGAAGTAAAGAGGAGAGATGTTGAAGGTGTGCAGTGTTGAGACTTTATGTGCAAGCTTCTCTGTCAGGAGTGTCTCCTCATCTTCCATGCTGGCTGGGTGGGGCGGCTGTTCACAGGGCACGGCGCACAGTGGGTGATGTTCAGACGTCTGTGGCAGGTCGTCTGAGCCAAGCACATGGACGGTTGCTGGGATGTCCTCGTGAGGAGCCTCCACCAACCCTGTTTGTGTGAGTGGATTCTCCACTGTGGGTGTGTGGTGTTTCGGGGCGGCAGAAAGCTTCCTCACTGCTGCTCTCAATGGGCGCAAACGCACATTCATCACCTGCTCTGTGGCTTCCTCAGGTCCAGATACTGACACTGCAGCACAAACAAACACCAATCAATTCACTGAGACTTTAAAGGTGCATACTGCTTCTTAAGTCTCCCACATTTTTGATACCAATAATTTCTAATGTCTTTCTTGCAAGTTATGACCTTGTTTGCAAAGATAAACCCTGAACCTTTCAGTCTAAGTTAAAAGGAAGTGCTGAATGTCACTGTTATTCTCCTAGATGGCTACGACAGCAACATTGGCATCCTTAAGTCTCATTTTCATCCTTCTCCAAGGAACCTTGGTGTTATTTTAGACATTGACTTTAGGTTTGATACGCGCTATAGTCAAAACAAGCTTCTTTCAGCTAAGACTGTTAGCAAGAGCAAAGGCATGTCTCCCAAGAAACAATTTTGAGAGAGTATTTCATACCTTTGTTAAATCACATTTACACTATTGTAAATCTTTGTTTGTTGGCCTAAACCAGTCAGCACTATCCCTATCCCTTGTATGTTTATTTATTTATTATTATAATGTCCATGATTAAAGGGATAGTTAAACATTTTGGCAAATTGACCCAGATAATAACGGAACGTTACGAGACAGAGTTGTTTTCAAGGTAAATTCATGCAAAACCGCTGATGCGCGTCCCCGTCGGAGGCAGTTTTTTTCATCAAGCAGTCTCTGCATTTGCCTCTAAAACAACTCTGTCTCATAATGTTATATTATTATCTCATAGCGTGGTGAATGTGCAGGTCACAACTTGTCCACCAGAGCGTTTTGGAGTTGTTGGATTGTGTGTTTGATGAGTTTGATGAGGGAAAGAAATACCATGAGCCTCTGAACAGCTTGCGGCTCTGCTCCGCTGTTCTAAAAATAGCTTGCACCGACAATTAAAGGTACCAAACCTACTCCAAAGACTATAGGGATTATGGCAATTATGGGCCAATATGCCAAAATGTTGAACACTATCCCTTTAACGATATTGTTTTTTTTGTGTGTGTTTTTTACAACTGTACAGCAATTTGGTTAACTGAGGTTTTTAAATGACGCTTTATAAATAAAATGTGACGTGACTTGACTGTTATTCGTTGCTTCAGGGGGAAGTTGTTTGCCTCATAACTGAAACCCAGTATTTCCTACATGGTCACATTTCATCTAGTTTTTGTCACATCTGACATGAGAACAGACTGTGACTCCCCTTGTCTTACCATCAGCCATGGTGCAAACCTTCCTCCTGTCTCTCTTCATCTTTTTGCCCTGGACATGAAAACAAACACATTAGACTGATACTCTAGTGCAATGATGTAAATGTGGATGAGTTATTTTGGAGTGTTGTGTTACTTACATAGTTGTTTTTGCATGACCACTCAGGGAAATGCTGAGTGTGCAGCTGCTTCTCCTGTTTTGCTTGTTCATAATACTTGGCCTGCTCCTCCTTCGACAGGTTCTTCCACTGTGGGCGCACGACAAGACAGCATTAACAGACACACAAAGCCAATATAGTCCATATGTGCTTATGCCACAAATGGGTGGAAATCATCTGTTTCAATTTAGAAATGTTCTCTGGTCATATGACACTGAATAAAATGTGAACAAACACAACAGAACAGAACAAAAATGACGGTACAGCTGTGAAGATTTGGACAATTTCAAACACAGACAGACAAAAGACACTCACCCTCTTTCCGAGGACAGTATTTGCAGCAGCCCCAGTGATGTCCAGCTCAGCATTCACGCTCTGCGCCTGCTCCTTCCTGAACAGCATGAAGGCGTTGGGTGGCTTCTTAATGTATGGCCTCCTGTCATCTGGCTGCCTCTCATACTCACTTTTTATGTCAGAAACATCATGAGAACATGGATCTGCTCTGCATCAAAATGTGAGGGAAGAACAAACAACCAACAACACTGAGTCAGGATCATGGCAGATACATGACCCAAGGCCTGTTAGGCAATGAAATGTAATGCAGGCTGTGATTTGATAGTCTGTCCTTTGTTCTGCTCTTCCAGTAAATCAGGCTGACTTACTCATCAGCATTGCTTGGAGAAGCAGTTGGACCAGAAGGCTTGAGCACTGGCACGTTGTCACACTGGAGACACACAGACACACACACACACAACAGGTGATTAGACGAGCTGCATCATCAGCTGTTTCACACGCCGTCCACCAGGTGTCAGCGTTTCCCCTCTCTTTAAGTTGCAGTAACCTGTGGAGTCAAAACACACGTCTGAGTCTGTGACACTTTGGTAAATGACAATACAGCAGTGTGTGAATCAGGAGGATGTTGATGTGATTTCTGCTTTGTAGAAACAATCCTGACTCACAGATCTCAGCTGGGACAGATTTTAGTAAAGGGAAGGCTGTCAGTCAGCAACAGAATCAGATTGTGGATATTTCCATTTCACTGATCAAATTGACCAGGTGCTGTGCAACACACAACTGACACGATCCACGGGAGGACAAAAGCCAGCTCGCCTTGAAACAATGACCCAATACATCAACCAGCTGTGTAATAGAAAATCAGTCAGGCCCTGCTCTGCTACACATCTATGGTCGTCCTCCAGAAAGAACACAAACACATGTTCCCTAGTTCCAGCCTAGCAATGTATGGTATTGCTGGAAGATCACTAATGTGATTTTTATGAGGGGCAAGCAAGCAACCTTTATTTATATAGCACATTTCATTCCATGTGGAAGCACAATGTGCCTCAAAGTAAAAGAAAACTCACATTCAGTTTACATCAGAGGACCATCAGACTCAGTTTACCTGCCCTCTCAGACATCTTCACCAACCGATGCAAAGACAGAGCAACCTGCATCATGGGAGACTCCACCCTGTACGTGGACTGTTTTCCCTCCTGTACAGCAGCGTTGGTTCGCCCATGACTGCTCCAACACATAAACCAATAGTCTCCCTCTCTTTTGGCCTCATAGATGTTTGAATCGTCTCACATTCAAACATGAATTTTGAATTATGACTGAATCACTAATTGATAATCAGAGCCTTATAGTTCTGTTGCACGGCTCAACACATTCAGCTTTAACCAGTGATGAATGTGTTCTGACTCAGGTGTTGGTATTCTGGCTGATACATCTCTAACCTACCTGTCCCTGGCTGTGAGCACCTGCCTGCCTGTCCGGGTCACCTGACCGCGTAGGCTCGTAGTTTGTGTTAAACTCAAGAGGTGGAGATGGAGGGTTGGGTGTATTTTCAACCACTTCATCCCAGTCTATCCCTGCAATAATTAGCTCTAATTCTTCAAGGACATCCATCCTCTTTACCGCTGGTGGCGGTCGTGTCTCTACAGCCTGTCTCTTTCTGACTGAGCTCCTGTGACAGTGACAGCAGAACTTCTTAAGTTACTATCTACTTTGCACATGGAGATTTCATGAAAATATGCCTTTTAACTGTAATGAATTTTATTGTAACTTTTAATTCAGGAAAATGTTGAATATACTTTATATGCTCATATTTCATTTATTTATTCACCTTATTACTTTATTTATTAGCGTATGACCTTTCTTGACCCAATTATCTTTCTTTTGAATGACTGTCTTCTGCCTCTGCATTTTTAACTGTTGCTGTTTCAGACACCTGAATATATACATAGAATAAGGTTTCAATCAATTGTGGTCCTGAACCTGAATAATTATAGACTATGTTCCAGTAAACTGAGTCTCTTTACTTTTCTCATCTTCTCATCTCAAACTACAGTAACTGCTCATCTGATGCCCATCAAATAAACTAGTCTATTTGAGCACCCACCTGCTGCCTTCACTGACGGTTCAGTTCACTTGCAATTGATGTTCCGTGTCTTTAAATGACGAGCGCCTCTCCTTGACAAATGACATGAGCATCTGATGTTAACAGTGTGGATGGAGTCTGCAGATGAACTGAAGCAACTCAGTCCTAAGTCAGAATCTACCAACTGTGTGTCACGTTCCATAGAATGTCTTTGTCATCTAAATATTCTTTTTCTATTTCAGTTGTGATTCGTGTGAGTGCATGAAGCAGTAAAAGTATTATTTCAATGTAAAAAATACACAGCCCGTCCAAAAAAAAAGTCACCCCCTCATACTTTGTTGGGCTGCTTTTAGCATTGTGCTTACGGCACGCATTTGCTGTGACATCGTTTCAATAAGCTTCTGCAACATCACAACATTTATTTCTGTCCAGAGCTGCATTCATTATAAGGTCTGGACTCTGTGGTCACATTGGACCACGTTTCTTCATTGAAGATGATGGTTCCCTACTATATCCTTCCAGTTTTTAATAATGCGTTGGACAGTTCTTAACCCAATTCTAGTCTCTGTAATCTCCTTAGATGTTTTATTTGCTTGATGCCAATAATTTGACCCTTCTGAAACAGATAAACATCTTCTCCTCGACCACAGGATGTGTCTTCCAATGGTTGTTTAAGAAACGAGACTGCATCATTTAGGGTTAAATAGGTTGTTGCCAGCTGAAACATAATTATCATCCAGTAGCCTAATTATCCAATGGGAGGTGACTTTTTTTTTGGGGGGACAGGCAGTGTACATTGAATCAATGTGGGGTAGTGCTTTGGACTATTTCTACATTGGGATGTTATTATTTTACTGGAGTAACAGTTCTGAATACCTCCTCCATCATATTCATCTCATATGAACTCATCCACTGCCATTGAAAGCAGATAAAGCAGATAAAAACAGGAGCATCATGTTGCTTTGCATGGATTTAACAAATTCTCACTGGACAAATCAGCCAGCAGGTGGCACTATAACTGTAACTACTGCTGTCATCTTTTATGTCTGGACCATGTTTTAATTCTGCTACAGGGTAATTTAGCTTCCAGCCACTGCCACTTCTAACCAACCACATACATATCCAATTCTCCCACCACTGTTAAATCTTTTAAGAGCATCACAAAACATACTTTAGCCTCTAAATGTGCCTGATTTTGATTTTCTTCTTGAACTTGATGTGACCATGGGACCCTCCGCTTTTCTGTTGTTACTGTCAAACTCATCATCACTAATATCAGCATTCAGATTTCTTTTCTTTTGTGTTTGCTTACCTTTTTGTTGCTGTTTTGTTCTCTTTGTATGTGGAGCACTTTTATTTGGATCAACTGTGCTGTGTATTACTCTAAGTGCCATAAAAAAAATAAAGTTGAGTTGAGTATTAGGGAAAATCAGTAATGGCTATGAGAAATGTTTAAGATCATTTTCTTTGTTGCCTCACAGAAGCTGATGTAACATCCAGTGTCTTCACCCTGGGTCAGTCAGGGGTGAGTAAAGAAGAAAGCGTGATGCAGAAGTGAAAAGTAGCTACATCGCACACAGGGAAGCGTGACACTGTGCTGAGGCGTAGAAGTCGGGCAGTAGTTTGGAGACATAAGGCAAACTGAAGAGAGATGTCTCAGTGCAGGTATGTCGAGGTAGGAGCCTCAAATACGGCTGGAGAGCATCATGAGGTGGTGGACAGGATGATCAACATCTATGAAAGTGTAGACAGTCTGGAGGGTCACAGCATCGGTCTGAATGCCAGAACAGAGGTGACCCAAGGCAGCGTGCATCAGCAAACAGGTGAGTGAGACACATTAATATTGTTTAAATTGATCAATATCAAAATAATTCTTGTAATAATTCTTGTAATAATAATAATAATAATAATTCTGTAATGCAGTCTGGTTGATGGTGGGAAAATAACCATGTTGTGTTCACAGAAGTTTTCCACCCAGGCTGGATACTGTTGAGGTCAAAGACTCTGTGGCTGGGGCTGCTGTGTTTCATCCTCTTGACTGTCATTGTAGTCATAGAAGTTCACTGTAAGAAAAGAATTTGTTATCATATCCTGGAGAATGGTGTGAAAAGTTTTTATGTCTGATGATGGATCGTCACAGGAGTCTCACTGTGAATACTGTATTCCAGCCAGGAACAGACTGCAGACCCACATCAAGAGCGGGGAGGAAAACAGAAAACAGGTTTTGAGTGAGCTCAGTGAGTGCAGACTTTGGTTTCTAGCTTGTGTCTGTGTGCTTGTGAGGAGGCCATTTTAAACTTTCACTTTTCACAATTGTCCACACGTACAGATCATTTCTGCAAGGATGGATGTACAGCATTCAACAACAGTTTTTACTACGTTTCCTCTGCCGTGAAGAGCTGGGAGAGCAGCAGACAGGACTGTAAAGACAGAGGGGCAGATCTACTAATTGTAAACAGCAACGATGAGCAGGTAATTGAAATAATGTTGCCGTCGACTGTAACTCATCCACATCGATGCTGCCATTCTACAGTTTGTTGACTTTGGGTAATATTGCAGGCATTCATCATCTCCCTAAACCAAAGATTCTGGATTGGTCTGAGTTTCAGCGCAGGAGAGGGGATATGGAAATGGGTGGATGGTTCAATTCTGAACAGCACAGGGTAAAATATGTTTTCTTCATTACCAGTGGCATTACCTGTGGATTAACACTTCAATGATACCTGTTGGTCCTTTGGTTGACTGTGCTTGTACAGGTTTTGGGGAAGAGGTCAGCCCAGCACAAAGTCTGGACAGGTGAAGGACAGTTGTGTCGCACACAACAGATATCAGAAAGGCTGGAATAATGAAAACTGTGCCAAAACGCAACAGTGGATTTGTGAAAAAGTGCAGGACTAAATAAAAAAAAATGTGATGAGAACAACACTGTAAGACTCTTCATTTCTTTATTTCTCCAATTTATTTTTAATTAATTATGTATAGGCCAATATAAGATAAGGTAAGATGATTTATTTGTCACACATGTTTTATGTAAATAAAATGTAAGAATCAGAAATAGATTTATTGCCAGGTATAACTTCGTTATACAGCTGCAAGGAATTTGCTTTGAAGATTGGTGACGGACAAGGTGTATGACACAAAAATAATTTTGATTTAATAATAACTTTTATTTATATACAGCCTTTCAAAATACCAGAACCAAATGAGCAGGCAAAAGTCTGCAAGAACAAGGGCATAGTAGCACAATACATACAAGGACATAATATATGTATAATATATTCTTTCACAGTGGGAGGGCTCTGATAGACTAACTATATACAACCTGTTTATTTCCAAACAGCTGAAACAGACAGTGGGAAACTCCTGTAATGGCATCCTTTACAGAGATCTCAGAATATTTGGCTATGTTACATAATACTATAATTGTCTGTTTACTGATTATTTTTTCACTCATTGCATTTTGTCAACCTAAAATAATATAGTACCATTTTACAAAGTTGACGTTTGCAGTGTGCAGCTTTGCTACTAAGACCCTGGTGGGGTTGGGGGGGCTTGTTTTGCTACTGGCCGTCCTCCTGAGACTCTTTGGAGGGGGGGTGGGGCTCAGTTCGCTGCTGGCCGTCCTCATGAAACTCTTTGGAGGGGGGGTGGGGCTCAATTCGCTGCTGGCCGTCCTCATGAAACTCTTTGGAGGGGGGGTGGGGCTCAATTCGCTGCTGGCCTTCCTCATCAGATTGTGGGGAGTGGGGCTCACTTTGCTCCTGGCCGTCCTCCTAAGAGAAACAGGTTTGGTTGGTTTGGAAAAAAACTACCATCCATGTAAAACACTGGACTGCACATCATTTTTAAGTGTAAATCTGCTCTTTTGGAAATCTCATCCTAAGTGTCTTCATTTACAGTAAGAGGAGATTCTTTGGTATCTGAGTATCAGTTAGTATCGTACTGATCAATTTTGAGATTTTGGGACATGTCTTCTTTCAGAATAGTGGAAATAAATGGTAGAAAATCCACATTAAGGTGTTTATTTTACTTCATTTCTTTCATGGGTAGATTTCTCCTTAATTCACCAAAAATTAGCAGTTTACTGTGGCATTCTGTGCCGTGCCTCTTGTCTGACCCAGGTCATGTCAGGTATTATTGTAAAGCTCTATTTCTATATCAGCAACAAATTGTAAAAGTACAATTGACAATAACAATCTGCAGAATTGTTAATATATCATTCGCAGCCTAATTTATACAAAATTCTATTCCTAAAAACATGGTGACATTAGATTTCTTTTTTTTGGGGGGGGGGGGGGGGCTGGTGACAGTATTTTCTCATTTACAGAGTGATTAAAAACTGATATCCAAAATCCCCTCTGTAAAAAACATTTGACTCTACTATGTCAACAAAATAAAACAAGAGTTTTGAAAGTAGCTTTATCCATTGTTCAGGTTTCTTTTCTAGAAATGTAAATTAGTGCATATTTAATTAGATATCGCCTCATCTTACATATCTAAACATAAAATCTGACAAAACTTGAAATACAAAAATGTATTTTCTTAATGTAAGTAATAAACTTTGGAAGTTTCATGGTGATATCTGTTAGTCTAAATTTTTACCCTATTCACTTGTAGTGTCTCATGTTAAGATCGTATGACGATGAAATCTTGAAACAAAGCTATCGGGGTGACTGTAACCGTGGTGTTTGTCTGTACCTCGTAGCTGTCCTCCAGCGCCTGCATGATGGCCCCCACCACCAGGTTCACCAGCACAAACTGGGCCATCATCACAAAGGTGGTAAAGAAGATGGGAGAGGCCCAGGACAGGTAGCTGAGGCAGCTGACGTCACCTGGGCGACACTTCCTCAACGTGTCCTGCAGTGAAACAGAAACACAGAACGAGATTCAGAGAAGTGAAACAAAAAAACAACTAAAAACTGTTTACTGACAACAAGTAGTAGAAAAAATACCATTAAAAACTGAAAAAATAGCAAGAATATAGATAAACAATGGCGTTATAAAGTTGTGTGTGTGTGTGTGTGTGTGTGTGTGTGTATACAGACTTTCATGATCCCACTCCAGTTGTCTCCGGTACACGCTTGGTAGAGTGCGAGCAGGGCCATGCCAAAGTGCCTGAAGTTTAAGTGTCCATGCAAACCTAGGCAGGGGTGTTCTTTGCTGCACTCTGGTCAACAGACAACACACAGCATGACACACACAGACACACACAGACACACACACACACACACACACACACACACACACACACACACACACACACTTGACTACACTGTGGAAACATGGGATCTGCATGCGTGTGTGTGTGTGTGTGAGAGAGAGAGAGAGAGAGAGAGAGACTGACCTAGGTTGCCAAAGAGCTCCACTCCCAGGACAGCGTAGATGAAAAAGATGAACAAGAAGAGCACACAAATATTTCCAACCTGGAATCAATTAAAAAGAAACTCATTGACTCTGAAGGCCTTTGCACACTGAGTCCGTTTTTTACGTCCGAAATTGCCGCACGTCAAAAAATAAATTTGACCTCATGTTGTGTCGATCATGTTTACACACCGAGTCCGAAACCTTCGTCCGTCATTAAACTTTTCCGAACAGGTTCGATTTAATGCGTTTTTCGCCTTTCGCCTTTTGACCAATCACATTAGCGTTAAGAGGCTGGAGAGGGAGAGAGAGGGGGGGGATCACCGCTGAGTGTGTGTGTGTCTATGTCTGTGTGTGAGCGTGCGCCAGCTGCTGTTCAGGATCATGGAAATTGACCATCTTCTGTTTACTGTGTGAGCTAATAATCAATATCTTTCAAACTGGACCACTGACATCCTAAAATAAACTGTTGAAGTGATCATGATAGTTCCCCTGCTCATTAACAAGCAGCAGATCCCCTCGCTGTTGGCTCCTCTCAGGATGGACACTTTTTTTCTTTCAATTCTCTACAAGTGAGAGAACCACAAAGTGCATCACTGCGTGACGATTTTTGCCTCCCTCTCCGAAATTTGGAACACAAAATAAAAACGCATGCGAATAAAACGCAACGGACTCGGTGTGCAAGGAGCCTGTGCGTAACGTTTTTTGTCGGATGACGGATACGAAAAACGCGTGCGAAAAAAAACGGACTCAGTGTGCAAAGACCTTAACTCTACACTTACAATCAATCAACTCTACAGTGTGTGTGTGTGTGTGTGTTTGTGTGTTTACCTGCGACAGCGTCATAATGATTGTCCTCAGGAGGAGTTCTATTTTCTTGGCTTTCAGCACTGGAGAGACACAAGAGCTGTTCACACACTCACACAACACACCTCCAGAATGAATTCAATTTCAACTTGTGTGTGTGTGTGTGTGTGTACCCTGTACTAGTCTTAGTGCTCTGCACACTCTGAGGATGCCGGGATTGAAGAAAGATGCTTTCATGTTCATACTCTTGAGGGAGATGCTGACGATGGAAATCAAGACCACGGCGATGTCCATCAGGTTCCATCTACACACACACATCATGGTAACTATACCTAACACATGGAAACAAGCTCAGAAGTTGAGTTCTCACTAATTCTAGCATGTTACAAGGAGGTGGTGTATCTCTTGATGCCAAAGGCTGTGATCTTCAGCAGGATCTCCATCATCAAGATGATGGTGAAGACGTAGAAGCTCCTCTCTACCAGCATCTCCACCCACTGACAACACACACAAAGAGCCGTTGCAAAAGTTAAACCTCCTCAGCTTGCAGGTCAAAGATAACCAGAGATCAGAGTTTAGACTGGACTTCAAAGTTCTGATGCAGCAGATTTCAATTTTACCTTTTTAAGTAAAAACTAAACCGAGTTTAAAGGGAAAACGAGGAGTTTCGTTTAGCGAAGTGTTTCCACACTACATTTCCCATGAGCCTCCACGCACATGGTTAAATTCATGGACCGGCACAAGACGGACGAAAGTGAAAAC
Organism: Trachurus japonicus; assembly: GCF_045865225.1. NCBI lineage: Eukaryota > Metazoa > Chordata > Actinopteri > Carangiformes > Carangidae > Trachurus > Trachurus japonicus. The sequence continues at coordinate 11,631,593 of NC_140907.1, forward strand.
ATTTGCCAAGAATCAAGAATGAAAGTCGGAGATTCGAAGATGATCAGATATACCGTCGTAGTTCCTGCCCTAAACGGCGATCTGGCAGCGTTATTCCCATGACCCGCCGGGCAGCGCCCGGGAAATCGAAACTAGGAAATGCTGGGCGAGTCGACCACACTTATTAATAATAATATCAAAATAACTATAAAGACAAAACAATATATTTATCGAAAATGGACCCATTAACAAGTGTGGATAACGTAGATTCATCCACATTAATATGAGACTCTTTTATAAGCAAAGGCAAACTCCTCCGGTTCTCTTTAAATGTAATGGTTTAAGTTTGTATCTGTCTGAATTTGAAACTGGTTTAGTGCAACAGAATTTCAGTTTAAACTGTAATAAAAATTCAAGTTTGTTGCAGCCACAGTGCCTGCATATGTGTGTGTATAAGTGTGTGTGCATTACCGGAGGTTGGCCATAGTGCTGGAGGGCCATGACCAGGGTATTGATGATGACTATGGTACTGATGGCGTGATCCAGGGCGCTGCTTATACAAATGGAGTGGATGTACCGACGCAGCGGGGAGTAGTCGGTGTAATACGGCTCCTCCTCGGTCTCTGCAGCTATACATGGGCACAAATCACAAATCACAGTCACCGCTGCACTATACTCAACAGTTTCATGTCAGTAACGCATCACAGGAGTGACTGACTCTCTCTCTATGTCTCTCCTCACCACTGGGTTTGTCTGCCAACGGCTGTGCTACTGCCTCTGCTTCATCCCGTCTCCTCTGCTTCTGCTGACACTCATGGAAGGTGTCCACCATCACACCGATGAACATGTCGAAGAGGAAGAAGCTCAAGACCATGAAGGTGATGAAAAATAGCACCATCCACTTATTGTGGTTCCTCACGGGCTAAATGAAGAAGAGGAAGAAAAGCCATATTGTTTCTAGGCTCAGTATAATGTGGCGTGAGCATCAGGCGTGTCTTCTCCATCCTTTCATCACCACTTTGTCAGAAAAAACACACAGTACCCGTTGATCCACCCCCACAGCGTCCAGCCCGTCGTACATGACAGCAACCCAGCCGTCCTTGGAGTACATTACAAACAGGGTCAGCAGAGCCTGGACAGGAAAAAACAGACAGACCAATAATGTTTAGTCAACATGGGGATCTAGCAGTTCACAAATTCATATGATGGCTGAATATGTCAGGTTTTGTTTATTTGCATCTGGATCCACATCTGCCGACTGGTTTGGAACATTTGACCTGTTTTGATATATTTGTGTGCGTCACCTGAGGCAGATTGTCGAAGTTGTACGTCTTTCTCTCCCAGCGGTAGCCGGCCGACAGGCAGTCACTCTTGTTGGTGATGGTACTGATGTCCTCGCCCACACAGTCGTAGAACATCCCCTTAAACAGCTACAGACAGAGCAGAGACAGTTACTGTTTGTCAGCTGCATTAAAGTGAAACAGTTATGACATCCTCAATGGACAAAGGTAATTAGTGTGACTGCTGGAAGCAGTCACACTATTGTTCTTCTGTTTGGCCATTTTCTTCCGCCTTTTTACGGTCTTCTTCTAGTCCTTCATACTTTGTGCTATTTCAACAATTCATATATCAAAACGTGCAGCTTTTTTTGAACTTTATCGGCATTACTTTTCTCTTTTTAACTATTTATACTTTTTAAAATATTTAACTTTTTCTGATTTTTTTCAGCTTTATAATGGGTGTGTATTGCGTCTAACGAGCAGAGCTAGAGTGGTGTCAGAGTGGATAGAGGCAAAAAAACATTCTAGAGTTTTTCTGGCTAAACTGTCAGCACGGCCACAAATTAAACTCTAGACAAATTATTTTCTCCAGTTTTGTAGCCACACTTGTCTTCTGGCTAAAATTCTGGTCAAAAATGCAAAGAGACTTAGATAATAATTTAAAATATTTTTTAAATGCAGCCAGGGAGCTCTCTGCTCTCATTCAGCCCAATGCATTTTTTTCACATCAGCAGGAGAAGGAGCTCAACTTTGTAACTTGCTGTTAAGTGCTTTTTAATTCATTTTAATTCACCAAAAAATAGTCACAGGTCACAAAAAAGTCCTCTCCTTACTTGGTGTGGCTAATTTATACTCATTTCTTTTTATTTTAAGCATCATTGAAAAATCTCACATTCATCAAAGTCTCAACCTCTCTTCTTCACAACTCCACTGTAGTGTAGGGGATAGGGTGGCTGCTTGCCAGCCCTAAGGTCACTGGTTCGAATCCAAGGGAAGAACTCTTGTTATGTTATGTTGAATTCTGCTCTCCTCCCCCGCCTTCAATTGGTTACAGGTGTTTGTTATCTCCTTGATTACTCATACCAGTTTGCAGCACATCATCACATTACAATGAATGACAACAGTCTTGAAAGCAGTGTGCTCTCTGTAGCCGAGTGGCAGAGTAAAGGCTTAGTGATCATGTGGTCATGGGTTCGATTCCTGCCTCAGTCTTTTCACTTCATTGCTTGACTTTTGATTCCAATTATTCAGCTGTCATTGGACAGTCTTTGATTCCTCATAGTATAAAGCTCATTGTAACTCAGGTTTTCTGTGGCCATATGGTTAGTGTGTTAGGTGTTGTGCTATCTCAACAATTCATATATCAAAACGTGCAGCTTTTTTTGAACTTTATCGGCATTACTTTTCTCTTTTTAACTATTTATACTTTTTCAAATATTTAACTTTTTCTGCAAATTAAACTCTAGACAAATTATTTTCTCCAGTTTTGTAGCCACACTTGTCTTCTGGCTAAAATTCTGGTCAAAAATGCAAAGAGACTTAGATAATAATTTAAAATATTTTTTAAATGCAGCCAGGGAGCTCTCTGCTCTCATTCAGCCCAATGCTGAGAGTTCTCCACAACTCTGTCTGTAGTCCAGTTGGTAAGGTGGCCGCTTGCCAACCCCAAGGTCACTAGTTCGAATCCAGGCTGAGCAATCTTGTTATGTGATGTTGAATTCTGCTCCCCTCCCCCACCCTCAATTGGTTACAGGTGTTCGTTAAGAGACGCATTAATTGCTTCTGCCACCGTTTGCAGCACATCATCACATTACAATGGCAACATGCTTATGTCTGTGCTCTCTGTGGCGAAGTGGCAGAGTAAAGGTTTAATGATCATGAGGTCATGGGTTCGATTCCTTACTTTTTTTTTAAGCAGAAGCCAGTGATCCTCTTATCAAAGGTTTTCTTTACCCCTCACATACTGTCTCTGTCTGTAGCCTAGTGGTTAGCTTGCTGGTCTGGAGACCTGAAGGTTGCTGGTTCAAATCTTGCCTCAACAACAATTATAGTGAATTATTTTCCCAGTTGTCCTCTGTTGACTTCTGATAACTTGCTTCATGTTGAAACTGCTGCTCTCAGCCTGAAATTCACAGAAATTTTAATTCTAAGTCATTCAAGCTTGACTCTCAAGCTTTCTTGATGTTGACAGTGTTTCCAACAGGTGCAGCTTTGGGCTTGTTAACTTCAGAGTGAGACAGAGTGCAGATCATTAACAGACAACAGTCTGTGCAACTGTGTGTGCACCGTGGCCTAGAGGCAGAGTGAAAGTCTACTGACCATGAGGTTGTGGGTTTGATTCCGACCTTGGTCAAACATTGGTATGGTGATCACTGCTAGCACTATTTGCTAATTCTGCAACAGCGTTCAGCTGCTTTCAGCAGTCACACCATTTCCATTCTTGGAAATGCTTTTTCTAGTTTTATTCTATTTTTTTCATTGTCAGTTTGGGTAAAAGAGATTTAGTCCTAATAATGTACGGACATTGACAAAATTGTTCGTATCCTTCAGTTAAAGCAGAAGTAAGTGGTCCGGTCGTTTTCGCTAATGCTGCGTTCCAGGCAGGCTTTTGAAATCGTAAATTACAGCTTCAAGTCACGACTTACGACTTTGTAGCGTTCCAGGCAACCCACTCGTGTTTTTCCGACCTGTTTTACCGGTGAAAGTCACTATAACGGCCACTCGTAACTTCCGACCGGTGAACTCGTACCAGATCGAACTGGTATGACTTGAACGCACCATAACAGTCCTCGTCCCTACGTCGCCACATTCACGGCGTCCCTTGGCTGCACACACAGCCCTGCATGCCGTTCTCTCTCCTCATTGGATAAAAACTGTAGGATACGATAAATGTTTTCTCCTCGGCTCAGAGCAGAGCAGAGGGACTGACAGACCCGTGTTTCAGACCAAACACTCTATGTAAGTGATTGCTGTCGGAAGATATAACTATTTAAGACTTATATTAACACAAATATATCACTTACTTCTGCTTTAAAGAAAGAAACTTGAAACTGACAAGAGTAATAATAAACTAGAAAATTTCCTCTGGGAAATTTTGATAGGACCACGAGGGACTACTGCCGGTTTTGCCATCTCTTTCAACATGGGAATCAAACCCACGACCTTAAGGTCAAGACAGAGCAGACATTCTATAAGCACTGATATTGAGAAGCTGTAGGCTAATCACATTTGTTACCTGTGTGTGTGTGTGTAACTGTAATCACATAAAGTTACCTGTGTGCTGGTGTTTGTGTGTGTGTCTGTGCGTGTGTATCTGTATCTTTAATCACATGAGTGTGTGTTTGGGAGTGTGGGAGAGGAGTGCGCGCGCATGTGTATGTTACCTGTGTGTTTTGGGCCCTGTTTATACGTACCCGGTTATTTTTTAAAACGGAGACATTAACCATCGTTTGCACCCTCAGTTTAGACGCAACCGGAGAAATCGCCCCTGAAAACGATGCTTTTTAAAAACGCCGGCCAGGGTGGAGATTTTGGAAAACTCCGTTTGCACGTTTGCATGTAAACAGAGAAAAACGGAGATTTGGGTAGCCGACGTCAGACCCTGACCTGACGTCAACCGTAACCATATTACATAAATAAATAAATAATAATAATGATAAAATTTAATGCAGACTGATGTGTTCATTGTAAAACATTTATTTATTGATGTAACGTTAAATGGGGTGATTTCTGTACAGAGTCCCGAGGCTGGGCTGCTCTTCTGTCCAATTAGGCCTACACACATAAAGCTTCACTTTTCATTCAAACAAACTAATGTTAGTGCCACAATTGTTAGATTTCATCAATGAGACCAACATTTATCTCCTAAAAATAATTTAACCAGCCGGTGGTAAACCTCTAAAAACCTGCGGGTAAGTTAAATAGCGATCGTTTTGTCCCCCGGGAGGACGACGGAGGCTGGCCGACCGAGCAGCATCGCAGAGCGGACACCGTCTCTGTGATGTCCCGGTCGTTGCTCCACAGGTGGAGCTTCACTTCTCCGAAAAAAAAAAGCTTCACCTCTCCGAGAAACATCGGAGCAAACTTCTAAACAGCCGTCATCTGGATGAACTGGCCGTATATTTGGCATCTAAACAGTTACTTTCTCGCATGAAAAAATATTAAAACTTTACACACAAGGAGGGCAAGTGACGTTGTTGTTGTTGTTGCTGTTGCTGTTGCTATCCGGTTGCTATGCGGGATCATGTGCGGGATTCTGATTGGCTGACGTGGGCTTGAGCTTCTCGCTACACTGCCACCTGCAGGTTTGGCATGCTCTTGCCGGCATATATACATATTAGGGTAAACGAAAAGTTTTCTGAAAACGGGCTGGTGTGCACGCAGTTTTTTTTGTAAACGCCACGGAGAGGGTGAAATGTCCGTTTATGAAAATAGCCGGGCAGTCAATGAGGAGCAGAGACAGACGGTCTCTCTGATATTTTGAGCACATTGTGAGAGAGAGAACAAGATTGTCTACAAATTTGGAAAAAAATCATGTGTGTGTAGAGTGTAAATTGTGGCCGGGCCGAGTGTGGAAAGAGAAAAACTCTGGAATTTTTCTGGCATCTCTCCCACTCTAACCAATGATGTCACACACTCTGACACGAACATTCTGTGCAATACACACCCATTATAATCTCATAATTTCTCCAGAAATGATCATGGTCATTGATCAGGGATTGATCAAAAACTATATGACCTATCAAAACGTGGAATAATACATCAATACACAAGACTTGTGTCTACTGTTTAAAGTTCAAATGAAGTTTCTAGGTGAAAGTATGCCTGAGCAGTAGACGTTTGAAAAACTCCAATGATTTTTCTTTTTTGCTCTTTTTTTTCGCCCGTCCCATTGACTTCAATTTTGCGCATATTATCGTTCACACACAGACAAGCGTGCATCCATGACAGTAGTGCGCGGTAAAAGCGAAACTCGAAGGATCATGATACGATGAGCTGATATGACTTGCCAAAAAGCTCCAGTTTTGTCCTTTGGTCCTTTACTTTAGTCAGTTTCAAGTTATTTCAGTGACAATTCTTTTTTTTTTTTCCTCAACAGATGGGTACCAAAAATTTTGTCCACATCTGTATCTGTGTGTTTATGCGTGTGTCTGTAGCTGTCTCCCAATTAAGGGGCTGCAGCCTTCGGAGGCTGCATTTGAAGGCTGATTACGTCACAGCGCTGCGCGAAGGCTGTCCCAATTCAATTTAATTCGAAGGGTCCTCCAAATGCGGCCAACGAATGCAGCCTTCCTTCGCCTGTTCTAGGAGGACGCACCGCACCTATCCTTTGTGGATAGCAGATTCTTTGCGCGCTGTTGTTGTTATTAGCAACGTAGCATGCTATCGAACGTTAGCGGCTCTCCGCCGTACCCCCCGCTTTGCGGCCGGCTTGGAGGCGTGGTTGCCCGCTGAGCCGGGCTCCACTGGCTGCGCTGGTGAGGAGCGGAGGAACAGAAGAGCCGTTGCAAGCGGCACTTTCAAATGTTTAACGTTAGGACGTTGTTTACATTCGGACGCAATCAGGAAAGACCGTCTCATTTACCGACGGTTGACGCAGCCTCCGGAAGAGCCTCCGAAGCCGTTGCCTCCGGAGTCCGCGTAGGCTGGGTCCTCCGAAGGCTGCAGCCGCTGAATTGAGACACAGCTTGTGTATGTACCTGCACTCCCAGGACACCGTAGAAAAAGAAAAATGTGCAGCAAATGAGGGCGATGTTCCCAAGTGGTTTGAAGGAGGCCATCAGAGCCTCCACGGCCAGCCTCAGTTTCGGGGCTCGCTTGATCAACCTGGTACGCACAAACACATTTGTTAAAGCCGGCACAACTGAACACACACTAGAGCAGGAAATCTCCACACAGACTGAGCGCGTTAACATAAATAGATGATGCACCTCAGAGGGCGGAAGGCTCTCAGCAGACGAAACACCTTGAAGATTCCCAGACTGTTGGTTTTACTGCGGGTGGCCAGAGGGACGATGATGCCGACCAAGGACAAGATCACCAACATGCCGTCCATGGTGTTCCAGGTGGAGTGGCAGTAGCTCTCCTTCCCGTACAGCAGGCCAAGTGCTACAACCTGGTGTGAAAGTAACACTACATTGACGTACTTCATTTAAAAAAAATATTTCAAAGAATATGAATGAAAATCAGCTTGAGATGAGATCAATTAAGAAAATCTAAAATGATAAAAATCCAGTCCAGACCGATCTGATGTCAGCTGGGGTCAGAAAAGTCATTCAAACAGGTGTTCACCTTGAAAATCATCTCCACCAGGAAGACTGCAGTGAAGACGTAGTTGGATGTTTTTAGGATCCAGCGCTCCTGGAAGGAACAGGAGATTCATTATGATATATACTCATGTGTGTTTGAGTGGATGCGCACACACACAGGTCAAGTGTCTCACCGTGCCTGCTGGGTCTATACCGGGCCTCTCCATGGCAATAGTGACACAACTCAGGAGGATGAAGAACAGGATGGCAAAGTCAAACATCTTGTGGGAGATCAGACGTTGGCACAGGACACGGAACCTAAACACAAACATAAACACATGGGAGGTTTCCTGATCTAAAGTAAGAGTGTTGAGCACTCAGGGCCACCGAAGTTTAAGCGTTGAGGTTCTGGCACATTAGATTCAACAAGCATCCAATCATACCTACCTGTTGTGTGGGGAAAACATGAAGAAGGACCAGTCTTTGTGTTGTCTGCACCAGTCCAGCGCTCTGCCAATCCAGCTCAGAGACGTCTGCGCATGTGAACAGTTACATGGATCAGCAGGAACCACCACAGAGGAGTGGTCCACCAGCAAAACATTGCTTAGAATTAAATGCAAAGATCCCAAAACACTGATCTGAGTAAAGCCTGACTACACACATAAAGATTTTATGAATCTCAACAGATTTTTATCTGTGAGAGACCCCACACATTTAGATAAAAAAATCTTTGATTGAACAGTTTTGATCGTGTTGTGTGTGGTGTGCTCTGATATTCCAAATACAGCACACCACACACATAAAGATTTGTCTGATAACACACTAGAATCTCATCACCCACGCCAGAAATCTCGCGTGATTAAACGTGATCTGACATACTTTGTCGGTGGTAGCCATGGAGCTGTTAGCCACACTGGTTTGTTATGCTACGTATGCTGCAGTCAGCTCGCTTCTTTATTGGTTACATTCAATTTCACGTCACATTCAGCGGAGTTGGTGACTCGGGATTGTCGGCTTCCCCCACACACAAGCCGACTTTTGATCCAAACGGTGACGATTGTCGGGGGCGACAATCGTGAATATTGAACATGTTTAATATTTACGATTGTCGGCGCTGACCGTTTTACGAGCCGATTGTCGGGAGAATTTAACTCTTAACACGCCACACACCACAGGATAATCTCATAAAATAATCTTAAAGGGATAGTAGCATTTTTTTTAAAGTGGGGTTGTATGATCTACAAATAGCCCCTAAGTACTTTAATTGCAGTAGCAGACTCTCTGCGCTCCTCCCGTTAGCAACGCCAGCCCATAGCCCTGCCCAGAGATTTACAACATACATTGTTGTGAATGGACCCAAAGAAACGGCCTATTTTCGTGGCCTAAAAGAGGTTTTACCTGAAAAAAAAAAACACAGTTCCATTGTTCACTATAATACAATTTTTTCCAGCCCCTCATAGTGCAGGAAAAACGCAGTTTTTATTTGGACCTAACCAACTCACGTATCCCTCCGGCCCAGGGTTAGCGCCCGCCAATCAGCAGTTGGTTAGGTCCAAATAAAAACTGCAGCGTTGCTAACGGGAGGAGTGCAGAGAGTCTGCTACTGTAATTAAAGTACTTAGGGGCTATTTGTAGATCATACAACCCCACTTTAAAAAAATGCTACTATCCCTTTAAGAGCCTAAAATAATCAGGCGATTTTTGTCCTTGGTCGGGAGGGGGAAAATCGGGGCAAAATCAACCAGATTATCTTTATGTGTGTGGTAGGCTTAACTCACCTTGTTGTTCCGTAGCGGGGTGGCGTTGGTCGTTCTGGGGCTCCTGGGTCCAGACATAGAGGAACCCTGAGACAACATGAGGTGGAGTTGAGTGAAGGTGTAAGTTGAAATGTGGATATATTTGGGGGAATATTTGAGGAATTTACATCTTGCTCAAATGTCTGGTCGGGTGGAGAGGAGCTTCTATCTTCATCTGGAAGGCGCTGAAATGAACAGAGTTTGACATGAGGGCGTATGCAGGTCCCTCAAAGCCCGGCTGGGTGTGGTATTCAATAACTGATAAAACATCACCCTCCTGCAGAGCAGAGGTGGTCTCACCTCGGTCTGGAAGCCCTTGACCACGATGCCCACCATGATATTGAGGAGGACATGTTTCCCAATCAAAATGATAACGAAAAAGTAGAGAAACGCCCACAGGGAGGTTGCAGCCACAGCATCGTATAGCACCAGGTTCCAGTCCTCCTCCGTCAGGACCTGGATAGAACAGGATAAGATAAGATAAGATAAGATAATACTTAATTCGTCCCACAGTGGGGAAATTTGTGCACAAATAATGAATAACAAGTAAGAGAGTATGGTTAATAAATAATAAGAATAAGAAAAGAAAAGATTATAGGCTATATATTCTTTTCTATACACATTCCAGTCCAATCATGTTTAGTGCAGAGAACAGCTCTTGTTGGTGGAGTCTTACAACTGCAGGGAGGAAGGACCTGTGTTAACACTCCTTCACACATTTTGAGTGAAGGAGCCGGTCACTGATAGAGCTCTCTGGTCTGGTCAGTCCATAAGGGACATCCTGACCGGATGGGGTGGGATGTCCCTCATGGTTGGTTTATTGGTTTCGTAATAGAGAACAAAAGACAGACAGACTGATGCAGAGACAGTGTGATGATGGAGCTGACCTGGAACACAGTGACCATGGACCAGTGGAGGGAGTCAAAGTTCATGCGTCTGGTGATGGTTTGTCCGTCCTGGGTCTGGAACTTGAATTTCCCTCCAAACAGGGTCCTTCCCACCACGCTGCAGAGAGACAATCACACCTCATCACAGCATTGTCATGGGACAGGTGTCTATCGACAAAAAATAAGGATTTGGTGTGTGCACGTGCCTGAATATGAGGATGACATATATAAGCAGCTGGTAGAGTAGTCTCCCCTCCTTCATGGTGCTGACCAGCACCAGCAGCTGTCGCTTCAGGTTGGGCATGAAGCGAAGCAGCCGCACGAACCGCAGCAGGCGCAACATGCGCAGCATCGATGAACTCCCATAAGCTTTGCTGCTGATCTCTCCAAGACTAAAAACAACAAGAAAGCACCACTGATCAGCTTCAGGAGACATCCTCAACCCAACAGTCAATAAACACGCTCGAGTCTCAGGGACGGATCTAGGATTTGAACTCTACCTGACGACGACGACGATGAAGTCAATGATGTTGTTCCAGTCCTTAAAGTATCCCCACTTGAGGGCCAGCAGCTTCAGGCACAGCTCCACGCTGAATATGGCCGTAAAGACAAGGTTGCTGTTGTGCAGCATCTGTGCCACCTGCTGAGGCTGCAGGAAGAGAGAGAGAGAGACAGAGAGGACATAAACAATCAATATGAAATGAGCGAGCAAAAATAAAACATAAAACCCTGTGTTACATTGTTGATGAGACAGAGTTGCTCCTCACCTGTTCGTGGTGTTCCACTGCCATTGTGAGGACACTGAGGGAGACGATGAACATGATCAGCCACTCAAACATGCTGCTCTCGATCATCCTCTTGATCCCTCTCATGATCGGCCTGTAGGCTTCTCCCTGGGAAGACAGGTGGAGTCAGTGAGTGAGTCAAAAGCTGCTGCCACTGCTGAAAAAACAAAACGTCCCACAAACAGCCTCACCAGTACACCTTCGTTGCTGCTCCCACTGCTCTCCTGCTGCACCCTGTTGCTTCTGTTGGAAGGAGGACATGATGTTAAAATTGTTCAGGCGCTGGGAAGAGTTTGACCATCAGATCACAGTCTGACCTGATGTATCTGCAGGTGGCGGTCCACAGCCAGCGGAGGAAGCGGACACAGAGCTGCCCAATGGGGTTGGCTGTCCGCACTTTCGTCTGCCTGGTCATGCTCTTGGAGAATTGCGTGGCGATGACAACGGCACACACGTTCATGATGATGAAGTAGCCTATCTGGTTGGAGGAGGAAGCACACAACATAAGCACGAAGCCAACTGAAACACAACATTACTAACCTTGAGCTGCTGCTTACAATGGTGGCGAGTATGAAGACTATCAAGCTGCTAAAGGAATGAGCGTCCATCACAAGAAACATGATGTCGGTCCAGCCCTCCAGAGAGGCGGTCTGCAGGAGGAGAGAACATCAACACTTCAGTACTGAGGAGTAATGATGGCTCCTCCATCCAGAGGAAAACCACACTTACCTATGGTGATATATAATAATAATAATACACTTTATTTATAAAGCACCTTTCAAAACAAATATTACAAAGTACTGTACAACAAAGTGACAACAAATAAAATGACAACCAATACAATTAAATAAAAATAAAATAATATCAGGAAAAGCTCTCTGTTAAAAATGAGTTTTTGGTAGAGATTTGACACATGACACTGATGTAGCTGACCTAATGTCCTCTGGCAGGTCGTTCTATGGTCTTGGGGCCCAAACTGAGAACACTGTGTCCCCCTTTGTCATCAGTCGGGCCCCAGGGACAGCTAAAAGACCTTTACCTGAAGATCGCAGAGTGCGAGCAGAAGTGTAAGATGAGAAAAGGTCAGCGATATACAGGACCAGGACCATTGAGTGCTTTACAAGTAATCAATAAGATCTTAAAATCAATGCTTAAAGGTACTGGTAGCCAGTGTAGGGAAGCTAAGCCAGGTGTAATATGCTCATGTTTCTTAGTTCTAGTTAAAAACCTGGCAGCAGAGTTCTGCACCAACTGGTGCCTGTCCAAGGATTTCTGATTAAGACGAGTAAAAAGACTGTTACAGCTATTCAATCGTGATAAAATAAAAGCATGTAAAATTGTTTCAGTGTCTTGAAAAGAAAAACACAAATCGTTGAAATGTTTCTAAGATGATAAAAGCAAGTTTTGTAGTATGCTGTTCAAAGCTGAAATTGCTGTCAAACCAGATGCCGAGGTTTTTCACGAATGGTTTGACCCCATCCACTAACGTCCCAGCAGATGACAGAATTTGTTAAGTCATCTGATGGGCCCCAATTTCTAGAACCTCAGAACCTTCTGCTGTTATGAAGTTGAAGAAAATGTTGTGACATCCAGTTTTTGACGGCAGTGATACAGTCTAATAAAGCACTCAAATGCCCAGGGTCAGTGGATTTCACGGGCCGTTACAGCTGAGTGTCATCAGCATAAAAACAAAAAGACACACCATGTTTTTGTATTATGTGCCCCAGGGGAACATAAACCCTAACCCTAATTAAAAAGATAAAGCACTGATGGACAGGTGATAGAGGAAGGAAGACCACTTGCTCTCTCACCTGGAACATGGCGATCATAGCGAGGCCGGTGTGGTCGAAGCTGATGGCCCCTTTGTAGGGGTTTTGGTCCCCCGGGCGACACACGTTGTAGTACGCATTCCAATTGACACAGGCATCGGCAGCCAACCCATGGTTCAGAGGAGCCGACAAGCATGGCCTCCCATCCTGGACGTACGGCGGCACGTCGTGGCAGTGGCGCATCCCCCCACTGTTAAGGGAGCAAACGAACGCGCCCCCTTTGCCACTCACAGGTTCAAAGTACGGACTCAGGGAAACGCTGTGATTTATGGACAGAGAAAGAATTATTCTCACAGACAAAATCATTCAAATTTACACATTTTAAATGGGACAGAAAAGATGGATGTTATCCTTCATCATTTAGATTTGATTTTGAAATCATTTTAAAATGTTTTTTTGGCATTTAAAAACACTTCATGAACAAAACATACTAGACACACAGACACATGCACCTTCTTCACCTTAGATTGGGTGCAAGGTGAAGAAGTTACTTATATGTACATACATGTGTCAGTGTGTGTTTGTATAACCAGGCAAAGTTTCTGTATCTCAGTTCATGGAGAGAAAATAAAGTTTATTTGATCCTGGGGACCAGGATGTTAAAAATCAGTTAGATTATTATCAACCAGTTTCTTTACTTATGCTTTTTATTGCCTGTAACCATTATTATTATTTTCCGCCTGACTGCTATGCTTAACTTCTTTGTTTTTAACTATTATTTCTTGTCTGTTCAATGTAAAATAAACATTTAGTTTTTTTACATGGGATTTTCAACAAGTGACTTTATCTCAGTGTACTCTACATGTTAAAGGTAGAGTCTACTCAATATCACATTATTGTGTTTATTATGTGTCTCTAATTATCAATATAAACAAATGCAATTGAGATTTTAAAGGTTGAGTCAGGAGTTTTGTGCCCAAAAATAAACGTTGGAAATTAAGTTTGTCAATAATCACCAATGGGCTTCTAGTCCTGTGTGGTGGTGACTGTGTCTGCAGCGCCCCCTCTCCATGCCTGTATTTTGTTCTTTTGCTTTGTTTTGTTGTGCACAGGGATGTTTCTGGGTGGAGAGCGAGAGAGTTTGTGTTTTCTCTCCAGCCACTGAGCTGCTGAGTGCAGCAGAGTAGGAGGGCTCAGGGCTGCTAGCCGCACTAGCTGTCCCGGATGTTCGCGAGTGCTAGCATGTCTGTCTGACCGCAAAGAAAAAGAAATATGATCTAAAGCCGCGTTTCCACTACATGGTATCGGCTCGACTCGACTCGACCTTTTTGTGTTTCAATTACGTAAAAGTAACTGGAACCTGGTACCCGTACTATTTTTTTAGTACTTGGTCGGCCGCAGTCCCAAAACGGGTGAAGCGGTACTAAAATGTGACGTGTAAACATTGCAGACCGCTGATTGGTCAGAGAGTCGTCACCAGTGGCCGTGGGTCATCAGATATCACCACATTTCAATAAATACATGTTTTAAAATGAACAAACTATGCGAGTCAGGTCGTTTTTTCGCTGTTTTGCTACCCCTCCGTCTGGCCATGTGGATTTGTTTACAATGAAGCCGGCGAAAAATCAATATGGAGCGGTGGATACCGTTATATAACACTATGATGTTACGACGTGTGTGTAGTCTTAAAGGAGCATTATCGCAAATCCAAATTCTTAATTCGGTCACTAGATGGAGCCAGGCGGAGCATATCAGATATAAACAAGTGGGCAGCTGTCATAGAGAGAGCAGCCTCGTTTAGTCCCTCCCTCCCTCCTCCCCCCTCCCCCTCCCTCACCAGGCTGAATGAACGTGCAATCGCGGGAAAGGAAAAAGAAAACTCGCTAGTGGAAGCGGCAGCTCTACGTCGCGCACAACCACAACAACGGCAACAACAGTTCTGCAACTTCCTCCTTAATAACGCTGAGAGGACAGCTGAAGAAAGACACGGGGACGTGGAGACAAAGTGTTCTACCGAGCGATTCAGTGACTGTAAGCAGCCTAACACTGCTACATTACAATTTACTGTTGCATTTTTCCGGTTCGGAGGTCGGATTTGCGAGTTCCGAGTGCAATCGAACGCAGCAAGCGCCGGGCCGGCTTGGATCATAACAAAGACAAATGCTGCATTTGCCCCACGGACACTATACTGTTGGCGATTTTTTTTGTAAATTTAGTTATGGCTCCCCCCGACCTATCTTTTGCATATTTCAGCTTATTTTATGCTATTACTGCTGTATTTGCGATAATGCTCCTTTAACTGTCAAAAACAAAGGCTTTACGCCTGGGATCCACTGCCGTTCGTTGCGTCCACTGCGACGCGGCTGCCTGTTAATTTTCTATGGGACACGTCAAACCGTTAATGACGCCCCCACAAAGCATTCTGGGTAGGCGGTGTTATGATTGGATGTTATTACATGTTTTACCGCTACTGGTTTGTAGTCAGCTTACCGTACCATATAACAGAGTAGAGCAAGACTGCATGGAGCCACATGTATGTTATTGAGAACGTGAGACATTAAACTAAGTTACTTGCTATCAACACGGCCTCATCCTTGGAACACGAACATGACATGGTACCAGGAGTAAACTCGAATGGGCGACATGGATTTAAAACCACCGGAAAGTTTGAAACTGACGGGGAATGTCGACAAGAACTGGCGCACCTTCAAACAGCAGTTTCACCTTTATGTTGCTGCTACGGGACTCGAGGCTAAGCCGGAGGCAAGAAAGGTAGCGCTGCTGCTAACAATAGCAGGGCCACAGGCCATAGAAGTATTTAACACGTTCGTGTTTGACAGTCCTGAAGATAATGAAAAGTTGGATGTAGTGCTTAGCAAGTTTGATACTCACTGTTCTCCGAAGAAGAACGAGACGTACGAGAGGTACGTGTTTCGGGCTCGTACACAGCGGCAGCATGAGCCCTTCGATAGCTTCCTGACGGACTTGCAGCTAAAGGCGCAGTCCTGCAACTTCGCGACGCTGAAGGACTCCATGATTCGGGACCAGATTGTATTCGGTGTGGAGGATAAAAAGGTCAGAGAGAGGCTACTACGGGAGATGGAGCTGACGCTGGCAGGAGCCATTAAGATCTGCCAGGCCAGTGAGCTGTCCCAAAGGCACGTGAGGACGTTCAGCGAAATGTCTGCAGTCGCCTCGGCACAGAGCGACAGCGCGGCAGCGGTTGGAGCAGTGTCGTATCAGCGGAGACGGCGCACACAGACCCGGCCTGCACAGCAGTCGGACATAATGATAAACTGCAAGCGCTGCGGCTCACAGCACAAGCCTAGACAGTGTCCAGCGTTTGGTAAGCAATGCTCCACTTGCCAAGGCAAGAATCATTTTGCTAAACAATGCTTCTCCAAACGGAAAGAGGGGAAGAAAGGAAAAACTGTAAACTTAATAGACGAGCCTGATCTAAGTGACACGTTCTTTGTTGGAATGGTGAATTGTGAAAGTGAACAAATAAATAAACCAGACAATGTAAATGATGTCACTAGAGAAGATAAATGGATAGCTCCTCTAATGATAAATGGGACTGTAGTCACCATGAGATTGGACACTGGTGCAAAAGCAAATCTCATAAGCATGTGTGATGTGAAGGCAATGAAAAATAAGCCACAAATAAAAAGAAAAGAATCTGGACTGAAAGACTACAATCTGCGGCCTGTCACCAGCTGAACTGCTGATGAAGAGGAAGCTCCGAACAACATTGCTGAGTCATCAAAACGACAAATTAAAGCAAAAGAATCACTCAAAGATTGAACATAAGCTACGACAACAGAAAATGATACAAAAGTCATTCTATGACAGAACAACCAAGCATCTCCCTCCACTGACTACCAACAACACAGTCAGGATTGAGGATGCTGATGGATGGAGTACAAAAGCAACTGTCCTGCAAGAAGTTGCTCCACGATCGTACACGGTGAAAACTGATGATGGACAAATCGCAATCGTCGCAGTCTATTAAAGACTCCTCAAGGGACTGTTGGTGAGCTCAGTGTAACCTGTGGTGAATCTCAGGTAATTCCCACACCTGTTATGGACTGTAACACTGACTCTCACACACCTACTCCAAGCGAACCTGAGTTAAGAAGGTCCACAAGAGAAATCAGAAAGCCTGATAGACTGAACTTATAAACAAAGAAAATTCAATATGCATGTTAAAGATGTTGAACAAAATGTATATTGATTGATGTTGTGAATGTGTTCTAAATGGTCTAGTGTTGGCTTAGAGATGAGTTATGCAATCTGATGTAAACTGTTTATACTGCTTATGTGTTGCAGAGTTATGCTGAATGTGAAATGGTTGAAATAACTGACACAGCTAATGTGATGATTCATGTTAATGCATTTTACCTTAGGAAAAGGGGGATGTTATGATTGGATGTTATTACATGTTTTACCGCTAGGCGGCAGTACTGGTTTGTAGTCAGCTTACCGTACCATATAACAGAGTAGAGCAAGACTGCATGGAGCCACATGTATGTTATTGTACGTATGAGACATTAAACTAAGTTACTTGCTATCAACACGGCCTCATCCTTGGAACACGAACATGACAGGCGGCGTGTCCGTTTGAGCAGTTGCGTCGCGTCCAAAAGTTGACACAGTTCAACTTTATGCAAATGAATCCATCAGACGCGAGGTCACTGTCCAATGGGGAGCGAGATAGAGAACAGCTCGGGGGGGCGGGGGTCTGCTTATTCACTGTCCGTGCCTCTCAGTTAACACGCTGATCTGTGTTCCCGCCTAAGAAATCGCATTGACGCCAGTGAATCCCAGGCGTTACAGTACGGGTTACGGAGCGCGTTTGTGTCGCGGTGTTCAGAGACGAGAGCTGGGACACCGGGGCAGCGACCGAGTTACCACACTGATGTTGGTTTTCAGCCGTGAGATGCCAGGTGGAAGACAGAGAGCCTCTGTTCTCAATGTAACAAGTAACTCCGGAGGTTTTTAATGGTAAGGTAAAAATGTGGCATAACCACGGGAGAAAGCTTTGTTTCATTTTATTTTGTTAAGCGCCGTCGCTATGACGACCGGCTACTCTAAGGGCCGTGATATACTTGCTGTATATGTATATCGCGAATGCAAGCGTGTCATGACTGCCACGCGTTACCTGCGTCCGTTTGATGCGTCGGCCGCGACCAAATGCACATCTCCACGCGAGGTGACGCACAGCAAGTATATCACGGCCTTAAAGGCGGTACTATCCTGTAATGGAAACGCTCTCTAGAATAGCACCTGGTACCAGCAACGAACTGCAACGAACAAAACTCCAGACCCTACCTTTAAACTATTAGCAAATTAATTATTTAGTCCAGTGGAATAATATTCACGATAAACACGATAGATTCAAAACAAGCAATGCTAGCAATTTTCTAGCAATAAAATAATAATTGCTAAAATAGCTGATAATTTGTTCCTTACTTTGGGATGTCAGCTCCAAGGAAGCAGCGGTTGCGCAGCGCCCCCTCCCACAGCTGAACTCCCAGGATGCCGAAGACGATCAGGAAGAAGATGTACAGCATGAGGACATTTGTGAGCATCGGCAGAACGTCCAGCAGCGTCTCCACCAGATCCTGCATACCTGCAGAGGAGGACTCTTGTCAGCAATCATCATTCTGACGACACTTCACAGACACAAACTAGGACACAGGTAACATCATGGATATGAGGAACATGTTTTTGCACTAGGTTCTAGGTAGCATCTTCAGGTAAGGAAACGGAGGATTAAGGTGAAATTCACATTTGACACAACCGGTTGTTGACAAATAAGAAGTAAAAAAACATTTTTTGAAGAAAAAAAAACATTAATGTAGTTCGAAATCTGATATTTGAGAATACATAAGTGATCACTAACTTTTTTTGAACATCTTCTTTGACCTGCACCATAAATGTGTCCTATGGTGTGACGTAAAAAAAAATTAAGAAAAAAGAAAACTTAAATTCTACACAAATAACATGAGACAGATTTATCTTAATTGTGAGACACTTATTTTCATATAGTGTTATCTATTTAATGAGAAATTATGAATAACATGATTTCTTCCCCATGACTTGTTGACCGTTTTCAATAAATACAATGAATGTGAGTCAAACTTTGATGTCAACCTTTCAAAACTGTTGAAAAAAATTAAAATAATTCAAGGTGAATGATGATAATATATGCCCTAATGCAATACTCAACCGTTTTTTAAGATATTTTCGATATACAAATACATTTTTGGTTATGTGTTACACCATAGGACCTTATGTCACACTAAAGGACAGAAATAATCATTAAAGAGAAATTGACAGTTTTTTTTTTTTTTTACAAATTATCAGCCAAATTTTTAAACAAAACAAAAAAATAATAGTTTTCACCTAACTAACGTAGCAAAAACAGAAAATATTTAAATTAATTTAGCTATTGCATTTAAAAACACTGAAAATGGGCAAGGTAAGAAAAATTGTTTAAAAAAACTTTATTTAATTGTTTAAAATGCTTTTTTAAAGAGACCTTGTCCTCCACTGTGACATAGTATTTGTCCTTTGGTGTGACAGCTAAAGGTGTCACACTGAAGGACAAATATGTCACACTAAAGGACATTTCAGCCTTTTGTGTTAGTTAATTACCGTGCTATTCCTAGCCAACCTGTCTTTATAAGTTTTTTTCTCTAGAAGTAGCATTTGTATAATTTTCCGGAATTATGTAGTTTAACCGACAGTTTTTAATCAAAAAATATAATTTTGTGACGTCACACCAAAGGACAACAAAACTGAACACTTTCATGGAAAAAGTTAAATATTTGAATAATGCTGAGCCAAGAACTTACCATGTACTCATGTCATTGGCTTCATAAGAGGCTTCAGTAACAGGAATTTGATTGGGGTCCTTCAATTAAATAAAGTTGTTTGTGGAATTGCCCGATTTAAAATCAGAACAAGGTGTCACACTGAAGGACATGGTTTTCTGTGACAAAATGTATCAAGTTCTTGCATTTAGAAATATATGGATGAAAAAAGTGATTGCCATTTATTAAAATAAGCACTTGTAAAATTATTCCTGAGTTATTTATAAACAAGTTGTAATTTGTTTAATTATGCATGTGACAGTCACACCATAGGACAATTTTGAGATTTGACTAAAAAATAAAAAAAAATCTAATAACAAAGCAGTTTTTATAACAACAGGTCCATGTAGACCCACACGGAAAGAACCTATAGGTTTTAATATAGGTTTGCTGCATACATGGTGCATATATACACATACAGTATATGCAGCATATACGCACCATATTTTATGCCAATTTTATGTATGTCACATATATTCAAACCTATATTAAAACCTATAGGTTCTTTCCATGTGGGGAACAAATAAATGTTTAACCATTTACTGTATTTTAAATGAGGAGAATACGTATTATATACATTTTTATCTTCTGTGACAGTGAAGAATACATGTCATGTCAACAACCCACAAATGCACATTAATGATTTGAGATACAAAATAATGTATGCCCAATATTCTTACACGAACAAAACAAAATGAAATACATTTCAAATAACTGCAAAAAAGAACAGAATGAGATCTGTGTTTTCTTCAAATATCACTTACTTGGGACTCTGAGGATGAGCCGCATCAGCCTGAGCGCAAAACGGAAGTGAAGTCGGACGCCACAGAGAGCCAGGAAATAATCCAGCACCCTGCAGACAATAAAGAGGGAGGACATCATATATATATCTACTCACACACATGCAAACCTCATAAAATGCTCAGTTACAGTGATACAGTAAGTATTGCAAGTATGAGAAGAAACTGTAATGCACTGCTGTTGTTTTCCAGCAGAGAAAAGCTAAAGCGGACAAGAGATTTGTAGACTACTCACTCTCCAGAGTAGAGGAAGATGTCCCACTTGTTCCAGTTGCTGCTCAGGTAGCTTCCTTCATAGCCATAAAGCCCCAGCGCCAGCACCTTGATGGCCATCTCCAAAAGGAAGAAGGCCATGCTGAAGTGATCCAATATCTGACCACATGTGTAAAAAAGAAATAAATATATGTGGTTAAACATATGATACAAAATCGTATCCGGCTATTTAATGGCAAAACAAATGAGTCCATGGTACACATCTAACTGCAGCAAAAAACAGTGGTGTAAACTGTGTTGAAATGTGTGGTGACTTCTCATGCTGAGAAGTTAAAGTGTTGGCGGTGCCGTTTGACTCGGTGGGGAGAGCAGGCACCCCATATGCAGAGGCTACAGTCCTCGCTGCAAATGTAGATGTCTGACCTGCAGGTTGGTCACGTTGTCATGGGGCTCATACATGCCCAGGAACACGCAGTTGATGAGAATGACCAGTACAGACGCATTGTCCAGCCACGTGGAGGAGGAAGGTTAAGGTTTAAGGTCACAGGTTGAACACACATTCATTCACATCCTATCATGAGGTGTAGTATTATTCACATAAACACTATAGTATTTAATAATGGCTGAATTATTACAACACACAGTGGTACGATACTAAGTTTGAGCTAAAACAAATATTATAACACATATCAGACAAGATCATAGTCACAGCAGTGTAAGGATATAAGGTGCAGGTCAAGTTGAGGCACCACTTCCGTAGGAATGCAGATTGGTTGAATCCCAGGAAAACTGGGGTCACGTCCTGGTAGAGGAGCTGCTCCTCCTTCTTCTCCTCTACTTCAATAGGGACCCTGACCGCACCATCAGCCATGATGATGTTCAGCTAGGGTCTAGACGGAGACAGACATCATCATCAAGTCCCTGGGATGTTAGTGTCTCATTACACTGTTCGTTCATTACATTACAGTGGACTACATCTCACATAATGTTGGGTCCTCATGATCAGACTCCACTGGGTGTTTTTATTTTTATTCTATTAAATGTATATTACAAAGAATAAAAATAGCAGAACTGAAAATATAAAAATTAATCTTAGTCTTAAAAAAGGGACAGGAGAGAAAATACACAAGGATTATAAGCAGAAGCAGAATCACACAAATGACTGTTTTGCCAATTTGTACAATAGAGTGCATCATCTCATGCTGTCGGCCTTAAGACTATCCATTCATTTCCTGACATGTATTGCTTGTATTTGAGGTTATTGATTGATTAATTGTTTTTTTAATTGTAATTGTTTATCTTTACTATTGATTGTTATCTTTAATTATCAAATGAAGTGGTTCATTAGCGTACTGTCTGTTTCAGAGGGAAAGGTGATGAGCAGCAGGTAAACATCACTTTCTACTCAGCTGTTGAATCTGTTTCTGTTCTATATCAAACATGCTGCAAATCTGAATCACTGGTTCAAACTATAAAGACCAAAGTAGCCTACTTTCATATCACTCATAGCCAATGTTGTAGCTATGAAATCACATTAGCTAAGCTGACGTCAGCTTAACTTTAAAAACATGAGAAAGGCACTTACCAGAATAAAAGTAGCCTATGTAGCCTATGTAGCCTAGTTGTGTCGTTTGGCCAAACGCGTTGATGATCAGAAGTAGGGAAAAGCTTGGTAGCAAGTTTTATCCTTGTCGATCAGTATCAAATGTTCAGTGACTTGCGAGTGGTCACAAGAAAAGCAGTGACGGGTTTTTGAATGTCAACAAACTCGCATTCTGGGACTCTGTATAAATTCAAACAATAGCATCACTACCATTCTATCTTCTTTCATTTTTGTAGGCTAGTTCTTTTGTTGTTGTTACTGTTGCCATGGTAACAACTAATGAGCATCTAAAGGATTATCGCTGACTACCTGACTTCTCATCCAACACCATCTTTCAGTCAAAATAACTAATAACCAATAATTTATAACCGTTGCATAGGCACAAAACGAGGCCTGAAAAGACTCTGATCTGGTCATCAGTGGCTTCGGAGCACCACATCACCTTGATTGCATAAGGGAGGTGACGGGGAAAATATCCACTGCTCCCTTGCACTGATTATAGTCTAGGACAGGGATGGGCAACTTAAAGGTGTACAGAAATGGCCGTTTCTCCTGTTTGTCGCGCCGAGTTGTCACGAGCTGCAACACAGAGTTTACCCGAGTAAGGAAAACGAATTTGATTGGTCGTTATCGAGCGGGTGGGATATTCAAAGCTTGGGGCGAGACCGAGTTCGGTGTGTGTGTGTCTCAGACGTTTGAATGACGGATGACGGATCCAATATCAGTGGCTGATGAATCGTGTACAGGCTGACGTATAATCCATGCGCCTGCATTATCCAATGCGAAAAAAGAAATACACACTTTCATCCCGGATTTACTCAAAAATAGAATTTTGCACAAAGTTTGGCCTAGGCCTACATCGTCTGAAAGATGAGTTATCACATTAATTTTATGACCCAGAGTGGGCTCAAATTCAGTTTTCTTTTCTGTACACCTTTAAATGGTGGAGGGGGCCACAATTTTTCATCCACACTAACATGGGGCCACATAGGACCGCACACTTAACCAGATATGATAAAACTGCCATTTTAAATATGTTTGCATAATGTTTATTGAACCAACATACAGTGCAGTAGGGGAGCGCCGGGTCGATTGATACACTTTTAAACGTCTTTTTCAAAGATGACATTATGTACACAAACATTTTTATCATGTGATCAACGGGGACGGCTCTCCATTCCGACACACCTCCACTTCGAAACACCGCTGTTCCGACACCCTCCCCCCCGCAGCTGTCCAATGTCCAAGGTGCTGAACCGCGTGACGTTGTTTACACTCTGTGTTGCGGCTTGTCTGTGAAACGTGCGCTGCCCAGGAACTGGGCAGATCTTTCCCATTTGCTTTCTCCCTGACTCCGTTGTTGGAGATCTCCCGCACAGTAATAGAAATACACTCCCCCCCCGCTCCGCTCGAGCGCGGCTGGACCCGGCTTGAGCTCACAGGGGCGCGAGGATGCTGCAGCCGCCGCTCGTGCTGACAGCTGACTGAGGGAGATGCTTTGGTTGGGCTTAGGCAATGAAGAAAGGAGTTGGTTAAGTTTAGTAAAAAGACCAGGTAGAGGCTAGACAGGCCAGAAGCATAATGAACATTATATGTCATTAATATGAAGTAGGCCTATTTGCTTGTTTTGCAGTTAATTATGCACATGATCCGTTTCAACCCCAAAAAGGAAAAAAGGATCAATGCGCACTGCGCACTGGGGGTTTCCCCCAATAGCCTTTTCGGAATAGCGGGGTCTTTAGAAAAAATAGAAAACCCCGCTATTACGATGAATGGAAGTCTTTGTCGGAAAGGCGGGGCTTCGGAAAGGCGGGGTGTAAGGGCCGAGATATACTTGCTGTTAAGTACGCGTACGCGAGCTGCCGCGCGTATCCTGCGTCCGTTTGATGCGTCGGCTGCGACCGAACGCACATATCGACGCGAGGTGACGCGACGCAGGATACGCGCGGCAGCTCGCGTATGCGTAGTTTACAGCAAGTATATCTCGGCCCTAACCGTGATCAACAACTCACATGTGTATTCTCTTAGTTACAAGTGTAATTTAACACTATGTTGGATGATCGCGCTGTTTTATAACTTTGGACGTAAGTTGACATTTGTCTCAAACGCCCCACCTATGCGGGTCGTTTGAGACACAGAGGAGGGACGGTTGAAACAGCATGTTTTAAACAGAAACTACTGACCTTACTCTCGTTTTTATGAAGCATATCGGACAACATACTAGTGTACACGTCATTGCCAAAATGTCATATAATTTCTCACAATATAAATAGGTCAAACAAATATTTTTGTCCCGTGCGTAATTGTCAACATCCGCATTTCGATTAAATTCACCTTTCTTCTTCTGTACGAGTTGTTGGACGACTGCATTTTCATTTCATTGACTTATTTCCCTGTCCTAAGTCATGTTTATGGAGTTGAACATATTGTCATTTTACCCTCGGCATTTTCCCCTCTTTGCTGAACATCTGTTGATTCATGTCATAAACATGTTTTGTTCATTAAAAAAATGTGGTGTTTATTAAAAATACATGTTGTTCATTCAAATCGGTTGTTGTTCATTGCAAAACAGTTATTAATTCGGGGGTTTATATAGATATTGATCACGCAATGTGACCACAATTACCACGCACGGTGGCGTGAGGGACATTTGAAACAGCTGTATCAATCGTCCCTGCAGCGACTACTGACACTTAAACCTGTTTTTCCTCTAAACTTCAAAACTATAGCTGTGTCCCAATTCAGGGGCTGCATCCTTCGGAGGGTGGATTTGAAGGCCGATTACGTCACAGCGCTGCGCGAAGGCTGTCCCAATTCGTCTAAATTCGAAGGGTCCTCCAAATGCAGCCTCCAAATGCGTCCTCCTTTCCCCTGCATTCGGAGGATGCATCGCTACTATCCTTCGCGGGGGCGCATGACGTCTGTCCGACTACCCATTTCTCCGACCACCCATTTCTCCGACTCCGACCATACATTTCTTTATTTTTGCGTCATCAGTCCGACCTCCCACTTCTCCGACTTAAGTAGCCCTAACCCTTAACCTTACCCTAAACCTAACCTCAACACTGTAGAATGGGTAGTCGGAGAAATGAGCCGTCGGACTTGTGGGCAGTCGGACTGACGTATGCTCCCCCCTTCGCGGCCTCCCGTATCCCAAGATGCTTTGCTGCACCGTTGTTGTTATTAGCAACTTAGCCGTTAGCTATCGAACGTAGCAGCTCTGTGCTGTAACCACGGTAACCCGGCTCTGCGGCCGGCTCGGAGGTGTGGCTGCCCACTGCTGAGCTCTGCTCTGGCTGCACAGGTGAGGAGCAGAGGCAAAGCATCTTGTGTGTGACAACTTTTAAGAAAGCTATGAAAACACATTACTTGTGCTCTCTTTATTCTCTATTCAATAGCCTACCCCCCTGGCTGCTGTTCAATGGTTTGTTTATTAGTATATTAATGATAACTGCCCTTGTATTGATTCTACTTCTTAAAAAAAAAAAAAAAAAAAAAAAAGTGAGGGGCGGAGGAGCGGTAGAGCTGTTGCAAGCGCCACTTTTAAATGTTTAACGTCCGGCCGTTGTTTACGTTAGGCCGTTGTTTACGTTCGGATCAGGAAATGCTCTGAAGGCTAGACCGTGTCATTTACCGACCGTTGATGCGGCCCCCGGAGGAGCCTCCGAAGCCGTTGCCTCCGGAGACCGCGTAGGCTGGGTCCTCTGAAGGCTGCAGCCCCTGAATTGGGACACAGCTTATGACATTGCATAGTTTAGGACCTGTTTATGTACGAATTCATCTGTTGTTAGGTCATATCAGAGCCAGTCTATCCACAAGTTTCGAAACGTCATCTATGGGCAAACCCGGAAGCCGGTTTTGCCGGTTTGGTGGAATTGTGCGGTTACGTTTCCATGGTTTTCAGTCGTTGTCATAGTTGCGGTAAACGCATGGATCTATTAACGCTGGCTTTTAACACGGATGTCAATTTGTGTGAGATCCACTGTTAAAAGCTGGTGTGATGATCCATGCGTTTTACAGATTTTCATTGAAAAAAAAAAAAAAAAAATCCATGCATTTACCGCAACTACTGAAACCATGGAAACGTAAACATAAAACCGGCAAAACAGGCTTACGTTTTTGACGTTCGGAAAAAGGTGGATTGACGAGCCTTGCCACTCTCCATAAGCCCCATTGTATTGAACTTGGTTGCAGTTCCACCAGAATTCCACTAGGAGTACTCGCGGGCGAGTGCAGAACGAATGGGGCCCTATGGAGCTAGAAGGCTAAATTTCCCCCTTTCACCTGGTAATCGTTGAAAAATCTTAAATATTGTTGTATTTTCTGTAAGTTCAATATGGATTATAGCTGCTGCGCAGCGATGGGTCGGGTCCGGGCTACTTTTGGGCAAATTTAGGCAATTCTGAGCAACAAACAGGAGAATAGGAAGACAGGACAGTTGTCCTTATAATGTCCAATTTGCATCAGTTGAGGATTGAACCCACAACCTCGGGAACCAAAGACCGTTGTCTATCGCACTGAGCTAATTGACAAGTGGCAGTTCAACAGTGGCTTCACAAATTGAGTAAGCCATTCACTGTTGTGTAGGCAGAAAAAGAAAAATCAGTTTTTGAGGTAAAATAATGATATGTATTTGTCAAACATCTACTATGAGTCTAAGATGTTAGGAGCCTTCGCACATGGTCCAGTCCAAGCTATTTGAATTTTTAAATTTAGAAGCTTGCTGTGATGCCACCATTAGGACAATTGTCTTGTGTTTTGTGTTGAGGACATTTGACATTTTGATCGGTCATCATCAATATCACCCTGGCTGGGTCTCGAACTCACAACCTCTGACACCAAGAACCAGCGCTTAAGTCAGTGAGCTAATTATCTGGAAGTGAGGCATGGTGTGTGTCTTCTCAAATAGACTCAGGGAGTCAGTGCCCGGGCAGCTGTTGTGAACGCAGATTTCTGTTATCTAAACAAAAATCTGTTAATACATAAATTGCATTTAGACAGCAAAATAGCTTGAGAACATCTGACATTTTGATCGGTCATCATCATCATCATCATCATCATCATGACCCTCGCTGGGTCTCGAACTCACAATCTCTGACACCAAGAACCAGCTCCTAACTCGCTGAGCTAATTAGCTGGTAGTGAGACCTGCTGTGTAGCTTCATTTATTCACTCAGGTGAGTCAGTGCCCGGGCAGCTGTTGTGATGAAATGGTCAAAATGTCAATAATTCAGTCATCTAAACAAAAATCTGATAATACATAAATTGCATCTTGACAGCATGGAAATGTTGGTGATTTGTTTTTAATGATAAGTGTTTTGCTTCATAAGAGAAAATATGATGTTTAAAAATTCCACACTCACATTGATTGCAGTTGTTCCCATGAGAGCAGAATTCAAAATGTTCTAGAAAATTCAGTTTTTGAGATAAAATTCTGATATTTGCCAAACTTCATCAACCATGACTCCAGAATATTGTCATTTTTTTTCAGGAAGTTTGAAAACGTATTTAGCAAGAATTTGATGGTATATGTTTACAGTACTGTTTACAGTCAAACGTTTTCATGCACTGTAGGCTCAATTTTTGCTTAATCAAAAATCCGAGAAACAAGTTTTGTGGAGGACAGTCTGGAGATGCTCTGTAGCAAGTTTGGTGACAATTGAGCAAAAATTGTGGGAGGAGATACATTTTAAAAGTTTTACAGTTATTGAAAAAAACAGAGTGATGGACTTCATAATTTGTAATAAGTTTAAGTGGACAAAAGTTTCAGCAGTATTGAGGCTACATTGTGGTGAAGTTTCAACACTGTAGCATCTACCGTTGGTTTGGTAGGAATTTTTAAAGTTTTTAAATTTAAACGTTTATTGTGCCCCCCCTAGGAGGGGGGGCACATGTCCTTGGAGTTGAGTGAATCTGGCATGGGACTGAACCTTTGTGCAAAGTTTGGTGAGTTTTCGCCCATGGGAAGTATGACTTCCTTGGAAGAAGAAAGAAAGAAGAAGAAGAAGACTAGAAAAAGCATTTCCAAGAATGGAAATGGTGTGACTGCTGATAGCAACTGAACGCTGTTGCAGAATTAGCAAATAGCGCAAACAGTGATCACCATACAAATGTTTGACCAAGGTCGGAATCGAACCCACAACCTCATGGTCATTAGACTTCCACTCTGCCTCTAGGCCACGGTGCACACACAGTTGCAGAGACTGTTGTCTGTTAATGATCTGCACACTGTCAACATCAAGAAAGCACCAAGAAAGAAGAGGACTTTTTTGTGACCTGTGACTATTTTTTGGTGAATTAAAATGATTTAAAAAGCACTTAACAGCAAGTTACAAACTGTGGCACTAGCAATTAATGCGTCTCTTAACGACCACCTGTAACCAATTGAGGGTGATGGAGGGGAGCAGAATTCATAACAAGAGTGCTCAACCTGGATTTGAACCAGTGACCTTGGGGTTGGCAAGCAGCCAACCTAACCACTACACTAGAGTAGAGTTGTGGAAAGATCAAACACACACACATTATAAAGCTGAAAAAAATCAGAAAAAGTTAAATATTTGAAAAAGTATAAATAGTTAAAAAGAGAAAAGTAATGCCGATAAAGTTCAAAAAAAGCTGCACGTTTTGATATATGAATTGTTGAAATAGCACAAAGTATGAAGGACTAGAAGAAGACCGTAAAAAGGCGGAAGAAAATGGCCAAACAGAAGAACAATAGTGTGACTGCTTCAGCAGTCACACTAATTGTGTGTGCAACTGTGTGTGCACTGTGGCCTAGAGGCAGAGTGGAAGTCTACTGACCATGAGATTGTGGGTTCGATTCCGACCTTGGTCAAACATTTGTATGGTGGTCACTGCTTGCACTATTTGCTAATTCTGCAACAGCGTTCAGTTGCTATCAGCAGTCACACCATTTCCATTCTTGGAAATGCTTTTTCTAGTTAGTTCTTCTGTTTGGCCATTTTCTTCCGCCTTTTTACGGTCTTCTTCTAGTCCTTCATACTTTGTGCTATTTCAACAATTCATATATCAAAACGTGCAGCTTTTTTTGAACTTTATCGGCATTACTTTTCTCTTTTTAACTATTTATACTTTTTCAAATATTTAACTTTTTCTGATTTTTTTCAGCTTTATAATGTGTGTGTATTGCGTCTAACGAGCAGAGCCAGAGTGGTGTCAGAGTGGAGAGAGGCAAAAAAAACATTCTAGAGTTTTTCTGGCTAAACTGTCAGCATGGCCACAAATTAAACTCTAGACAAATTATTTTCTCCAGTTTTGTAGCCACACTTGTCTTCTGGCTAAAATTCTGGTCAAAAATGCAAAGAGACTTAGATAATAATTTTAAATATTTTTTAAATGCAGCCAGGGAGCTCTCTGCTCTCATTAAGCTCAATGCATTTTTTTCACATCAGCAGGAGAAGGAGCTCAACTTTGTAACTTGCTGTTAAGTGCTTTTTAATTCATTTTAATTCACCAAAAAATAGTCACAGGTCACAAAAAAGTCCTCTTCTTACTAGGTGTGGCTAATTTATATTAATTTATTTTTGTTTTAAGCATCATTGAAAAATCTCACATTCATCAAAGTCTCAACCTCTCTTTTTGACAACTCCTCTGTAGTGTAGGGGTTAGGGTAACTGCCTGCCAACCCTAAGGTCACTGGTTCGAATCCAAGGGAAGAATTCTTGTTATGTTATGTTGAATTCTGCTCTCCTCCACCGCCTTCAATTGGTTACAGGTGTTTGTTATCTCCTTGATTACTCGTACCAGTTTGCAGCACATCATCACATTACAATGAATGACAACAGTCTTGAAAGCAGTGTGCTCTCTGTAGCTGAGTGGCAGAGTAAAGGTTTAGTGATCATATGGTCACGGGTTCGATTCCTACCTCAGTCATTTCACATCATTGCTTGACTTTTGATTCCGATTATTCAGCTGTCATTGGACAGTCTTTGATTCCTGATAGTATAAAGCTCATTGTAACTCAGGTTTTCTGCACATTTACAAGCCTAATGTAACTTGAGTTCAGTGAGCTGGAGCCCAGCCCGAACTCACAAGACGGGCAGGCTTGCAGGCCTAGATGTGGTGTTGCACAGATGTGACAGTGACAGTTTTCCTCATCATTAATCCTCATTATTATAGTAAATGAGGTTGCTCTTCAATATATTTCCAAATTTAAATAAAGGTTATAATAATAATTAAACCTGGGCTATCATCCTATCCTTCCTCGTTCATGTTGTGAGGACAGGACAAAGTCTCTTGGACATGAGAGGTGGGCAGGTGCTTCTCTTGCACTCCTTCACTCACCCACTCTTGATTGGCATATAAATGAATGTTAAATGAAAATAAAAACTAGTTTGGAAATAATACATACCGTACATGCAAAAATGCGAAATTTAAATAATATAGGTTAATATAAAGTATTTTCTATTCTATAGTGACTACAGCTGGCCAAAATTGGCCCCCAGCTTATCATGCCACACCTGTCATGTCTTAGATGTTATGAGTATTTCATGATACAATGTAGCCTAATAGTCTATATTGTTGTGTCTAGGGGTGTCCTCAACTCAGAATTGTGTTTATGCTGAATAGAAACTTCAAGTATTCATTGTGTGACCATGATATGATTACTTGTTTTGCAAAACATCAACAAGACATTATAACATCTGAACTGTTTATGATAGAGACGAGCTGTAAACATCATCTGAATTGTGAGATTATCTACTTTCCCAGGCTCCTTGAGTGGTGCCTCTATGACAAGGGACCGGGTGCGTGTAATCATGTGGTGCAGGAACAGATGCAGAAATTTTTCTGGTCTTCCATTTTTTTTAACAGATTGGCTATTTTACAATATACAGTCTGTCACAAAAGTTCTTCATATGGCTCAGAGTTGAAAGACTTGGCAGCTCGGTGTAGCTCTCAAGGTATAATAGGTATAGCTCACCTGGTAGAGCAGCTTGCACTGTGAGCAAGGACTATGCTCCAGTCTGGGATCAAATCCCAGTGGAGAGTTTTACACTAAATGCGCTGAATCTGTAATTATACAATGTCCAGCTGTCAGCAACCGGGGGGTGGGGTGCGAGGAGGTGGCTGGGCGGGTGCAAAACAGTGCAGTCTCCGCCCACCCCCCAGAGGTGAATTGCTAATGTGCATGGCTAATGAGCTGGTTTTAAAATGGCCGAAAAGGGTCGGGGGAGTGAGACTTTAAGCATCATTGAAAAATCTCACATTCATCAAAGTCTCAACCTCTTCTTCATTGGAAGTGTTGGAATGGCCTAGTGGATAAGGTGCTGCCAACCAATCACAAGGTCACAGGTTCAAATCCCACCTGAGCAGTCTTGTTAGTGTCAGCCACTTTGACCTTTAACCAATACCACTTGGTCTGGTCACAAGATCAAACTTGTTAATGCATATGCGCCCCCACCTATTCTCTTTACCTCTTTCAATCTTGGTTTATGTTAACATGTTTCTTGTTTATACCACTGCACTAAGATTGATTTGCACTGGAACTACAGCTTTGGGCTAGTTAACTTCAGAGTGAGACAGAGTGCAGTTCATCAACAGACAACAGTCTCTGCAACTGTGTATACACTGGCCTAGAGGCAGAGTGAAAGTCTGCTGATCATGAGGTTGTGGGTTCGATACCTACCTTCGGAAACCATTTGTATGGTGATCACTGCTTGCACTATTTGCTAATTCTGCAACAGCGTTTAGCTGCTTTCAGCAGTCACACGCATTTCCATCAGGAAATGATACTTTATCTAGTTATAGCTGCTGCGCAGCGATGGGTCGGGTCCGGGCTACTTTTGGGCAAATTTAGGCAATTCTGAGCAACAAACAGGAGAATAGGAAGACAAGACAGGTGTCCTTATAATGTCCAATTTGCATCAGTTGAGGATTGAACCCACAACCTCGGGAACCAAAGACCATTGTCTATCGCACTGAGCTAATTGACAAGTGGCAGATCAACAGTGGCTTCACAAATTGAGTAAGCCATTCACTGTCGTGTAGGCAGAAAAAGAAAAATCAGTTTTTGAGGTAAAACTAGAAAAAGCATTTCCAAGAATGGAAATGGTGTGACTGCTGACAGCAACTGAACGCTGTTGCAGAATTAGCAAATAGTGCAAGCTGTGATCACCATACAAATGTTTTACCAAGGTCAGAATCGAACCCACATCCTCATGGTCATTAGACTTCCACTCTGCCTCTAGGCCACAGTGCACACACAGTTGCAGAGACTGTTGTCTGTTAATGATCTGCACACTGTCAACATCAAGAAAGCTTGAGAGTCAAGCTTGAATGACTTAGAATGAAAATGTCTGTGAATTTCAGGCTGAGCACTAACCATATGGCCACAGAGAACCTGAGTTACAATGAGCTTTATACTATGAGGAATCAAAGACTGTCCAATGACAGCTGAATAATTGGAATCAAAAGTCAAGCAATGAAGTGAAAAGACTGAGGCAGGAATCGAACCCATGACCATATGATCACTAAACCTTTACTCTGCCACTCGGCTACAGAGAGCACACTGCTTTCAAGACTGTTGTCATTCATCGTAATGTGATGATGTGCTGCAAACTGGTATGAGTAATCAAGGAGATAACAAACACCTGTAACCAATTGAAGGCGGGGGAGGAGAGCAGAATTCAACATAACATAACAAGAATTCTTCCCTTGGATTCGAACCAGTGACCTTAGGGTTGGCAAGCATACACCCTAACCCCTACACTACAGTGGAGTTGTGAAGAAGAGAGGTTGAGACTTTGATGAATGTGAGATTTTTTGTGAAAAAGTTAAATATTTGAAAAAGTATAAATAGTTAAAAAGAGAAAAGTAATGCCGATAAAGTTCAAAAAAAGCTGCACGTTTTGATATATGAATTGTTGAAATAGCACAAAGTATGAAGGACTAGAAGAAGACCGTAAAAAGGCGGAAGAAAATGGCCAAACAGAAGAACTAACTAGAAAAAGCATTTCCAAGAATGGAAATGGTGTGACTGCTGATAGCAACTGAACGCTGTTGCAGAATTAGCAAATAGTGCAAGCAGTGACCACCATACAAATGTTTGACCAAGGTCGGAATCGAACCCACAATCTCATGGTCAGTAGACTTCCACTCTGCCTCTAGGCCACAGTGCACACACAGTTGCAGAGACTGTTGTCTGTTAATGATCTGCACACTGTCAACATCAAGAAAGCTTGAGAGTCAAGCTTGAATGACTTAGAATGAAAATTTCTGTGAATTTCAGGCTGAGAGCAGCAGTTTCAACATGAAGCAAGTTATCAGAAGTCAACAGAGGACGACAGGGAAAATAATTCACTATAATTGTTGTTGAGGCAAGATTTGAACCAGCAACCCTCAAGTCTTCAGACCAGCAAGCTAACCACTAGGCTACAGACAGAGACAGTATATGAGGGGCAAAGAAAACCTTTTATAAGAGGATCACTGGCTTCTGCTTGAAAAAAAAAGTAAGGAAAGTGCAGAAATTAACAAGAAATTAACAACAAGTAAGTAGAGGACACTTTTGTAAAAAATAGTGCAAGCAGTGATGACCATACAAATGGTTGACCAAGGTAGGAATTGAACCCACAATCTCATGGTCAGAAGACTTTGACTTTGCCCCCCGGTTGCTGACAGCTGGACATTGTATAATTACAGATTCAGCGCATTTAGTGTAAAACTCTACACTGGGATTCGATCACAGACTGGAGCATAGTCCTTGCTCACAGTGATAGCTGCTCTACCAGGTGAGCTATATCTATTATACCTTGATAGCTACACTGAGCTGTCCAGCCTTTCACCTCTGAGCCAGATGAAGAACGGGGCGGCAGCTTGTAGCACTAGTGCCCTCCCCTGGAGCTGTGACACATCAGCTCCAGTCTCCCTGAAACTGCCAGTTTGAGTCTGCCATTGGTTCACAGCAGTTTGAAGGCAGAAAAACTCAGAAATGCAATTTTGCACTTCCTTTTCTGCTGATATGTGCTCTAACACAAGAAAAATGCCACAGGAACATGTGAAAAGCTCAAAAAACACGATTTTCACGGGAGTGGGTCTTTATAAAAGCATCATAAATGAGCCATTAGAAGTTTGTCTACAAATCAGAATTTGAATGAAGTCTCTAGCAGAAAGTACAACATGAATGAGGCAGGAATCGAACCCATGACCTCATGATCAGTAAACCTCTACTCTGCCACTTCGCCACAGAGAGCACAGACTTAAGCATGTTGCCATTGTAATTTGATGATGTGCTGCAAATGGTGGCACTAGCAATTAATGCGTCTCTTGACGACCACCTGTAACCAATTGAGGGTGATGGAGGGGAGCAGAATTCAACATAACATAACAAGATTGCTCAGCCTGGATTCGAACTAGTGACCTTGGGGTTGGCAAGCGGACACCTTACCAACTGGACTACAGACAGAGTTGTGAATAAAAGAGGTTGAGACTTTGATGAATGTGAGATTTTTCAATGATGCTTAAAATAAGGAGAAGTGAGTATAAATTAGCCAAGTAAGGAGAGGACTTTTTTGTGACCTGTGACTATTTTTTGGTGAATTAAAATGATTTAAAAAGCACTTAACAGCAAGTTACAAAGTTGAGCTCCTTCTCCTGCTGCTGTGAAAAAAATGCATTGAGCTGTATGAGAGCAGAGAGCTCCCTGGCTGCATTTAAAAAATATTTTAAATTATTATCTAAGTCTCTTTGCATTTTTGACCAGAATTTTAGCCAGAAGACAAGTGTGGCTACAAAACTGGAGAAAATAATTTGTCTAGAGTTTAATTTGTGGCCGTGCTGACAGTTTAGCCAGAAAAACTCTAGAATGTTTTTTTGCCTCTATCCACTCTGACACCACTCTAGCTCTGCTCGTTAGACGCAACACACACACATTATAAAGCTGAAAAAAATCAGAAAAAGTTAAATATTTGAAAAAGTATAAATAGTTAAAAAGAGAAAAGTAATGCCGATAAAGTTCAAAAAAAGCTGCACGTTTTGATATATGAATTGTTGAAATAGCACAAAGTATGAAGGACTAGAAGAAGACCGTAAAAAGGCGGAAGAAAATGGCCAAACAGAAGAACAATAGTGTGACTGCTTCAGCAGTCACACTAATTATATGTATTTGTCAAACATCTACTATGAGTGTAAGATGTTAGGAGCCTTCGCAGATGGTCCAGTCCAAGCTATTTGAATTTTTAAATTTAGAAGCTTGCTGTGATGCCACCATTAGGACAATTGTCTTGTGTTTCGTGTTGAGGACATTTGACATTTTGATTTGTCATCATCATCATCACCATCATCATCACCCTGGCTGGGTCTCGAACTCACAACCTCTGACACCAAGAACCAGCGCCTAACTCAGTGAGCTAATTATCTGGAAGTGAGACATGGTGTGTGTCTTCTCAAATAGACTCAGGGAGTCAGTGTCCGGGCAGCAGTTGTGAACGCAGATTTCGCAGAAATCTGTTAATACATAAAATCCATTTAGACAGCAAAATAGCTTTAGGAAATTTGACATTTGGATCTGTCATCATCACCCTCGCTGGGTCTCGAACTCACAATCTCTGACACGAAGAACCAGCTCTTAACTCGCTGAGCTAATTAGCTGGTAGTGAGACCTGCTGTCTAGCTTCATTTATCCACTCAGGTGAGCCAGTGCCCGGGCAGCTGTTGTGATGAAATGGTCAAAATGTCAATAATTCAGTCATCTAAACAAAAATCTGATAATACATAAATTGCATCTTGACAGCATGGAAATGTTGGTGATTTGTTTTTAATAATAAGTGTTTTGCTTCATAAGAGAAAATATGATGTTTATAAATTCCACACTCACATTGACTGCAGTTGTTCCCATGAGAGCAGAATTCAAAATGTTCTCAAAAATTCAGTTTTTGAGATAAAATTCTGATATTTGCTAAACTTCATCAACCATGACTCCAGAATATTGTCATTTTTTTTCAGGAAGATTGAAAATGTATTTAGCAAGAATTTGATGGTATATGTTTACAGTACTGTTTACAGTCAAACGTTTTCATGCACTGTAGGCTCAATTTTTGCTTAATCAAAAATCCGAGAAACAAGTTTTGTGGAGGACGGTCTGGAGATGCTCTGTAGCAAGTTTGGTGTCAATTGAGCAAAAATTGTGGGAGGAGATACATTTTAAAAGTTTTACAGTTATTGAAAAAAACAGAGTGATGGACTTCATAATTTGTAATAAGTTTAAGTGGACAAAAGTTTCAGCAGTATTGAGGCTACATTGTGGTGAAGTTTCAACACTGTAGCATCTACCGTTGGTATGGTAGGAATTTTTAAAGTTTTTAAATTTAAACGCTTATTGTGCCCCCCCTAGGAGGGGGGGGGCACATGTCCTTGGAGTTGAGTGAATCTGGCATGGGACTGAACCTTTGTGCAAAGTTTGGTGAGTTTTCGCCCATGGGAAGTATGACTTCCTTGGAAGAAGAAGAAAGAAAGAAAGAAGAAGAAGAAGAAGAAGAAGAAGAAGAAGAAGAAGAAGAAGAAGAAGAAGAAGAAGAAGAAGAAGAAGAAGAAGAAGAAGAAGAAGAAGAAGAAGAAGAAGAAGAAGAAGAATTCCTAGGAATACAATAGTGTCCCGGCAGCTTAGCTGCCCGGACCCTAAAGAAGAATTCCTAGGAATACAATAGTGTCCCGGCAGCTTAGCTGCCCGGACCCTAATTAGTGTGAATGCTGGAAGCATTCACACTATTGTTATTCGGTTCGGCCATTTTCTGCCTTTCTTTGTCATGTAACTAGTCCTTCATACTTTGTGCTATTTCAACAATTCAAATATCAAAATGTTCAGCCTTTTCGGGACAGGTGTGCTATGTCTTTTCTCTTTTCAACTATTCATACTTTTTGCAATATTCAACTATTTCTGATTTTTTTTTCCCCATAGAGAATGCATTGGAACAGTCTTGAAACTCTTCAAATCTTCTTACTTCTTTCAGCCTTTAAAGCGTCCACATACTTTCAGCTAGAGACTTCATTCAAATTCTGAGCTGTAGACAAACTTCTAATGTATTCATCCTGTATTTACAACTTTTTCATAGCTTGTACCGTTTTTGAGATAAATCCTTTAAAAGCACATGAGGATTTCTGACAAATTTCACACTTTTCAATGAGTGTGTATGGGGTTGGGTCAGAGTGAGTGACATCATCGTTAGAGTGAGAGGGATCGAAAAAACATTCAGGATTTTTTCTGGATAAATTGCCAGCACGGCCACAAATTAAACTCTAGACACATGATTTCCTCACTGGTTTGTAGCCACACTTGTCGTGTCTCATTTAATGTGCTCAAAACAGCAGACAGACTTACAGAATTGTCTCTATGAGCCTAATTGTGCAGTTAGACCCGCTCCAGTGGCTCATCCACTTCAATAGAAAAGTAGGAGCTGATTTTTTTAGAAAAGCAGAAATGCCCCCCTTTTCTACCTTGCGATTCTGAGAAAAGTTTTTGCCCTACAAACATTTAATGCACATCAATGTGCTCAGGAAGGTCTCCTTGCCCCGATGGTCAGGACAGCACATTCTGATAAGAGTTACGGTTCTCTTTTTATGGGCTGT
The DNA here is from genome assembly GCF_045865225.1 of Trachurus japonicus. Classification (NCBI taxonomy): domain Eukaryota; kingdom Metazoa; phylum Chordata; class Actinopteri; order Carangiformes; family Carangidae; genus Trachurus; species Trachurus japonicus. The sequence continues at coordinate 11,669,410 of NC_140907.1, forward strand.
TTTCGGAAGCTGCACAGAGCTCAAATCTCTCTGCTCTGCTCTGGTTGGTCCAGCTGTAGCGGCCAGCTCGTTATCATGTCTATAAATAGAACAGGTGCAGGTGCAGCCTGGCCGCTCGTTAAGATGTTTTTAAACACAGCCCCACACACACACATGATAAACCAGACTGACAGAGGATGTCCACGCACAAACACAGGCATCACACTCACACAGACAGACACACACAGACAGACACACACAGACACTCACACACAGTCTCACACACACACACATACACATACACAAACAGACAAACACACAAACACAACACTGTTCCACACAGTAAAATGTAAGCATGGTAGTCGCCATGGTAACTTCTGAGGGCAGGCTGCCAATCAATCAGATCATTAGGGAGAGAGGAGTTTTGTGGCGCTTAACAGTTTTACTTTCTGCACATGTACACGCAGACAGAGAGACCGTCAGACTCACACACCCAGACACACACACACACACACACAGGTTTTCAGCTCAAATTCATCAGGCTCTCAATTATTTTATACTTTTGATGTAAACATCTCCAACAATTTATATTTTTCTCATGAATTTAAGTTCAGACGTTTAGTCTTTCCAACTCTATTAAAGGGATAGTTCAACATTTTGGCAAATTGGCCCATTGCCATAATCGCTATAGTCATAGCAGTAGGTTCGTTACCTTTAATTGTAGGTGTAAGCTATTTTCAGTACGGCGGAGCGCAGCAGCTGGCTGCTCAGAGCTACGCTATGGAGGCTAACGGAATTTCTTGGTTTCCCTCATTAAACTCATCAAATTCAACATCCCAAAACTCCACAGCGCTTTTGCAGACAAGTTGTGACCTGCACAACCACCACGCTATGAGATAATGACGGAACGATACGAAACGGAGCCGTTTTCGAGGTAAATACAGGGTAAATACGGAGACTGCTTGCTGAAAAACTGTCCCTGAACGCAACGCGCATCAGCGGTTTTGTATGTATTTACCTCGAAAACGGCTCCGTTTCGTATCGTTCCGTCATTATCTCATAGCGTGGTGGTTGTGCAGCTCACAACTTGTCTACAAAAGCGCTGTGGAGTTTTGGGATTTTGTATTTGATGAGTTTAATGAGGGAAACCAAGAAATTCCCTTAGCCTCCATAGCGTAGCTCTGAGCAGCCAGCTGCTGCGCTCCGCCGTACTGAAAATAGCTTACACCGACAATTAAAGGTAATGAACCTACTGCTATGACTATAGCAATTATGGCAATGGGCCAATTTGCCAAAATGTTGAACTATCCCTTTAATAGTAGTACAATTACAGGTGGAGCCAGGACATAGGATGCAGCTTTTAACATGTGTCCTATCTATCTATCTATCTATCTATCTATCTATCTATCTATCTATCTATCTATCTATCTATCATCTATCTATCTATCTATCTATCTATCTATCTATCTATCTATCTATCTATCTATACCCCTCCCTATTTTTTAACCCCTCTGTCTCCTTTTTTTCTTTCTTTCTTTCTTTCTTTCTTTCTTTCTTTCTTTCTTTCTTTCTTTCTTCTACTCCTTCATTTGTATTTTACGTAACTTTTTATATCCTTCCCTCTCTATCCATCCATCCATCCATCCATCCATCCATCCATCCATCCATCCATCCATCCATCCATCCATCCATCTATCTCTTTCTATCTATCATCCCCCTCTCTCTTTTTCTTCTTTCTTTCTTTCTTTCTTTCTTTCTTTCTTTCTTTCTTTCTTTCTTTCTTTCTTTCTTTCTTTCACTCCATTTCTGTCTTTTTACTTCTTTGTTTGTTTGTTTGATTGTTTCTTTCTTTCTTTCTATTCCTTTTCTCTTCCTTTGTTTTTACTCCATTTCTTTTTTTCTTTCTTTCTTTCTTTCACTCCATTTCTGTCTTTTTACTTCTTTGTTTGTTTGATTCTTTCTTTCTTTCTTTCTTTCTTTCTTTCTACTCCTTTTCTCTTCCTTTGTTTTTACTCCATTTCTTTCTTTCTTTCTTTCTTTCTTTCTTTCTTTCTTTCTTTCTTTCTTTCTTTCTTTCTTTCTTTCACTCCATTTCTGTCTTTTTACTTCTTTGTTTGTTTGATTCTTTCTTTCTTTCTTTCTTTCTTTCTTTCTTTCTTTCTTTCTTTCTTTCTTTCTTTCTTTCTTTCTTTCTGTCCTTTTCTTTTTTCTCTCTTGTTTCAATCTTTCTTTCTTTCTTTCAACAATTTCTTCAGCTCATTCAGCATTGCTTCCAGCATTCACACCATTTCCATTCTTGGAAATGTTTTTTCTAGTTATAGGTTAAAAGTGAAATTTCCGAGAAGTTATGTCCTTTCGATTCCCTACAGGTCGGGCTGTTGTTGGCTGTAACACGCTAGCACTCTGCTAATGAATGCTGATTGGTCAGTTACGGACCTGCGACTATTTACGACCAGAGATCCCACCTGATGACATCTGAAGACCAGACAGAGCCGGCCGGTCAAGAGAATCAGAAACAGGAGGATTTTTAAGGAGGATTTTTCTGTCATACTTAATACAGTAATGCCCCCCCCCCCCGCCGTGGGCCCATATAGCTGTATGTATTTTGAAAGTACATGGGTATAAAAGAAATTTGACTCTATTCATTGTTGTGTTCATTGTTTCAATATATATTGTAGCTACACCTTAACTAATACATTAAATATCCCGCTTGTTGTAAATATCCCGCTCAATAATATTAAACATCAATCTCGGCCATTTTCAACAAAGGGTTTGAAAATGCCACGATCTGTGCTGTCTTTAATTGTTCCAACAGTGGGAAACGGTGGTCTTTCTTTTCGTTTCCGAGAGACAATTTAATAAAGTTCTTCCTTCTGTATAAATGAGCCAGACTTAAAAAATGATCTCATCACGTCGCACAATGGCATATGTCGTTGGGACATCAGCTTTTAACCAAAGCCAGTCTACTCAATATTAGTTCTCTGAGTTAACTTACCTTAATATATTGCTCCATTAAGATAGTTTTGTTAACCCTTTAGAGATGGATTTGTTGTAAGCCATTGCATTTAATTTGAATTAATTTTGAATTTAATTTTTTTACTTAATTTTATTTAAAGACCGGGTAAACCAAGAATAAATATGTGTTTTAAGTTTATAATACCACAGGAAAATATATTATTAACCACTCTGTCAAATTTGGAGGACTAAAAAAGTCGTTAAGTATATAAAATTCTGCATCAAAGTTGTCAATAAATGAGCAGTTTTCCCTGCTTCCGGACGGTGGGGGCGTGTCGCGATATGGTCGTGCTGCAGGCAAAGAGACCAGCCCCATGGCAGCAGAGCTGGACCTCACTGACCGTCTCTGATACACACCCTAAACGTGACCTCAACACTCCACCACACACCCCAGTCCTCAGCACTGACACAGCTGATAAACCTTAAGGAAATATTTCTTCCCTTCACTCTTGGTGTCTAAAACAGTCCCAGCAGCAGCAGCAGCAGCCATCCAGCTGCAACAGGTTATAATCCACCATGCTGCTCCTGTTTACATCTCGTTACCCGGTCAGCGTGTTGCATCCATTTGCATTGTGTGAAAAAATAAATAAAGTTTTTAGCTAACGTTAGCTTAGCTTTAGCTTCAAGTGTCCTGACAGGAGAAGCAGTAGCAGAGACAGTGAATCATCTCTGGACCTGGTACCGAGTCCAGACCCGGTCCAGACCGGCGCCGTGACACCGCGTCCGAGCTGAGCAGCAGCCGTGTCCCGGTGGGAGGAGACCGGGGGAAACAACACAGTGGACCGGGGATCAGAAACAGACCGGGGGAAACAACACGGTGGATCAGAAACAGACCGGGGGAAACAACACGGTGGAGCGGGGATCAGAAACAGACCGGGGGAAACAACACGGTGGAGCTACGGCTGCTACCGCGGCTAAAAAGTTTTTTTTCTCTTTCACACAATGCAAACGGAGGAAACGGGCAGACCGCGACTAACGATCAAAACGGGAATAATATCGATCTGTGGATTATTAACTGGATGACTGATGCTGCTGCTGCTGCCTGTTTTAGACACCAGAGTGAAGGTAAGAAATGGTTTGATCAGCTGTGTGTCCGCTCGGACGTGTGGTGGACTGAGAGCACGGCGGAGTTTTTTTTTTTTTAACGGTGTTTTCTGTCCGTGATTGTACAGTAAGTTATGGCTGCTCTGGTCTCCCGTGTGTCTGGTTGTGTGGATGAGAGGAGGCTGTTTGGTCGGACAGTGTGTTAATGAGGGAGACTCTGGTCAAAAGACGGTGTTGTAGCTGCTGCTGCTGCTGTGTGTCGTGTGTAACGTTGTGAGGGGTGTGTGACCGGGGGAGTCAGCCTCTCTCCCCGCGGTGACGGCTGTTCATCACGGTGTGAATACGTTAACGTTAGCACTGTAAACTCGTTGTATGAAGGAACAAGACAGTAGTGGTCTCCCTGTGTGAACATGAGCTACGGTTAGTTAGCTGGCTGTTGCACGTGTTTCAGCTAGACTGAATAGCAAGTGGGACGGAAAACCTCTGAAGTCAGTTGGCTGAATGTATTTATAGGAAGAGCAGAGCAGGGGGCGGGTTTATGTAAGTATGACCGCTTTACGTAAAGCGGTCATCGATTTAAGCCCGCCCATTCTAAACCTGCACACAGAACAGTCTCTGAGGCCTAGCTCCTCAAGGAAATGATGAATGGGAAAAATATTTTTTACATGTTTTGAGGGACACATTTAAGGCCTAATTAATATGATAAGAAGAAAAATACTGAATTTGGTTTACCCGGTCATTATTTATACAAAAAAAATCAGAATTAAAACATGTGCCATATGTCATTACGGTCACTCACCATTATCATGAAGACACCACAATCATTGCCATGTGTCTGCTTAGGAACATCCTGTGTAATGAAAATTAGGGTTAAGGAAAAGTAGATTACTCTATTTGATAGTGATATTGCAGGCAATACCTCCAAATCCAGAGCAGTCTTCTCTGTCCAGGCTCCCGGAGCAATCTGCTGTGCAACCCCTCTGGGAAAACACAGCAATGTAAAACATAAAAAGTATACATTGCTATGACTCTGTTTGGGAGAAAAAAAAACACGAACTGATCAAATATGATCAATCAAAATCTGTAATCCACAGAACAGGGAACATGTCCAAGAACTGGACCATGCAAACGGGTAAATTTCAAGTTCAACAAGGAGGATTTCTGTCAGCCTCTTTTTCTTTTGATTTTACTGACAATTTGACTATTTGAGTCAATTTTAGTTCTCTAGAAACAAATCTTGTCTGACCCTATAACAATCTTTCAGCGCCCACATTGCCTCCTGATTGAACTTAGTGTGTTTGGAAATGTTTCTAAACATTGGCAGGTCAGGGTAGGGTCAATGACGTATAAGGTTTTTCAACATGCCAGTTTTAAAATACCAAAAATAAGAATATATTTTGCATCTGTTCAAACATTAAGGATGTTGTGTATACAAAAATTAACGTTCAATTTTAAAATTTAATAATTTTAGTGTTTTTTCATATAGATGAATTACCCGTGGCCTTAAAAAATGTCATGTGGTGCGACCATAATTTATCTCAAAATTAATACATTTTCTTAACACACTTAATAGTTTTTTTTTACAAATTGTCAGTAATATCAAGTACATAGAAAGAAGGTGTTTGCATTTCATTTGAATTTTTGTAAATAATACTCTCATATTTTAGCTCTATAATGTCACGGTCGCTATATTAAATGTAGTTCACCAACAAATTTTTTCTTTAAATTGCATAATACTGATAAAAATGTTTTAAAAATACCTTTTACTTAAGCATATTGTATCAGTTGTTAATGTTTCAGACACAGAAATTAGGTCTTTTAGTTTGTATTTAATATAGGTATTGTTATTATTGGTCGCACCACATGATGGGTGGTCGCGCCAAATGACCTAAAGACCTTGTATCTTTAAAAATCAATTTAAAGAGACCAATAAACAATTAATTCCATGCAAATTTCATATTTAAAACAGATTTTATTAACATTTCAAACATGAAAACAAACATTTCATTTCATAAACATATTTTGACAAAAATCCAAAAATCTAACTGTGTGTGTGGCCCAGGCCTTTTTAAACTTTTCCCAATCTTTACCCAATTCTCGCATGAACAACATGAATACAAACTTTCATTTCATAAACAACTTTTGATTTTTTGATGAAAATCTAACCGTGTGAGTGAGTGAGAGAGAGAGTGTGTGTGTGCATATGTGCCACTAACTCCAGGCCTTTTTAACTTTGCCCACTCTTGGCTCAATCTTTGCCCAATCCTCGCATGAACACAAACATTTCATGAACATTTTTTTGATTTTCTGATAAATGTGTGTATGTGTGTGTGTGTGTGTGTGTGTGTGTGTGTGTGTGTGTGTGTGAGAGAGCTCCTGGTGCTGAAGCCTCAGCATTCAGAGCTGCTGCTGGTGTCACATTTCATCACTAAAACTGAACCAGTGAGTTAACGACAAACAGGAAGTCAGAGCAACAACAACAACAACTGCTGTTTGAGTTTCAGTCTGTGTGACCAGCAACTTATGGAAACAAACATCTACAACACGTCAGAAAGCTGCAAATGGTTTTCACTTAGGAGGAGGAGGAGGAGGAAGAGGAGGAGGAGGAGGAGGAGGAGGACTTTGCTTAGCTTCTGATGGAGGAGTGTGTGTGTGTGTGTGTGTGCCACTAACCCCAGGCCTTTTTGAATTTTGCCCAATCCTGGCTGGTCAATTTTGAGCAGCGTGAGGTTGCTGGCTCAGGTTCTTCAATGACAAAGAGCACGTCTTTCTTGTAGTAATATATAATATCTGGCACTTGTGGCCACATGAACAAGTTATTTTCTCCTGACTGTCGCATGGAGGTAACTTGTACTTCCTCTCCCATAACCTGAAGGACCTGGCCAACATAGGGAAGTTCATCAGGTGACTATGACAAACTTTCCACTCAAGTCTTGAAGAGGTTGTTTCTTTGGTGGCTCAGGAGCGCTTATGGGATCGTCGGTGGTTTCCCTCAAATCTACTTTCACTGGCTGGTAACATAGGCATGTCTTCATTTCTGCATGCTGGCAGAAGCACGAGACCTCCCTGTGACTGATTTGTGCAGCTTGTGAAGACATCACCTGGTGTATTTTTAAGGTTCCCTTCACAGCCCTCAATTTCCCTGGAATCAGCTCATCATATTTCTGGATGCTCTCTTCGCTTACCCAGTAATGAGTAATGGTTGACCCTGATTTTTTGGTCAGCATCTCGTACAAATCCAGTGGAGTCTGCAGCTCACCTCCCCGACGAACATAGAGATCTGCATCCCTCTTCACTGCACCACCGATACCATCCGGGGCACCCTTTCCGTGTGACTTTTCTGAATAGTTCCATGTAACATGCTTGAACCCAGAAAGGAAAGGCACAGTACTTAGGAGATAAAAGTTAGCTTTGTTCCTGTACTGTGTAACAGGTCCGTCACTGATTATATTTTGGGCTGTAATCTCTGGGTAGGTTGTGCGAAGCTCTTTCAGTATGGGCTCCAGGTGTGCCCATACTGCCCGCTCATCATGGCGGAGGCTGTCGGATACTGATGTATATGATTTTGTCCCATGGATTGTGTACAGAACAGCTGTGTGAATTGTTGCCTGCTTCCTGCTGCCTCCAAAGTGATTTGCTTGAATTTCTGTGCTCAATTTGCAGGAGTAGTTCTCAGAAAAATCAATGTGAAGCACTGCTTCAGCTTCTGTGAGATTCTGTTTGAGGCCACGAAACTGTTCCGTTTGATGGATCCAGTTGAATTGATGTATTGCTAAACATTCTAACTTTTTGTGGAACAGCACTTTTAAGTCCTCGATTGTCCCTGTATGTGTTTGTTTTAAGACATTTGCAAAGACTTTCTCTCCATTTGTTGAAGTTACTCGCTCCCATTGTTCCCAAGAAACCTCAGCAGAGGGTGTCTCAGGTAATTCCACTTCATCAAAGCAGCACTGTGGGCATACACGATCCATGCATGCTTTGTTTTTAGGGTCACAAACAATCATATTCAATAATTCTGAGATGCTGGTTGTCTTCAACAGCCCTCTCTTGGCAAGTTTGTTAATCAGTAGCCGGATATTCTCATGCTCCACACATGCACATGTATCTCTGTCACTGGTCTTTGGCTCTGTGATATAAAAAGGCCGTCTTCTGACAAATTGTCGGTAAGACATGGAGAGATCCTGTTCCTCCTCTGTTTGATACTGAGCATGGAGCTCAATCAGGGGCTTTGTTAGAACTCTTCTTTGCAATTTCTCTTTATTTTTGGTAATGGTGTCTTTTTTCCCTGCTAACCGACGGCTGTTTTCATCTCTGGACAGAAAATTTATAACTGCTTGGTTTCTTTTTGTTGACAGTTTTTTGTGCCCCCTTGGCTTGAATTTTTCACTTAGGCCAGTGGTTCTCAACCTTTTTTGAACAAACGCCCCCCTGACCATACCATGATCCTCTTACTGCCCCTCCCCCCCCCCCCCAAAAAAAAAAAAAAAAAAAATCTACTATACTGTATGTTCTGGTGTGTGATGTGTTCTTGTAGTAAACAGTGTGTTAAGACCAGAGGACTTCAATTGACATCGGGTTTTATATGATGAGAGAAGCCATTCGTTTGCTTTAAAGTCCCTGTTTTTATTGGATTGGAGTTGTATTTATGCCCCCCAAAACATGATGTGCTGCTGAGCAAGTCTGACCATTTTATAGGAAATGAAAGCATGGATTTTAATTTGAACATTGCCCCCAAAATGTATGTTTTTGACACATATAGTAGGCCATGTTTGTATATTACTCAACACTATGTCTGGAGAAACTGCAAACAACATGGAAATGTTATTTTTGTTAATGGGACCCTGAGCTCTTGAATTGCTAGGACATTTCTGAAAAGAGCTGTGAGATAGAATTAAAGTCAAACTGGTGTTTCTACTGAGAGAAAGGCCACACAGCCTTTGAGGATGATGAATGAATTGCATATTAAGTCTGAATGGTTAACGTTTATATCACTTCACAATATCACAACATTTGAAAATAACCTCAGGTGTATTAAGCAACATGGAACTTAGGAAGAAAAATACCACCACAGCAGAATTTGTTGAAGAGTAGTTTTAGTAGGGCAGGCCAATGTATGCCAACAACACGCACACTTCACGTGAACAGGGCCGGCCCTGTACATCTGGGGGCCCTAAGCAGGATAAAATTGGGGGCCCTGCCTCACAGTGTACGTACCGTCAAATATTTATAAAAACCAGCTGCAATATGCAACCCTTGAGTATTTTATTGTGGGCTACCTCCATCGACATGATAGTGAGCAGATATTTTATTACTAATTAAACTGTCACTGAAACACTTAAAGCTGTCTAATTGCACTTGTCATTTTTTTCAACTTTGTTTTTGCATGAATCTTAATGCTAATATTGTGAAATGGCAATAACTGTGTTTGTCCACTAGGCGGCTCCAAACCTGCAGTATTAAATCACTACTTTTGATGTAGCAAAAAGATAAAGGATTCTACAAAAGATTACAGTTTGAACAGATTTATTTTTTAAAACAAAAACAAAACTTCAACCTCTATACAATTCTGTCCTGTGACAAGTAAACAAACAAACCAAATACTGGTAATACGGTATATACTGTACATAACTGTAACTGTAAGTTAAATGTTACAACCCAAAAATATCAAACTCAAACAACAACAATCAAACAAATAAGCTTAATTCACATCCAAACAAAATAAACAAGATAAAATAAATAAATAAATAATTGAGCAATTATTTAGCAAATCAAAAGTCTAAAACTCTACAAAACTCTACAAAAAACAACCTTCATTACACCCTTATCCACTTTTTTTCCTTCCTTTGTTCCAGTTCAGAACTTTGCTCTTCTTGCTTTTTGGGATGCAAAGTCATTTATAACATCATCATAGGAAATCTGGCTTCCAATCTGGTGGTTGATGCTAATGACTGCCAGTCCACTGAGGCGTTCCTCTGACATGGAGGACCTTAGGTAGGTCTTGATCAGTTTGAGTTTAGAGAAACTCCTTTCTGCAGATGCCACTGTCACTGGTAGTGTGCAGGCTATCCTCAGTGCCACCCAAAGGTTTGGATAAAACCCAGTCAGATCTTTTTGGTGGAGGAAGGTGAGAAGCTCAAATGTGGTCATATTTGGCTTCGGTAGGTTAGGAAGGCTCTGCATTTCTGTGGCTAGTTCTCGCCAGTCCAGGTCAGTCTCCCCCCCATCAGTGAGTGTGTTTCCAAGCAGCTCACAGTGCTCTCTGAGTGTCTTGTCATCCATGTCAGAGAAACTGAGTAGCACACCAAAGTTATCTCTGACATCCCTCATGGACGTGAAACGGTCCTCCAAAGACTGAATGGCAGTGTCAACGACAACATTAAAGAATGCTATCTCCATTCTTTTTAATGCATCACTCACAGTCGAATCTCTTGCTTCATAGCTGAACTGCCTTTTGGTGTTTCGAATCCTCTTCTGCTTGAGCTCTGCCTCCACATTCATGTTCTCACATAATTCTCTTGCAGTTGTCTGGGCATCAGAGAATCCTGTGAGCCTGTACTGCTTCAGGGATGTGTTTGTTTGGTCAATGAGGTCGACAGCAACATCAAGCTGCATTTTGGGTGACTGCAGGAGTTTGCTTGTGATGTTGATTTTAGACAAGATATCAAACCAAACCACTGTACAGATTTGAAATCTGAATGAACCTATCTCTTCGGCTAAGGACTGGGCCTCAATTCTTGCAGCCGGATCATTTGTCTCTTCTCTGACCTCAGTCAAGGCCTCTCTGACTTTGTCCGTCTGGTAGCGTAAAGGCTCAATGCTTTTGATCCTGCTCTCCCATCTCGTCTCACTCCAGGATTTGAGTGTGATGTTGACATGCTGTTTAAGAATGGCCCACCTCTGAGGAGCAGCAGAGAACAGGTTGTAGAGCTTCTGAACTACTCCAAAGAAGCTGATGGCATCTGTTGACTGCTTTGCTGAGTCTGCGACCATTAGGTTAAGGGTGTGTGTCCCACATGGAACATAAAGAGCACGACGATTTTTTTCAATCAGCCTGGCCTGCACTCCTTTATTTTTCCCCTTCATATTTGAGCCATTATCGTAGGACTGACCCCTGCAGTCTTGAAAACTGATGCCAAGCTCCTCCAGCTTTTTCAGTATCAATGAGGACAAGCCAAGGCCAGTGGCGTCCGGGGCAGGTAAGAAACCCAGAAAATGCTCTTTAATCTCTGGGGGTGTCAGTGTGACAATTCTGACAACAACTGACATTTGTTCCTGGTGGCTGATGTCTGGGGTGCAGTCTAAAATAATGGCATAATACTTTGACTGTTTTATTTCCGTCACCATAGTGCTCAGTATTTTCCCACTTATACTGGCAATCAGCTCGTTTTGGACGGTTTTTCCTAAGTAGGTAGTGTGTTTCTCACCAGCGGTGATGCGCCTAACATGTTCTTTTAAGACTGGGTCAAACTTTGCAAGAAGTTCTACCTCTTTTAGAAAATTGCCATTGTTTGGGTTGTTGAGGGTGTCGACTGATCCTCTTAGAGCAAGGTTCCTCTCTGCTAGTGACTGAATGATGGAGATCAAACGAGCAAGCACCTCTCTCCATCGATTCTGCTCCGCTTGCAAGAGAGCCATCTCTGTCTGGTCAATTGTTTTTCCTGTTTTAAGTCTTAGTTCTAATTCCTTCCATGCTATCAAATTTTGGCCGTGATCTGTGCTGGTTTCATGGGACTTCAATATTGCACTGATATTGACCCAGTCATTCTGTCCATCTGTGTTGAGCTTTGAGGACTTTCTTGAAAACAACTTGCAGCAAAAGCAGTAAACTGCATCTTTCTGATTTGAGTATGTTAACCAGTTTCTTCTCACTTTCTCTCCATTTGCAAGCTTTCTAAACATGTGATGGTAGTGAAAGCTCCTATTTGAATGGGACTTGGGAAATTCAAAATCTCTCTCTACCTGTGCAGGACCCTTGCAAACCAAATCAGTCCGTAATTGGTCAGACAGATTAGCTGGCCACAGTGCTGGATCACTTGGAGGTGGAGGAGCAGAGTTCCCGGAGTTGGAAGAAATGGAGGAAGAGGATGTTGGTTGGTCATGGTCAGCAGCATCTTCAGTAGTAACCACTGGAGCTGTGGAGAAGATTAGTACAGTAGAAATTTTAGCCACTTGTGTACACACAATTTGATTTTCCAACAGAGATAAACATATTGTGGTAACAAATAAGAAACTGACCAACTGTATGACTGGAACCAGCCACAGGGGAGGAGGATGTGGCAACATGAGGGTCAAATGATGATGGTCCAGCCATAGGGGAGGAGGATGTGGCAACATGAGGGTCAAATGATGATGGTCCAGCCACAGGGGAGGAGGATGTGACAACATGAGGAGGGTCAAATGATGATGAGCCTGATATGAAATAAGAACATTAACATTTGCTGTTATTAGTTGTTTTCTTAATTTTGAAGTCTGTTAGTCTAAACCATTTTTATCATAACCAAATACAGTCAAGTTATTGTAAATGAAGATATTTACGATCGACCATTATGGTTACCTACCAGAAACATTTTCTCCAGGTTCGCCAGGTGTTGTGGCAGAGACAGAGTCATCTCCAGCTGCTGCCGAATCATCTCCAGCTGCTGTGCAGGACAATTATAATTTATAAATGGAAAATGCATTACATGCAGACTAGATAGAACTAAATGCATCATACAAAGTAATACAAGTATAAGACAACACAGTGAATGATTATGATTTAAAACATCTTCTTTTAAACTGGCTGGAGCACAAGTAGCTATCAATATAAAGGTTGCACTGTCAAAAGAGAAGGCAGGGGGACTCTTACCAGTGCCTCCATCATCTCTTGATGATGCTCCTCCACCACCACCACCACCACCACCACCACCACCACCAAAGTACTTAAGTATTGCTCCACCTGAAACAGTAAAAAATATTTTACAATTACTGTTGACAGAAAATAGTGCTATACGTAAATTAATGTAGGTCCAGGCGGATAGATTGTACTAAATTACACTCTTTTTTTTAACACTTAGATACAGTTGGTAACCCTGGCCTGCACAGGTGATCACTGACCCTATATTACTGCCTCGACTGAAATTTGAACCATAAATGTATTTTTGCATGATCCAAAGATATCTAATCAGCCATTAATAAATTGGTGATTCCTTTATTCCGTCACAGGCATCTTTTAACCGTAAACAGACCTCAAAATCAGCCAGGATGTTAATTGCAGCAGGCTGGCTAGGACATGTAGCAGCTAGGAAGCTAACACTAGCACCTGAGCACCTGTTAACGACATTTTAAGTGCCTGTGCCTCATTAAAAAACCGACATGTTTTTCGGCTAAACGATCTGGTAAACATATATTAATACTTAGCCTTACCTTGTCCATGTTTTTTTTCTTCTTCAGCCTTTCTTTTTTTCCTTTTTTCTGCCCCCGAGGGGTATATCCTTTTGGACATCGTCGAAGGCTAATTTCCCGACCCAGCAAATCGTGATCGCAGTGAGGGTGGGAGGGAAGGAGGGAGGGGGCCAGGGGGTGGGGGTTGGTGCGCGCTCGTCGGGCTTGCGTTACGTTTACGTGTGCGTGTGTCACGGTCATTGTTGCCATTGTTGGGCCAAGGGTCACACGTTGCCAGGTCAGTGACGGTTAGACAAATGATTGAACAAAAGTTTGGGGGCCCCCTAGTGGCCGCGGGGCCCTAAGCAGCTGCTTAGTTCGCTTATAGGGAGGGCCGGCTCTGCACGTGAACAACATGAATGAACCAATAGAAAATCAGAAATGGCTCGTGCCTTAATTAATGGGCTCTAGGCTAATCAAACATTTGAAACCCAACGGTCATTGCCTGAGGACTGAGACGCTGACTTGAACCAAGGGAAAAAGAAGAAAAAAAACACATGTATTTTAAAGAAGGGAACTATACAGGACTAGTGCTTTTTACTGAAAGCATCCTAATGAGAGCCCTGTGCTTGGTGGGCCGCTGCAAGCTTTTTTACGTCTGGACACTGGGATGTTAACTTAAGTCTGAGCGCGCCAGAGCTGACCAGGTTCAGACGGTTTCGATACTTGGTCTGAATGTGCTGCGCTTGGCTGAATCCCTGCTCGACCAGATATGACGTGGGAAAGGCGAGGAGCAGGAGGTGGACCTTCTCCCACAACGGGGGAAAACGCTGGCCTTGCGTCAGCCACATGGCACGCCAACCAGAGGCCCGGAACGATGCCTTTGCCTCTTCGTCGCATTGGAGGTCAATGAGGCTGTCAGCTGCGAGCCCAAAATCCAGGAGAGCCTCATTGACCTCGTGGGAAAGGAGAGGGTGCAGGAGGTGGACCTTCTCCCACAACGGGGGAAAACGCTGGCCTTGCGTCAGCCACATGGCACGCCAACCAGAGGCCCGGAACGATGCCTTTGCCTCTTCGTCGCATTGGAGGTCAATGAGGCTCTCCTGGATTTCGGGCTCGCAGCTGACAGCATCTGCTTGCCATGGCTCCATCACCCAGCCAGGCACATCTAACTGCTCAAGATCCCTGAATCGAGTCGCCATGTCGGCCTTGACCGCCTTCAAGTGGCCAGTGTAGACGAGCAGGTGACTCTCCGTCAGCTCATCCAACGCCTGAACAAGCACAGTAAAACTAGTATTATTTTGTAGCCCACACTTATTTCATTTTATCATGAGAGCAGAGATAAAAACGTAGTCTAAAGGCCTGTTCATACTCATGGTCAGGGCATTTCATAGGTTAGGCTACTTCAGGAGAAACTCATGCGCGGAACTCCTGGGAGTTGTTGTTGTTTTTTTTTTTGTTTTTTTTTTTTTTAGTCCTGGGAGTCCCTCATACGCCCCGCCCACTGCAGTACACGTATCGCGCGCGAAGGGAATCCCCCTGAGGGAATCCCCTTGTGGGAATCCCCTTAGCGGAGATGGCAATTTTTTTTTGATTGAGGAGGAGAACAACACGTTTGAAGCGACGGAGGAGGATTTATTGATAGCTTATTATGCGCGATTGCGGAGAAGATGGAAAGAAAGAGGCAACGGAGCTGGCATGTCCGACCTATGAAATGCCTAATATTTCCACATTCTGACCAATCACACAATTCTTTCTTGCGTAGTATGAACAGGCTGTAATTCAAACCCACCTTGGCCAACTGCGGAAAGTGAATTAATTGTCGCCTTCCCAGGTTTTGCTGATAGAGCTCCAGCTTCGCAAGGAAGCTGCAGATGGTGGCCTTGGACTGGACCAGCGTGATCCCATCCCCCTGGAGCTTCATTGTGACCTCATTCATTTTCCCGAA
Source organism: Trachurus japonicus (assembly GCF_045865225.1). Classification (NCBI taxonomy): domain Eukaryota; kingdom Metazoa; phylum Chordata; class Actinopteri; order Carangiformes; family Carangidae; genus Trachurus; species Trachurus japonicus. The sequence continues at coordinate 11,684,756 of NC_140907.1, forward strand.
GAAGTCGGACAGGTAGAAAATGTCAAGGCGGCAGGACCACAGCTTGGCCTTCAAGGCTGCGTCTGCCTGTCCGAGGAATTCAATGACTGAAGGGAAAAGCTTGCACAGCCTGGCCAAGCAGTTGCCCTTAGACAGCCAGCGCACCTCTGTGTGGAACAGCGGGCGCTTAAATGCCTCATCATTTTCCCCACACAGCTGTCTGAAGAGCCGATCATTAAGTGCATGGGCTTTTATTTTGTTGATCGCCTTGACTGCGACATCCAGGGACTGATGGAGTGACGGGGACATATTTTTGGCCACCAAGTTGTGACGGTGCAGTACGCAGTGCACTGTCAACACATGGGGGACCTGCTGCTTGAGTAGGGTGGCGAATCCCCCGTATCTGCCGACCATAGCTGGCGCTCCATCCGTGGCACAGGCCATGATGTTTGTCACCGGGATGTCCCTCTGCCGCAGGAACTCTGTCAGGGCGGCGAAGATGGTTTCCCCTCGCGTGTCTGTGGCCAGGTATTCCCCGAACAGGAAATCCTCAAGCAGATCCCTCCCGGACACATAACGGACATAGGCCATCAGGAGAACGTTGTTGTCGGCCGTGGTGGTCTCATCCAGCTGGACACTAAAGCGGCAGTCACGCAACGTAGCACACAGCTGTTGCTCAGTGTCCATGGACATCTCCCGTACGCGCCGGGCCACACTGTCATTGCTGAGCGGGATGGACTTGGTGACTGGTGCAGGGTCGCGCTGCATGACGGTGGAGATCGCCTCCTTTATTGCGGGAATAACTAGAGACTCCCCTACAGTGAACGGTAAGCCGGCCTTTGCAATTAGTAGAGCTATATTATAAGACGCCACCAACCCGCTCTCTGTTTGGTTGATGCTCCGAGCGAACATGGTGTTGATCGTAGGGCGCCTTGAATGCTGATCCCTCAGTGACTGGAAGTAGGCTGAGTCTTTCGATGCCTTGTCAGGATGTTTTTTTGACAGATGCTCCTGTAATCGCGACGGCTTCATGGCCTCATTCGAGAAAACCTGCTCACATAGCAGGCACATCGGCAGATGTACATTCGTCGGTGATGGAATAAATCCATAATTTATGTAATTTGAATTGTACTGCCGGCACTTCTTCTTATTTTCCGCCATTTTTGATTGTAATGTGTTTATGGATTGTGAGTACTTGTGTACATTTTCATTGGTTATTGAAGTGTTAGTCCGCCATTTAATAGGCTGGAGGTGACAGAGTAGCCTGGAGGTGACAGAGTAGCCAAGTGTCGGAAAGGGTTCCCCGGGATTTCCCGGGGATTCCCTGCTGCTGTGGTTTGTTTACGGTCGTTACTATGGAGACCGTTCCTGCTCGGCTCGTCCGATCCACATCCATGGTCCGATCGTGGTCAGGGAGCAGAGAGAGAGGATAATTTCTTCCCTTTTACCCAGCAGTGGAAGCAGCAAACTCTGGTTCTTGGTCTCAGATAGCAGCTTTATTTTTATGAAAACTATATGAACGTTAAGATTAGGGCAGGGACTCGATAAAAAAAATCTAATTAATTAGAGGCTTTGTAATGAATCGAAATTAATATATTTGACCTGAGAACAGATTAAATGGTCTTTCCTGCCACTAAGTTACACTATGACGATTAGTTGTATTTAACTACTTAATCACAGAAGCATAAACTGATTTGTTGAACTCAGCCTGATGTAAACATTAATAAATCTCAGTAACCAGTCACACAGGCAGCTCCATGTCGTCTCTGTGTGATGTTCAGGGACAGGACAGTCTGAGGACAGACAGCTCTGAGATGCACGTGAGGCAGTGACAGGTCTGTGGCTGTCTTGACCACATATCAGCTGTTCAGCTGCAGCAGAGGAAACTCTGCTTTTTTTTTTTTTTGAAGCTCAGGTAGCGACCGGCTAAAATACGAGATGATAGGATACTGTAAACCAGCGCGGATCCGGTGTGTTTATCAAAGCTTGGTCGCCGTGCACCGGGTCGGTTTGAGCTGCGTTCAGGCTGCAAACTCCTCAGGCAGTGATCAGTGTCGGTGGCTTTTTAACTCGTTAAATAATTGTGCTCCAGTATAATCCGTAGGCTATGCCTGAAACACATCCAGTGAGAACCGTTTCGCGGTGTAAAAATAAGTGTGATTAAAATGCGTTATTTTTTGTGTAATTAATTAGGCCTAATCTTAATTAAGGCGTTGAAGTCCCGGCCCTAGTTAAGATTAGGGGTGTCACGATTCTCCAAATCCTCGATTCGATTTGATTTTCGATTTTAGGGTCACGATTCGATTCGATTCTCGATTTTTTTTTCTTTTTCTTACATCACAGACGCCTATGCTATTTTCAGACTAGTCTAGTCTACGATCATTGGTTTTATTCATCAAATGTTGTACAGTAAATCTTATTTCAAAAGATTGGATACATATAAGTGATGCAATTTCCATAATGTATCACATTAGGCACTAATGGTCACATTTAAATAATTTCTTTACAATATAAAGGTAACATGCCCCCAAAAATCATGATCCAGGGGCCAAAATTGCCCCCAAGGTTTTGAAACAAATATATTTATATCTTTACATTATCATAATTTAATTTTCATTAATTTACCGTCGTGTCTCATTATTCTCCTGATGTCGGCTTAATGTAATGTAAACGAGATTGCGCTGATACGGAGAGTCATGTGACAGACAGCGGGGCAGAGCTGCAGCTGCAGCTGCTGTGCTGCCATGGACCTGATGATCAGGTCCTGATCAGACTGGCGGTGGCCCACAGTCAATCAGTCCCAGATCCTCCACCGTCACAGATCCCCCAAAAGCCCCCACAAATAATACATCGACAAAAAGTGGCAAGTTGCACCTTTTCGTCGGCTTATTATTTGCGGGGTTTTTTTTTATTTTTTTATTTTTAATCTTATAACGTCTCTGCAACATGCGGCTCTCACTGCTTGTCGGTGTTGTGTAGTTAGAGCTGTGTCTCCCTCCTGTTTCCCAGGTAGGAGGGGGACAGCAGCCCACCAGGGCTGGGTGATAAAACGCTATAAATTGTGAAATAACTTTTCTTCGATAGAAATATGAGACGTGGTCGATAGTTTTCATTCCTCCATGTTTTGGCAAATAGCCAATTATATTGAGAGTCGCACTGCGCCGAACCAATCATGTGGCTGGAATAGAGCCGGTCAACATGTGCATTTGTTTGGGTTGCTGCAGACGTGCACATCAGCTGACACCGCCGGTTAAAAAAAAAAAAGAGAGAGAGAGCGAGGGAGAGAGGGAGAGAGAGAGAGAGAGAGAGAGAGAATGAGTGAGTGTTGTCTCGAAATAAAAAGTAAAGGAGAACTCGGACCAGTGACTGACAAGAGGCTTGGTGCGCAATGGGGACAACGGGCAGTTGTAGCTTTGCGGGCGGCGGAGAGGGGGGGGGGGATCGTCGATCCTCTCTTTGACTTTGATGCTCGAGATCGTGACGTAATTTCGATCGATTTCGATAAAAAATCGAAATCGTGACACCCCTAGTTAAGATATTTCTTTTTCCTCTCGACAGCTTCTACTCTCGCTCGCTCACCTCTCTTGACCACACACACACACCGCTCTCGCTCTTGAAAGGACACACACCGATCTCATGTAGCTCAGTAGCCTAGAATTTATTGAAACACCCATAAATTAGATAGGTCGGTTATTTGCACTAAAAAGCTGGGAAACCATGAAAGTTACAATGTTAAAATGTTAAGTGCTGAGTTAAAATGGACTTTGTACAAGCCAAGTTGTGGCGCCCCCTATTCATGTCTGAGCGCCCCCTTCTCAGCCCTCACGCTCCCAGCGCCCCCCAAAATGTTTACAACGCCCCCCAGGGGGCGGTACCGCCCCCGTTGAGAAACCCTAACTTAGGCCTACTGTTTGTTTTTCCATTAACCTCTTCTCACTCTTTCTGGATTTTTTCATATCTGCTAGCTGTTTTTTCAGATGTAAGACCTGCTTTCTCAGTTGACACTTCTCTTCCTGCAGTTTTTTGCAACGTTTTTCTGCTGATGTATTCTTTTTTTTATTCCTCTCTGGTGTGGAGGACAGTGGTGGATTAAAATCCTCATTCAGAGGCATGGGATCTTCCACAAGCTGCTGCTCTGGCTGCTCTTGTGGCTGTTCTTGTGCAACATCAACACCAACCAGAACTGGTGGAATGTTTTCCATAGATGGTGGCGTAAGGTCCAACACAGCATTTGCCATATTTTTTCTTTCTCTGTAAGCACTGGATGCTGCCCTCCATTTCTCTCTCTGTTTCTTTTTTATCCTCTCTGGCAGCTCACTTGACTTTACATATGGAATCTTCCCCTGCACCTTCCTTCTCTGGTAGCTGAAACAATAATGTAATATAGTGTCATGCCATAAATCCCTAGTCTGTTTTTATTTTGGACAACTAATAGATCACAGAAAATGAACATGTTAAAGAAAAAAAATGTCCTCCAGGTAATGAAAAACACAGAGAAATATGTACTGCAAGTTGCTTCATTAATTTAAAGTCCCTGAAAAGTGACACTGGATTCGTTTTCTGAGTTAATCACATCCCAGACATATGTCCTATTAACCATCCTGCCAATTTTGGATGCTAGAAAAATTCGTTTAGTAGGTGAAACTAGAAAAAGCATTTCCAAAAATGGAAATGGTGTGAATGCTGAAAGCCATTGCTGAACCATGCTGAATTAGCAGAATAAATTGACAAAGAAATGCGGAATGGCATACAAGAAACATGTCCAAGGAGGGAATTGAACCCATAACCTTCAGTACATCAGCCCACTGACCTAACCACTTCACCATAGTTAGATTGAATGAGAGAAGAGTAAAAGAAATCCATGTATAAGAGGTCACTGACTTCTGAAGAGAGGTTGAGACTTTGATGAATGTGAGATTTTTCAATGATGCTTAAAAGAAAGAAAGAAAAGAGCATAAATGAGCCATTAGAAGTTTGTCTACAGATGAGGATTTGAATGAAGTCTCTATCAGAAAGTACCACATGAATGAGGCAGGAATCGAACCCATGGCCTCATGATCAATAAACCTTTACTCTGCCATTTCACCACAGAGAGCACACACCTAAACATGTTGTCATTGATTGTGATGATGTGCTGCAAACTGTGGCGCTTAACGAACACCTGTAACCAATTGAAGGTGGGGGAGGGGAGCAGAATTCAACATAACATAACAAGAGTGCCACTCTTGGATTTGAACCAGTGACCTTGAGGTTGGCAAGCAGCCACCTTACCCATTGGACTACAGACAGAGCTGTGGAGAAGGGAGATTGAGACTTTGATGAATGTGAGATTTTTCAATGATACTTAAAAAAAAAAAAAAGAAATGAGCCACAACAAGTAAGTAGAGGACGTTTTTTGTGACTTGTGACTATTTTTTGATGAAATCAAACAAAGTATAATGCCCATTCCAGCGAATTAAAAAGTTGAGCTCCTGCTACTCTACTGTGAAATAAATTGCATTGGGCTGAATGGCAGAGAGAGAGGAGGAGGGAGAAGAAGAGGGGGAGGAGGGAGAAGAGGAGGAGGGAGGAAGGAAGGAGAAGAAGAGGAGGGAGAGGAGGAGGAGGGAGGAAGGAAGGAGAAGAAGAGGAGGAAGAGGGAGAGAAAGAAGGCGGAAGGAGGGAGAAGAAGAGGAGGAGGGAGAGGAGGAGAACGAGGGAGGAAGGGGGAGAAGAGGAGGAGGAGGAAGAGGGAGGAAGGAGGGAGAAGAAGAGGAGGAGGGAGAGGAGGAGGGAGAAGAAGAGGAGGAGGAGGAGAGGCGGAAGGAGGGAGAAGAAGAGGAGAAGGAGGAAGAGGAGGAGGAAGAGGGGGAGAAAGAAGGCAGAAGGAAATTTTCCTTGTGGGATACAAGTGTTATCCAATGAGGGGAGAGAACGGCATGAAGGGCTGTGTGTGCAGCCAAGGGATGCGCGTGAATGTGGTGACGTAGCACGAGGACCAATTGATGCCTGACAAGGGCGGGGGCTGCTAACTCATGGTGCGTTCAAGGAAACTCGTACTTTGTGTTTTTCCTTCCTGTGAAGTCATACCAGTTCGATCTGGTACGAGTTCACGGGTCGGAAGTTACGAGTGGCCGTTATAGGGAACTTTCACAGACAACAGGACGGTAAAAACACGAGCTACGGGTTACCTGGAACGCTACCAAGTCGTATTGTGACTTGAAGCTGTAACTTACGGTTTCAAAAGCCTGCCTTGAACACAGCATTAGCCGAAACGAATAACAATAGTGTGAATGCTTCCAGCTGGAAGCATTCACACTATTGTTATTCGGTTCGGCCATTTTCTGCCTTTCTTTGTCATGTAACTAGTCCTTCATACTTTGTGCTATTTCAACAATTCAAATATCAAAATGTTCAGCCTTTTCGGGACAGGTGTGCTATGTCTTTTCTCTTTTCAACTATTCATACTTTTTGCAATATTCAACTATTTCTGATTTTTTTTTCCCCATAGAGAATGCATTGGAACAGTCTTGAAACTCTTCAAATCTTCTTACTTCTTTCAGCCTTTAAAGCGTCCACATACTTTCAGCTAGAGACTTCATTCAAATTCTGAGCTGTAGACAAACTTCTAATGTATTCATCCTGTATTTACAACTTTTTCATAGCTTGCACCGTTTTTGAGATAAATCCTTTAAAAGCACATGAGGATTTCTGACAAATTTCACACTTTTCAATGAGTGTGTATGGGGTTGGATCAGAGTGAGTGACATCATCGTTAGAGTGAGAGGGATCGAAAAAACATTCAGGATTTTTTCTGGATAAATTGCCAGCACGGCCACAAATTAAACTCTAGACACATGATTTCCTCACTGGTTTGTAGCCACACTTGTCGTGTCTCATTTAATGTGCTCAAAACAGCAGACAGACTTACAGAATTGTCTCAGTGAGCCTAATTGTGCAGCTAGACCCGCTCCAGTGGCTCATCCACTTCAATATAAAAGTAGGAGCTGATTTTTTTAGAAAAGCAGAAATGCCCCCTTTTCTACCTTGCGACGGCAAGAAAAGTTTTTGCCCTACAAACATTTAATGCACATGAATGTGCTCAGGAAGGTCTCCTTGCCCAGATGGTCAGGACCACATTCTGATAAGAGTTACGGTTCTCTTTTTTGGGAAGCTGCACAGAGCTCAAATCTCTCTGCTCTGCTCTGCTCTGTGTGCAGTTGGTCCAGCTGTAGCGGCCAGCTCGTTATCAAAGTCTATAAATAGAACAGGTCAGGTGCAGCCTGGCTGCTCGTTAAGATGTTTTTAAACACAGCCCCACACACACACATGATAAACCAGACTGACAGAGGATGTCCACGCACAAACACAGGCATCACACTCACACACAGACACACACAGACACTCACACACAGTCACACATGCACACATACACAAACAGACAATTCCATTCCATTCTTCATTCTTCCATTCTTAGATAATAATTTAAAATATTTTTTAAATGCAGCCAGGGAGCTCTCTGCTCTCATGGGCTGAATGAGAGCAGGAGAAGGAGCTCAACTTTGTAACTTGCTGTTAAAGGGATAGTTCACCCTAGAATGATATTTCGCTCATTACTGTATCTACTCACCCTCATGTGGACTAAGGGCTGGAAGAAGTTTCAGAGTCCTCCGTCCCTTCTCTGAGTTACAGGGGGTCTCAGCGTAGCAGTGCATGTCCATATAACGGTTGTAAAGGGACACCAGAGCTCTTCGTAAAAAAACACACACAAAAAAACATCCAAATACCTCCATGATGCTCGTATGTAATGTCCGTCTTGTGCTGAAGCCCCAAATTGCGTAATTGTCCCGAAAAAAATTAAATAAGTCTATATTTTAAGCTTGTTTGTAGCGGAAGCTTCTCAAAGCTCCTCTTCCTGGTCCGTCCAAATCTCGCGTGATTCGCAGTAACCGCACTGACGCCGGCGCAAATCACGCGAGATTTGGACGGACCAGGAAGAGGAGCTTTGAGAAGCTTCCGCTACAAACAAGCTTAAAATATAGATTTATTTAATTTTTTTCGGGACAATTACGCAATTTGGGGCTTCAGCACAAGACGGACATTACATACGAGCAGCATGGAGGTATTTGGATGTTTTTTTGTGTGTGTTTTTTTACGAAGAGCTCTGGTGTCCCTTTGCAACCGTTATATGGACATGCACTGCTACACTAAGACCCCCTGTAACTCAGGCCTAGTCCACACGAGCCCGGGTATTTTTGAAACCGTGAACAAATGTTCCCGGTTGTATGTCCTGTCCACATGCAACCGCGCTTTTGGAACCCTGAAACCGTGGTTTTTTGAAACCGGAGTCCAGGGTGGGGTTTTCAGCCGGGGTTGGTTTCACCGGGTGCGTGTGGACACTGCAACCGTGATTGTTTTACTCGTTTACGTCATAGCTGCACACGTGCTGATGTAAACACTGCCAGCTGCAGAGGTTGTTTGCAGCGGTTTGCAGGAGTTGACGTGAGCTCGCAAAAATGGAGGTGACAAAGTGGATTTTTATCACTTTTTTTTAAATTTTTTTTTTACATCATCTAAATGCTATTTGTATAGTTTTTCGATGAGAAAAATATAACGAAATGGTCGTCAGGGCGATCCTCTTGTCAGCTCCAAACTCACCCTCAATCACAGACCACAGCTGGTTTTCCACACAGCATCATTTACAGTAACAAGTGACAGATCAGCTGTTTTTAAAATGACAGAACTACTACAGTAGCGCCGCAGTTTCTTATTCCCCACCTTGTTTGATTGAGAGCTTTTCGGGATGATTTTCATGAATGAACAGGCAATAGCCTATGTCCCGGGTACGACGGGGGGGGGGGGGGGGGGGGGGGGGTCGCACTGCTGTCATGTAGTGATAAAAAGAGCCTATGCGGAGATGAGGAACGAGCCAAAAGCCGAAAATGTATACGTGACGTCCGCGGTCGATATAAAGTGGATATGATGTTTCATTCATACATGTTTTGACAGACAACACAACAGCCAGTGATAAAGAGTTGTGAAGCACCGACAGTCATGTGGCTCAGCAGCCAGGTGATGCACACAGCACAACAACACAGCGCACAACAACACACAGCACAAGAGTCAAAACACAGCGCAGCAACATGTGCAGGCTGCTGCAGCAGTGCACGTCAAAGGGACATCGCCGAAAATAAAATAAATAGGCTACACATTTTTATTAAATTAAATTATTGCATGTTTACATCCATAAAATGACCAAAAATGAACACTATAAGCAGATTTCTTGATAACGAATTATTTAAACAGCATTTGTATAGACATAATTCCGCCTCAAGCCTTTTGATCCAAGCGGTTTCCACTGTATTTTGATTGGTTAAAACAGCCTTCCACACGTGCATTGCGTCACTTGGTAGCGGATTTCACGGTTGCGTGTGTACGGAGTGTTTTTATTACACCACTGGTGTGGACACAAAGCAAAACTCCGGTTTCAAAAATACCCGGGCTCGTATGGACAAGGCCTCAGAGAAGGGACGGAGGACTCTGAAACTTCTTCCAGCCCTTAGTCCACATGAGGGTGAGTAGATAATGAGCGAAATATCATTCTAGGGTGAACTATCCCTTTAAGTGCTTTTTAATTCATTTTAATTCACCAAAAAATAGTCACAGGTCACAAAAAAGTCCTCTTCTTGCTTGGTGTGGCTAATTTCTGCACTTTCCTTACTTTTTTTTTAAGCATCATTGAAAAATCTCACATTCATGAAAGTCTCAACCTCTTCTTCACAACTCCACTGTAGTGTAGGGGTTAGGGTAACTGCTTGCCAACCCTAAGGTCACTGGTTCGAATCCAAGGGAAGAACTCTTGTTATGTTATGTTGAATTCTGCTCTCCTCCACCGCCTTCAATTGGTTACAGGTGTTTGTTATCTCCTTGATTACTCATACCAGTTTGCAGCACATCATCACATTACAATGAATGACAACAGTCTTGAAAGCAGTGTGCTCTCTGTAGCTGAGTGGCAGAGTGAAGGATTTATGATCATAAGGTCATAGGTTCGATTCCTGCCTCAGTCATTTCACATCATTGCTTGACTTTTGATTCCAATTATTCAGCTGTCATTGGACAGTCTTTGATTCCTCATAGTATAAAGCTCATTGTAACTCAGGTTCTCTGTGGCCGTATGGTTAGTGTGTTAGGTTACCACTCATGGAGTTGTGGGTTCAATTCCTTCCATGGACATGTTTCTTGTATGCCATTCCGCATGTCTTTGTCAATTTATTCTGCTAATTCAGCATGGTTCAGCATTGGGTTTCAGCATTCACACGCATGTTCCGTTAGGAAATGCTGTTTCTAGTTAGGTTTTAAAATCATGACTAAATGAGGCAGTTCTCACAGCTCTGGATGTCTGCTGCAGGCACAGAAGCCCCGCCCACTTGCTGAGCTTCGTCAAGTTTCAACTGTCAATCAAATGGCCTACTGGCCGGCCAGCTGTGCTGGTGCTACTGCTAACTGTCACATCGTACCCGAGCAGCTACAGGTTTGAGCTGGAGTCTGAGTCCAGCTCTTATCTGAATGTCTCGGACGGATACACACTGAGCAGTGAGGGAAATATTCTGGGGCTGCTGCCGTCAGCACACGAATCTCCGCTACCCTGATAGCGTTAGCTCGACGGCTAATAGCCCGGCGCTAACCGTTAGCTCGGCGGCTAGCCCCGTTCATCCCGTTCACCCCGAGCCACTGCAGCATCGGACCCACGGCTCACCGCCACAGCAACGGGAGCCTTGAAGCCTACACCGCAACAACAACGAGGGCCACCACCATCAGCACAGGACGACGGGCCTAGTGCTAGCCGCCGAGCTAATGCTATCAGGGCAAGCGGAGATTCGTCTGCTGACGGCGGCGGCCCTCAGTTTTGTTGCCGGTGTAGCCGTTGCTGTGTCGGTGAGCTGTGGGACGGACGCTGCAGAGGTTCACCTGGACTGTGGCTGTTTTAGCTTTTAGAGTTTTGCCACCGAGCGCCGGCTGGTCCCACGGTGGCAGTCTCATTAGTTTGTTTGAATTAAAAGTGGAGCTTCATGTTTCACATAAGAGCAGCACTGCCTCTGGGATCTGTATAGACTAGGTTCAAATAACACCACATTTACATCAATAAATAAATGTTTTACAATGACCTGATAAGTCTGCATTACATTTTATTAAGACAGAGACCAAGCTAATGGACTGGTAGCTCCGGCGGCGCTGGTAGCTCTAGGGGTAGTGGCAGCAGACGCGCGTTGGCATTCTTGAAGTATTTATAATATTACTGTGCACATGGGAGGAGTTATGAAAGTAGGGACGCCAGTGCGTCACGGCGTCCCCCTCTTTAAGCCTGCCCTTAAAAACAAAGACCACTGAAGCAGAGTGAAACTGTGAAACCCTAACCTCTAAAATTAAGCACTGTACAGAAATGAGTCTTTTTGCATGTTTTTAATCAATAAATTTCGAACACTTTTAATATATTTTGAAACAAAACTCCAATTTCACTTTCCAGGGACTTTAATTAATTTAATTTAATTTTAAAATGTTTTTAACACACCTTTCTCTTCTCCTGGCAAGGTACTCTGCTCTTGCTGTGGGGTCAGAGTTGACACGCTGCCTGTGGCGAGCGCTTTTAACTTTGCTTGGCAGTGGCATCTGTCAAAATAAATAAAATGAGTTAAACAGAATCATAATAATTAATAAATTGCTAATAACTGCATAAATACCCAAGTGAAATTGCATGCTTTTAAAAAAAAAATATATATATATATATATATTATATTTTACAAAGATGAACTAACCATTATTTCTGAAATATTAGCAAAATGACTCGTCAAATATCAAACAAATATTCAAAATAATACAAAAAAATTAAGTAATTAATGTTTATCAATCATCAATTGAATATATAAAGCACAAAAACTGCCAATCTAGGGCATATATCTGTGATGGAATACAATCTGCAGTGGTCGCACCACATGATGATTGGTCGCACCACATGACATTTTCAAGTTCAGTCAGATATTACTATGACAAGATTAGCATCACAAACAAAGCTAGCTAGCTTACCACAAAAGGACACTGTGAAATTTATAATTAAAATACAAATTTGCAGAAAAAACTTAAATAAATTGTTTTTTTTTGAGGTCATACCACATGATATCCAAATGTGGCAACAACATTACAGCCGTTAAAAAGGTTCTTTTTTAAAAAAACACAAGAGAGCCACAAACCTTCTTTCTGCTTCCATAGCTCTATGACAAAATGGTGGATGGTACAACTTGAGTAGATTTCAACATAAAAGTTCCAAAAGTGGTCATTTCTTGATGGTCGCACCACATGATGAATGAAATGGATATGGGCGGACAAAGTTTATTTGTATATTATGAAAGAAATATAACTGCAAAAGCTTTGCAATTGTGTACAGGAATACAAAACACCTTGTAAATTATGCCAAATAGGGCAGAAAATAAATTGTAATAGATTTACAATAATTTCAAATAAGTTTTCAAAACAGCAGTCAGGGCTGGACGGTCATGATATTTTGACACTTTTTAAATTACAAAAAAATTAGAAATAACTCCTGATTTTTGAAAATTTGAAGTGACTACATATATGGGAGACATACTACATATAGATTAGTATATTTTTGTACATTTATACCTTTTTTTAACTTAAAAAAATACAGCCGGACAGAATATTTAGGCGTCACGTCATTGACCCGGTAAAGTGACCGCCACAACAAACATTGGTAACCTCAACCGGTTCCTGAAGGCCTGACTGGAGAAACCATCAGCTCTTCTGAAATAATGAGAATCCAGAGAGAAAATTTCTTTCCGGAGTGGCCTCATTACCTATAGAAAACATAGTCTGCACAATAAGCAAAAAGCACACAAAAGCCACAGCAAACTCAAAAATGATAAGGTTAAACAGACATCATTAACGATATATCTTTACATAGATTATGCTCTGTATACAAATGGTAGAATAGAATGTCCTTACACTTAGAAGAAAATGCCCTGGAATCCACAGGGGGATGATGAGGGCATCTCTCTGGTCAGCATCTTTCTGTTATAAAAAAAAAAGAAGTAATTATTGTATTGACAGTTGGAAAATAAGGGGTAAGAATCAGTTATGCAAGATGAGGTAGTACATAATAGAGCAGTGATTTGTTGGACAATTTATTCAGCTAAGTGTTGAAATTATCCTTGCATTTTAGCCTTGATGCATTGTGTTTAGGACATGCAAAGATTTTTCACAAACTGACAAATGATATTGTTTTATTACTGGGAAATGGAGCAGGCGGTCATTGTTGGCTGGGGGGAGCCATGTTGGGCTGATGAGCAGGTCCGCGATGAAAACATCCCTTCCCTGTTGATCGAAAGCAAAAAAAATGAAAAATTCAAGTCCCAGCTAATGAACCAGTGTGACTTATCCGCCTCCGATTGATGTTCCCCTGGTCCATGCTCCTATGCATTCAGTTCCACCTTCCACCATACACTCAATATCGGACTTGGACCTCTGCACATCAACACTTCACCCATTCCCGTTATCATTACACACCATCACCACATCAGACACTACCACACCCACTCTGTGAACTTTCACAATCTCAGACCACTCACACAACAATCCACCTCTCCCGTCAACAAGCCACCTGTCACCATCAACATGGCACTTTTTAATGTTCGCTCTCTTTTAAACAGAACCTTTTTAATGAATGATGTGATTTTAGATAACACGTTAGACTGTCTTCTTTTAACTGAGACATGGCTTGGCACTGACACACAGCTGTTCTCACTGAGGCTTCCCCACCAAATTATAATTTTTTATTCTCTACTAGAGAGGGTAGAAGAGGAGGAGGTACGGCATCAATCATAGAGGATTCACTGAACTCAAATGGAGTGTTTTTTAACAGTTATGCATCATTTGAGTACCATGCCTTTACTTTTAGCAGTCCTCCAATTCTTGGTGTTACTGTATACAGACCACCCCATTACTCTAGCTCTTTTATCAGTGAATTTTCAGAGCTTTTATCTATTATTCACACCTCTTTTAGCAGGATTTTAATAACTGGTGATTTTAATTTACACGTTGACGACACCTCGGATCCAATATCCAGAGAGTTTTTTAAATCTTTTAAGTTGTCTTGATTTTAAGCAGCACGTCGCACAGCCAACTCACAATGGACACACCCTGGACCTGGTCATAACCCATGGCCTGTCCATCGGTGTGTCCTCTGTTGTCGACCTGGCTGTGTCTGACCATTACTGTGTGTTTTTTAGCATCACCAGTTTTAACCAAGAGGAGGCCCCGGTGAGAACAGTGAGGAGGCGCTATCTTACTTCTGAAGTGGCTGCAAATTTTATGGAGATTTTACAGAGCACTCCTGCTGAAATTTTACCTGCACCTTGTGATTTTATTGTTGATCATTTTAACAGTAGACTGAAATCAACTCTGGACTCAGTAGCTCCACTTTTAACTAAAACAGTAAAAAGAAAACCAACACCCCTGTGGAGAAAAAACAATGAAATCAATGAACTGAAAAGAAAATGCAGGAGTGCCGAGAGAAGATGGAGGAAAAGTAAACTGATAATTCATTACAAGATTTTATGTCAACATCTCAAAACTTATAATAATGCAGTCAAAAAGGCACAAATTTCCCATTTCTCACAACTCATCACCATCAATAAAAACAACCCCCGGTTCCTCTTCTCCACTTTTGATGTTTTAACAGGTGCTAATTCTAATAATGTTTTTAAGACACCAACAGATGATCTTTGCGAGTACTTTGCAGACCACTTCAGAACCAAAATCAAGGACATCAGATCCTGCCTTTTATCCCATCAAGTTTTATCTGTTGACACTGAACTGTTGTCCTTGCCTGAGGAAACACTGGAGAGTTTTGCCCTGGTTGATGCAAGGACATTTGGTCGAGTTTTCTCCCAAGTAAACCCAACAACCTGCCTTTTAGATCCCATTCCCACATCACTCTTAAAATCGTTTTATGGATTCTTCGAGGAACAGTTTTTAAACATCATGAATTGCTTTAATTGCTTAATTGCTTTGCCTTTAAAACGGCGGTGGTGAAGCCCCTTCTGAAGAAGAGCAAGTTAGATCCAAGTATTCTTAATAACTTTGAGGGAAGGTTAAAAACACACCTTTTTAGTCAGGCTTTTAACTAGATTTTAAATTCTTCTTATGGTTCTATCTTATTTTATGTTTCTGCTTCTATCTTGCTTTTAAAGTTGTTATTAACCTTAAACAATTTTACTTGTTTTACTTATTTTATTTCTTATCTTACATATTTTTTATCCTTTTAAGCTGTTTACTCTGTTAACTTATTTTTTCAGGGTTTTTATCCTATCTTATGTTCTTAGTTTTTAGCTTTAACTCCAGTGTTTCCTCAGGGGGGGTCTTCCACGCTGGGAGCTGTGTCTGGGCTGCTGCTGGGGGCGCTGTCCCTGGGTCCCTTCGGCTCGGCTGACTGTGGGTTAGGGTAACTTGGCTGTGGTCTGTCGGGATCGGGGGGCCTGGGCGCTGGTGCCCCCTGTGGCACGGCCTGCGACTCCTCCCAGTGTGGACGGCCCCAAAGATAGCGCTTCCTCAATCCTCGTGTGTGTGTGTGTGTGTGTGTGTGTGTGTGTGTGTTGTGTGTGTGTTGTGTGTGTGTGTGTGTGTGTGTGTGTGTGTGTCGGTACAATCGTTTCATAATGCGTGCGCACATGTCAACTGAACGTGTCACACCCGCGTGCTTTGACGCCTGTGCAGCAGACAGCGCCTGACATGTAATGTAGTTTCCTCATTGACTTATAATGGCCCGCCGTTCACGCGCACGTTCACGTGTGATGACTGCTGCGCGCCGGTAATCACACTACGCGTAGTGGTCACGTGTAAACATTCATGCGTTTTGTAGCAAACGCACGCATTAACGCTCGCATGAATCTGATTGAACAATTTTGTCAGGCGCTCACGCGTACGCGGAAACGACGTGCGCAAACTGTGTCACACGTGACAAGAAGCTGCGTTCGTATGAAGCAGATTGTGCACGTCTGTCTGTCACTGTTTGACTAATGTTGTTACGCGTTCACACGTGCGTGCAGTCGCAGACTCTATTGCTGCGCAGCCGGAAGTTGATCTGCCCGGTGTGCACCACTACGCGTAACGTGACGCGTAGTGTAACTTAGTTGTTCTGTGTTGCATTTTCATTTTCATCCAGTAGATGGTGCAATCGATCCAATACGAGATACAGATATATAGGCTGTTGCATGACATGATTTATTTGTTCAATGAAGACAGAGAGAATAATCCGTGTCCCAGCTGGCCACAGCGGCCGGCCGGAGCCACTCTCTCCACACCTTGGGTCTGAGCCGCTGTGGACCGTGGTCCATATGCCATCCCCGGGTCAAGCTGCTGCTCCGCCCCGCTGACCAGGCAGCTCACAGCGGCAGTGGCGGCTGCGGCGACGTCGCTCCCCGGTCCGGGAGCGATCCGCTGTAGGAAGAGGCCGCTGCGAGCTGCCTGCTCCGCGGGGCGGATCAGCAGCGTGACCCGGGGAACTCTGGTGCAGGGATGGCATATGGACCACGGAGCTCCGGCCGGGGGGTGGGGGGTGGGGGGGAGCGGACGCAAGCGGGGGGTGTGGAGAGAGTTGCTCCGGGACCTGGCCGCTGTGGAGCGAAGTTTCCAAATATCATAATAACAAAACAATAGAAAAGTCAAATACTTAATTTTCCACGTTATTCTGTTTTTGTTTTAAAACAGAATAACAGAAAAACAAAGTTGTTTTTTGTTGTTTTTTTTTGGTTTTGAAACGGAAAAACGAGGAAACCAAAATCAAATTACGGTCAAATTTTGATTGTCTTTTTGTTTTTGATCTTAAACAACACATTAACGCCGATGACAGACCGGAAATGTCTGAACTCCAAATAAAAGCCCAGTGACTCGTGTTATAGCCACAGGCTGTATATGAATGGCCTATAAAATCTTTTTTTTCTTTGTAACTGTTGCACATGGATACATTTGAGCACATGGATACATTTTCACAGCTGTGTTTATTTTTTCACACAAGCTGATCGTTAACTCATCTTCCTCATGTACTGTTCTCCTCGCTGGGCTGGGTCTCTGTCTCCGCTGAGCTGTAGCGCTTTGCTTTGCTTCCATTCAGTCAGATAATTTTCACAGTGGACTTCTTTGCCGCCTGATCCACCTCTGTGTAGGCTCCTCCGTGCCATGAGACAAACATGCAAGAAGTAGCGCAGTTTATTGTGTTTCACCGGCGAGGAGCTGTCATTACGCGCGACCATTACGCACGGCGATTCCCCTCATCTAAGCTGCCAATTAGAGTTTGGCGATATCAAGAGACGCACAAAGATAATTCATAGTTTTCATAGACGTGATCCACGGAGCTGGAGGGTAAAACATTGGTTCAGCGACAAGACCGGACACTGCACAGAGCAGCAACCACGAAGACTTAGGTCATCTCACTGGTCATTAAGACACTGTCACGTTTTGAGCGATCACATCCAGCTCTCGCCGCTGTTTTTTTTTTTCCGCCAGCATTTCAGTCATTGAAAACAGTCCCTGCCTGGAGAATCCCTCACCTAAACCAAGATAAAAGCTTTAGATGTCGTAGGAGGTGAAGCGTCCCCCCCCCCCGTAGATCCTCTGAATAAAATCGCAGCCGCAACAACAACAACATTCTGCAAACAAATATTGTGGGGGGTCGATTAAACGATAAGACAGCAGCCGACAGATAGGCTATATGCTTGGGTGCAATAAAGTCACTGTTAACAAAATCAACATCTAATCTGTCCCTTCAAAATAAAGTTTGTAACGTGTCTGTTTGGAGCAGCTGCTGGCACCTGTGCAGCTGCAGTGACAGTTTCCTCATCACTAAACCTGAGCCCCCATCAGATCCTCCCTCGTTCACGTCGTGACGACCGGACATGTCTTTTGGACATATAGGCCTATTGTATATTCTGTGTTTTTCCTCTCTTTAACCGTCTCGTTTCAGTTTTTGCTGGTCAACCTGCATCTGGTGCACACCAGCTGTTTCTCTCGCGCTTATTGCTCACTCGCTCAGTCTCAGTCCGCATATAATGAGCCTCTTTTAAAAAGGAAAAAACGCAGACGCGCAAATTGAAATGACCTAGGCCTATAGTGTCTAACAATTCAATGACCACAGCTGATCACCAGCTTGTCTGGCCCCACCTGTCACGTCTCTATGAACACAACTATGGGCTTCTTTTTTTTTTTCTTCTTCTTTTTTTTTTTATTTAAAATAATTAATAAAGAATTAATGTTCGTGAGTCCGGCCGCATCGGGTCCAGGCTCCAACACTGGTCGGACCTGGTCGGGTCTTTGCTCATGTATTTGCTCAAACTTGGAGCCAGACCCGGCCCTATAGGAGACCAGAGTCTGGTTGAGTCCCAGCTTTTATTTGAGAACGGTAGCCGGTAAGGGGGGGAGGGGGCGGCGGCGACGTGTCTAATTTAATGACCAGTGAGTTGACAAGTCTTGGTGGTTGCTGCTCTGTGCAGTGTCCCGTCTTAAATTAAATATTAAAATCAAATTCAGTCCTGCTGCCTGTTTTTCCATTTCGTATTTTTGATTGAGCCTAAAATTGAAATATGAAAAACCAAACATTTTTTTGTTTTTTGTGTTAGATTAAAAAACAAAAAACAAAATAATCTGTCACTTTTTCATTTTTTGATTTTTGATTTCTAATTGAAAATCGAATGGCCGCAAAGTACACGGACCTACACGGACCCAGCTGGAGATGTGCGTTAGGTTTGTGCACCTGAATAGCTGCACAGAGGCTGCAACACTGTCCCGGGCGAGTTTTTTTTTTTACACTTTATTAATAATTATATAGGTACTGTAACAAAACTGTCGAGCCATCAGGAAGGTTGAAATTGAAATATCAATGCAGAATCAGTGTCAACCATGGAGCATAAAAAGACATGACATCACTGAGCCTCCTCCTGTCTATAATATAATTATCTCATGGGTCTTTTCCTTTCTCCTTTTCCTTCTCCTTTTTCTCCTCCTTCTGCTTCTTCTTCTCCTTCTTCATTTCGTCCGGCAGGCAAAGTCTGGCTCACTGCTGCCTCCCCTGGTTGACTAAAATAAAAAGTCCAATTACATTACACGTCAAGTGAGGCGCAGTGTTGCACGCGCTGCAAATCCACTTCCGGCCGCGCAGCAACAGAGCCTGCGAACGCACGTGTGTGTGAACGCGTAACATAATTTGTCAAACAGTGACTGTCAGACGTGCGCACACACGTTCATACATACGCAGCTTGTTGTCACGTGTGAAATACAACCTGCGCGTAACAACGCATGCACGCACGCCTAACAATTTAACCATGCGTGCACACACACATAGCTGCGCATCCTTACAGTTGTTTTGACACGATTGTACCGCCATTGTGTGTGTGTGTGTGTGTGTGTGTGTGTGTGTGTGTGTGTGTGTGTAGAATGGAGGGTGGGAGGGAGGGGCTTTATTTGTAATTGTTTTTTCTATGTTCCTATTTGTTTTAGTTTATTTATTTTTCTTTCTTTTCTTCTTTTTCTCTGTGTGTAAAGCACTTTGTGTTACATGTCTATGTAGGAAAAGTACTCTATAAATAAAGTTTGATTTGATTTGATATTACATGTCTTACACATATTAATTTCTTTAAACCAACCTGCATATTTGCCATTTTCTGGACCAGCCTGAGGCACCCATTCCCAACCTGTTGATGTAGTATTCAAACATCATCATACAATGATTTTTTTTATGATTTGATTAAAACATGCCTAACAGTTGGTAAGTACCATTGATTCCATTGGTCTCTTCAGTCCAAGTGTCAACATGTCCGTTCTGCACAGGCAAGTCGGTCCATCCTTGATGATGAGCTCGTTGCCAGGTCTTGTGACATCCAGGACATAATTGAGCTATGGTAACAGGAATTAGAAAAAGGAAAAAGACAAAAGAAAGAATGGACATCAACAATTTGTAAAAAAAACAAACAAAAAAAACACAACAACACACGCACAACAGTATTTAACAATGATTGCAGAAATACACGTTTACCAGCTGCTCTTGAATTGGATGATGACTCGGTATGGTCCACGAGGCTCTGCAAGGCTTAAAGCAGATATCAGTGGAATGTTTTTGTTAATATAAGTCCTAAATAGTCCTATTTTCTGTCAGCAATCACTTACATGAAGTATTTCAGCCTAAACACGAGTCTCTCCGTCACTCTGCTCTGCTGTAACCCGAGGAGAAAATTTTCCTTGTGGGATACAAGTGTTATCCAATGAGGGGAGAGAACGGCATGAAGGGCTGTGTGTGCAGCCAAGGGATGCGCGTGAATGTGGTGACGTAGCACGAGGACCAATTGATGCCTGACAAGGGCGGGGGCTGCTAACTCATGGTGCGTTCAAGGAAACTCGTACTTTGTGTTTTTCCTTCCTGTGAAGTCATACCAGTTCGATCTGGTACGAGTTCACGGGTCGGAAGTTACGAGTGGCCGTTATAGGGAACTTTCACAGACAACAGGACGGTAAAAACACGAGCTACGGGTTACCTGGAACGCTACCAAGTCGTAGTTGTGACTTGAAGCTGTAACTTACGGTTTCAAAAGCCTGCCTTGAACACAGCATTAGCCGAAACGGCCGTGCCACTGATATCTGCTTTAAGCGCTGAAATTATTGTAAGGGCTTCACAATCCTCTGAACACTGGAGGGCGTTCGCAGGGTCCAATTGCTCTGTATTACAAGGTACAATATCATCACACCTTGTTCATGAGACAGGTTTGTCTACCAACTACTATATATTATATAGATGGCATTCACAAAAGGGATGAAAGAATTACCTTCGGGATGTGCTGTAATTGAACTTCTGCTCTGTAGAACCGCAGTTGCTAGAAAATGTAAAGATTTAGACATTAAAGCAGAAGTAAGTGATATATTTGTGTTAAAGCAGATAACAGCGGCACGGCCGTTTCGGCTAATGCTGTGTTCAAGGCAGGCTTTTGAAACCGTAAGTTACAGCTTCAAGTCACAATACGACTTGGTAGCGTTCCAGGTAACCCGTAGCTCGTGTTTTTACCGTCCTGTTGTCTGTGAAAGTTCCCTATAACGGCCACTCGTAACTTCCGACCCGTGAACTCGTACCAGATCGAACTGGTATGACTTCACAGGAAGGAAAAACACAAAGTACGAGTTTCCTTGAACGCACCATGAGTTAGCAGCCCCCGCCCTTGTCAGGCATCAATTGGTCCTCGTGCTACGTCACCACATTCACGCGCATCCCTTGGCTGCACACACAGCCCTTCATGCCGTTCTCTCCCCTCATTGGATAACACTTGTATCCCACAAGGAAAATTTTCTCCTCGGGTTACAGCAGAGCAGAGTGACGGAGATACTCGTGTTTAGGCTGAAATACTTCATGTAAGTGATTGCTGACGGAAAATAGGACTATTTAGGACTTATATTAACAAAAACATTCCACTGATATCTGCTTTAATATAAGTCTTAAATAGTTATATCTTCCGACAGCAATCACTTACATAGAGTGTTTGGACTGAAACACGGGTCTCTCAGTCCCTCTGCTCTGCTCTGAGCCGAAGAGAAAACATTTATCGTATCCTACAGTTTTTATCCAATGAGGAGAGAGAACGGCATGCAGGGCTGTGTGTGCAGCCAAGGAACGCCGTGAATGTGGCGACGTAGCGACGAGGACTGTTATGGTGCGTTCAAGGAAACTCGTATTTTTCCGACCGTGAAGTGGTACCAGTTCGATCTGGTTCGAGTTCACGGGTCGGAAGTTACGAGTGGCCGTTATAGTGACTTTCACCGGTAAAACAGGTCGGAAAAACACGAGTGGGTTGCCTGGAACGCTACAAAGTCGTAAGTTGTGACTTGAAGCTGTAATTTACGATTTCAAAAGCCTGCCTGGAACGCAGCATTAGCGAAAATGACCGGACCACTTACTTCTGCTTTAATATAGCAGTATATAGAATACATTAATAACTTTTGATCATTACTTACCCATTACAGCCCTTCCAGTTGAATCCAATGTGATGTCTCCAGGGGACATTTTGGCCGCGTTCAGACTGCCAGCCAAAATCCGATTTTTAGCCCATCCAGATTGGAACTGGATGGCTCTTTTTAAGTCTGAACAGTCCCAAATCACATGAAATCCGATTTTTGCAAAACGGATCGAAACCACCTCCAGGAGGTAGTTTCAGATCGCATTTGGACAGATGCGTCTCAGTCTGAACAGATCGGTTTTGACTGTCCGTGACGTCACTCTCCGCGGCGCTGTCACTGTGTTACAGGTCCCGTACGGTCCCGTAAGCTCCAGTTAAATATCCATTTCCTTCTTATTACTTTTATTTTATGCAAACTACCGTGTTGTCGGCGACAGGAGTGACGGCGACGGCGCGCTCCAGCTCTGGGGTGCTGGAGTTTCCCGTCTCTGTGGCTGCACACGCACACACACACACGCATACACACACACCAGTCTCTGGTACACGTACACGTACACACACACCAGGCGGGCTGAGGTTGAAACTAGCGGGGTAGTGCGGCTGCAGCACCGGGCAGATCACTGTGCTGCAGCTGATCTGCCCGGTGCTGCAGCCGCCGCGTCCGGGAGGCATCGCCTGTCACATACGGCGGAGCCTCCACTCCGACGTCGTTGCTACAGCAACCTGTCAGATGGGTCAATAATGTGGCCCAGTCTGAACAGAGCCAAATGCGATTTGGACACTTGCTAAAAACAGTGTGGACAGTCAGCCCTAAAAATCGGATATGAGAAGGAATCAGATTTGAATCAGATATGCCTGCAGTCTGAACGCGGCCTTTGTGGATGTCAGCCATGGTCTTCTCATTCAACGTTGTGTTGTGGTGATGTATGATGGAACGCATGAGAAATGTCTTCCTGGAGACATCATATTAAGGAAATAATTGTTCTTCCGCATTTTTGAGAAGAGCTGCTCTGCTACTTGAGAGTTCACCCATCCATGGAGTTCGGGTATCAAAGAAATTTTTCTCAAGCAGTCTCTTGCATCCTTAGTGTTGGCCTCATGGAAAGTATCATACAGGGCATAGTGCTCGGCTGAACCTGTGGAAGGATGTCCATTGTTGTCAGCATGCTATTTTTTTACCTTCAGCCATGGTAAGTGCACTTTCAAATCCCCTTTCTGTGCTGACTGAAGGTTTTCCGGCATGACTTCTGCAACTCTGCCTTCATTTGGCTGAAAAGGGATTTTAAGTGGTTCACGCAAGTTGCAGTGGGTGGCCAAACCTCTTGCGCAGTGCTTAATTTGTCCATGTGTAGGTCCCGGAACACTGAGAGGGTGCTGTTCCGGGGGGGGGGGATGACCCCGATGCGGTGAAATTCAGAGGTATAAGAGCTCACATCGCTTTATCTGAGTTCATCATCTTCCTCATGTGCTGTTCCCCTGGCTGCGCTGTCCGACCTGGGTCTCTGTGTCCGTTGCGCCATAGCGCTTCAGCACCATTCAAGTCATCCCGAACGGGTTCCGGACACGGAGACCCAGATCCGACAGTGCAATTTGTCCCACCGGCAGGCAGAGGATGAGGTCGGCTTCACTCCCGTCAGTCTTCACAGACAGTCCACAAAGTTGTTTGTTTGTTTGTTTGTTTTGACCCGGCCGGCTTTTAATTGTTCGTATAGATAACTGAATACCGGCTATTAGGCTATTTAAGGAAAAATAACTTATTTTTTGAAGAAGTTGAAATGAGCAACCATGTTTTTGTTAAAATGCATTTAATCTTCAGTGTGAACTATTGAATAAAACAAAAAGACAATAGACTAAAAAGGCAATACTGTGCTTATATAAAGACAAAAGGCAATAGACCCTCCTTCTGACCTACATTGAACAAAGATTATAAAAATGCAATAAACTGTTGCTTATATAGAATAAAGACGTGAACAAAGATTATAAAAATGCAATAAACCTTTGGTATATAAAATAAAGACTTGAACAAAGATTATAAAAATGCAAGGTAACACTTTATTTTAAGGGGTCCTTGTTCCTGTGTATCTACCTAATTAATTATTACCTATGTAACCGTATGTAATAACATGTACTTACATTGTAAATACATAGTGTATTTTGGTGTACTTACAGGTCCTTGTTACACTTGTAATAAGAAATGCCAAAGTGGCCTCTCTCTTTGCACAAGCATTTCTTATTACAAGTGTAACAAGGACCTGTAAGTACACCAAAATACACTATGTATTTACAATGTAAGTACATGTTATTACATACGGTTACATAGGTAATTACACTGTAATTAATTAGGTAGATACACAGGAACAAGGACCCCTTAAAATAAAGTGTTACCAAATACAATAAACTTTTGGTATATAAAATAAAGACTTGAACAAAGATTATAAAAATGCAATAAACTGTTGCTTATATAGAATAAAGAAGAGTTGAATGAAGACTAAAATAAGACTACAAAAAGGTGTGTGGGTGTGTGTGTGGGGGCTGCAGCTGCCTCTCTCTCTGGGGGTGGGGTGGGGGTGGGGGGGCGTGTAGGGTGCAGCGATCTCTCTTTCTCTCTCTCTCTGGTGCGGGGTCTCTCTCTCTGAATTAGGGACAAAAGTTTTAATTTACAATTAGAAAAAAAAAAAAAAAAAAAAAAAAGCTTCGGGGCGGAGTTTAGCTCAGTTGGTAGAGCACCCGCCCCATGTGTTGAGGCTATAGTCCTCGCTGCAGGCGGCCCCGGTTCGAGTCCCGCGTCGGACGGCCCTATCCTGCATGTCATTCCCCCCATCTCTGCCTCCCATTTCCTGTCACACTCTCAACTGTCCTATCAAATAAAGGCATGAAAAGCCAAAAAATATACTAAAAAAAAAAAAAAAAAAAAGAAAAAAAAGCTTCAACTCTCTGTCTGTCATCGCGCAGCACCTGCAGGATATGCACACAGATATGGCGCTGTCCATGGTGCTGTGACACTCGACCCCTGAGCCGGCCATATACGCGCTGATGCACATATGCCCACATGCCCACATTTTCATTCGCTATACACTCATTAATTCACAGCACAAACTCATAAAGCTCCTCATCCCCCTATACACGTGCTTACCTGTTTATTTGCTCAGGACGGCCCAGACAGCATCCATGGACCCCACGGCCTCCATATCCCTCCTTCTGACTTTGCTTCTGTGGCTTAATGCACTTCTATGTCCTTTAATTAGCCATGACTTTACATATGGAATGGGGTTGAACATAGTCAGAGGTGGTCCAACAAGGCTCAGAAAGAGTAGCGAGGAGATGGTGGATGTGTGGAGAGATGACCTGTTGGAGGTGCAGATCAAGTTCATCTGGGAAAAACCCCTCTCACACTCTGCGCTTGATATGGGGACAGTGTTGACCGCAGCAAACAGGTCCTTCAGTCCATCTGGGATAAATTCCCCATCATTGTCCCTGTATTCTCTGTATGCCCGAATGACATTCCGCGCGTCATCGATGCAGAACAGCTGGCACAGCCTCTCCACTTCATCTTCCCCGAACAGTGCTCCTGCATCCTGCGGCCAGTATTGCGAGTACAGCACTTTTAGATCATCGATTAACCTGCTGTATCCTGCTTGGTCCTTCCCATGAGACAGCATACGCTTCTCTAGATTCCGTGCCAGGCTTCCGAAAAACTCTCGCTGTTCCAGGGTTCTTTCACTGGCTCGTCCTGGATGTAGAGGGACACCTTGAAAAAAGCTCTCCTCAATTCCCCTCCGGGTCACTTGGCTATGCCGTCCCGGCCGCTCTGACATCGCCTCAAAGACCCTCACCTGCCGACAAATGGCTTTATGTGCCATGATGATTGTACAGTCTCTTTTTTGGAGCTCCAGAGACAGTTCCGACAGTTCCTGTAATGCATCATGCATTTGTCCCAAATTGTTCACAAAAGCATGAGATGACAAGCGCTTGGCCAGGCCACTGTAACTTCCACGCGTAGTGCTGTCACGCGAGGCATCCTCTGCTGCGTGCGTAAAATGTTTGTACAGCGCTGGATAGTTTCTCCATACAGCCTCTACTGTTCTGAAACTGGATGCGACCCATCTGTTGTCCAGTACCCGACCAATTCGGCACAACTGAATATCTAAACTGTCAGCAGCTTCTTTTAGTTCCATCCTATTTTTATTTGATGTGCTGTACAGTGCATATAGTTTATCCATGAGGGCTTTGAAATGATTAATTGCTCCAATTTCTTTAATCACATCGCCAACTGCAAGCTCAAGACGATGTGCAGAGCAGTGCCACACCATTATGCTTGGGAAATGAGTTTTTAATCTTGCTGCCACTCCGCTCGTGCGCCCAAGCATGACAGACGCACCGTCGCAGGTGAGGCCAATGAGTGTTTTTAAGAGAAAGGCTTTGTTCAACTTTGCTCCCTCTAGACAAGTCAACAGTTTATGCACAATACCCTCAGCACTTAAGTCATCTAGCTCGACAAGATCCAAAAAAATATTCCCAGGCGATTCCATCTCTGGCAACTGGAGCCTCAAGTAGACAATCAATGCACTTTTTTTATTTAAGCTTGTTGCCTCATCCAGTATGAGTCCGATTTTGGGAGCACATTCAATAATCCTGTCAAGCACTTTCTTTCTCATTTCGGATGAAATGTGCTCCTGTATGTGTGAACATGCCACATTAGAGTGGAGAATCCTTCCCATATCTACACCATTCAGCTGCTGGCACTCAACTTCATGTTCGAAGCCGTACGCTGGCCTGTGGCGCATGGCTTCTTTGTAAGCAGTACGGAAAACCCTTGCTGTCGTTTCCACTTGCTCGGATTGGTTATTGATCACTGTATTTGGTAATGTATCCTCTTTTGCCTTTTCCAAAATATTCGATGCTGCTATATGTGCCTTTGTCTTCCCGTGTTCAAAAACCTTTTTCCTTAATGCCCTTTTTTGTTTTATTAAATCTGTCGCTGATGATGTTACTGAGCCTGAGACCCATTCCTTTGCCAATTTCATGCCCACAGTTTTTTCTGGACCCAGTGACCCGACTTTCTTACATATTTCACAGCCCAGCCCCGTCTTGTTCATTGTAAGCCACGGATTGTAGCTTTTTTTGGCTTTGAACTGAGCCACAGTCCAAATCCCATCTCCAGTCGTACCTTCGCCAACTGTTAGGTCCATTTCATCTCCTCCATCCTCTCTCTCTGATTCATTACCCTCGTCAACTTCATCTTCTCGCCCTGCCCCTGCCACTGCTGCCTCCGCCTCCGCCTCCTCCGTGCCGCTCGCACCGGTAATGTTTTGGTTGATGACGCTGTCTCCACCCTCTGCCGAAACAACTTTGGCCTGTTTAAGGTCTGGCTTAAAAAAACTTAACAATTTAAGCTGTCTTTTTGCCATTTCAGCAACGCTAGATAGCCTATCATCAATCTTTTTTTGTTTTCTTCCGTATCGCGCTTACACTTAGCTGGTTGCCCAGCAACCTTACGTCAAACGTTTTTCAATTTAAATTCAATTCAAATAGCTTTATTGGCACGAACAGAAACCCGCACTGCACAAACCATTCACAAAGACATCAAAAACATTTTCTCCCTCTTTTCACGGCACCTCCAGCATAGCCCCGCCCCCCCCACACACACACACACACTTTCTGCTTTCGATGTCCCCTCCTCTGGCCACTCATCCCCCCCCCCGTGGGATAGTGTTGTCGTCCCCCCCTTTGGTCAGATTTTCTACAAAAAAATATATTTTTCAACTTCGGGAGAAGACAGTGTTGAGTTCTCTTTCTGCCTCATATAGGCCTATGGACAGTAGGCTACGGTGAAGAGTGAACTGCTGATATTTTGTCTCCGTAATGCTGAACTATGACCAAGCGCGCTGTCCGCTGTCTCAGTGCTGAAATATTCATGAATGACAGCGTGTCACTGCCCGTGAGAGAGAGAGAGAGAGAGAGAGAGAGAGAGAGAGAGAGAGATTGAATTGAATTGAGAGAGAGAGACTCTGCTCGCCCCTCCGCCTGCACTAAAGCCGGGCATACACTGTTCTTGTCAAAAAATCGTGTCAAAATCGTAGAGTGTATGCCCGGCTTTAAGCCCGGCTTTAGGCGCAGCCCACATTACAGTCGCATTGTTTGTTTTAATCAATCCTGTAACACCGTGTGACAGAAATGCTCATTGTTAATGTGCAGAGGCACAGTGATGTGACTCGCTTGCTCACTCGCCCCGATAAAGCGGGCGGAAGTCATCAAAATGGAAACATTGTAGCTAATAACAACAATAAGCCTATGGCTGTCCAAGAAATAAAGTTTAGAAATCGACTGTGATGGCTTCTGAAGCTTTAATACAGCAAAATGAAACACAAACACATAGCCTATGCCACGTAGGCCTATTTGATTGACAGAGGAGGTCCCGGATCCACTCGGCGAGGTGCCGGATCTTGTTCCGGCAGGATCCGGCACAAATTAAGCCCTGCTCTTGCGAAGTCATAGATAACAACATTAGGGAAGTGCTTAAACGAGAGTAGCATGTCGCAATAGTCCCGTGGACTTTCAGCCCTCACGTTGAATTTAATGGAATTTATTATCCCACAGGGGCACATTATCACAGCCCAGCCACCTTAAAAAGAAACAAACAAAACAAAACAAAAACATGAGATGTAAAAAAATATTTAGAAGTGTTCTGTTTGAATCATTCTTCATTTTGATAGTGTAAAAGATGTGTTTTTATTACATATACGCAAAAATAATTAATCAAACAATCTCAGATTTGTGTTTTTGATAAACTTACCAGATGCACCCCATACTTTCTGGAAGACCTTGTCAAACGCACTGCGGCTTTTCATTTGGTCTTTCAACCGAATGACGAGGTCCATTTTGGAACCTGTTGTGTCAAGGCCACACTCCTTGACAAGGTTTCGCACTGCACCAACCTGTGAAAACATGGGCAAGTGTTTTTTAGACCCACTTAAGCTTTAATGCAAAGACGATAGCATACATTACATTCAAAGTATTACTTAGAATCACATTTTTGGTATGCTAAATATACACGTAACAAATGTTAACATTTTAGAGTAATATCTGGAAATCAATCTGGTAACGCTTTTGATTTACAGCCTGAATACCCCGCACCTATGACTGTCAGGATTACAGGGCAGGGAAGGACCCAAATGAAAATATATAAAATAAAGGAGCTGCCTTAAGTTCAGGAAGTAGTTGAGCTGTGCATAAAGCCTAAGGGAAGACACAGGTGGTGCAATCAACACAGGTGAGACACATTAGGTAATCAAAACCAGGGCGTACACAGGAAGACAGGACATGGATCTTCAAAATAAAACAGGAAATCAAACGGACTAAACAGGGGAACACAGAAGATATGACAATGGCATGCATACTTGTACAGCACTCTGGTCCACTGGGTTTTTAAAGTGCTTTACAAATGAAGTTAGTATGGTATGATATGGTATGGTATACCTGGATTATTCCTTTTCTCCTCTTAAAGTTCTGTATGGGGTCTGCACTACAGGTGGCCGTCACCCATCGGGCGGCCCTTTCCTGCGTGTCATTCCCCTCTCCTCTCTGCCTCCCCTTACTTACTTTCTTTCTTTTTTATTTGTTCCAGCCAAGGTAACTATACACCAAAAACCACAACATTTATTTTATTCCTTAAGTTTGGGTTTGGACAGAAATCTGCAGATACCGGATGTGACCTGGCAACTGGCAATAAGTCGAGTGAATGCATCATCTATCTGTATCAGACACGGTCTAATTCAGTTTAAGATATTTCACAGACTTCACCTTTCCCGGAGCAGACTGGCTAAGCTATATGCCAATGTAGATCCAAGATGTGAAAGATGTCGCCAGGTGGAGGCCAACCTTGGCCACATGTTTTGTTTGTGCCCGGCGTTGAGCTCCTTCTGGCTATCTATCTTTGATGGCATCTCCTATGTTTGTAAGAAAAGGATCAGCCCCAACCCAATTATGGTGATATTTGGTGCCTTACTGGAAGAGATCACACTCTCAGCAAATCAAGCATGTATGGTTGCTTTTGTCACACTTCTTGCCAGGAAATTAATTCTTGTTAATTGGAAAAGCCCTAATGCTCCAACACATAAACGCTGGCTGGCTTGAGGAAGTACTCTCACATTTGAAGCTGTACATGTATGTAATAATTGTTGAATTGTCGTATTGCTGAATTGTTTAATTGAAAATTCAATAAAAATATTTGAATATAATATTTTTTAATTCCTTGGTTGGAAGGGAGCAGGGAGAAGATTAATCTTATATATTCTGTATGTTGCAGGCTGTAATCATAAAAATCACCAATAATCTTACCTTCAGATTCATTACTTCACTAATCAATCGGTCCTCGGATATGTGCATCTCGGCCTGGTCTGCAGAGCTTGCCCCCTTGCTGCCTTGGCCCTTCTGGTACTCTGTGTTAAGTGCTAAGTTGCTTGCCCTGGTGTGTGGCCCAATCCATGGTGCCCATTTGTGGTATGATGGTGCTATCACACATGGATTGGCAGCATTACCTGGAGAAAGAACAACCAGAAAAAAACCACATGGCCTCCTTGTAAAAAGCCTAAATGTTTACAGTTTTATACATCCGCCAGAGAGCACCCTGGATGCTGACATATTTGACAGCACTTTTTTTTAAAGGAGGCAAGCCCTAGAAGACAATTAAGGAATTTATTAGAGTGCAGTAAAGGGGGCTTAAATGGTACTCCATGTACTGTAATCTCTTTTGAGTATGTAGTACGTAAAGCCACAGAGCATCAAGAGAGTATGTGATGAAGGCACAAAAAAAGAATAACTGTAACTGAGCTACATGCCCTACACTTTATTTTTCTGGAGTTCCACTCCAGAAAAATAAACCTATAGTTTTTTCCTCCCCTGAACCTGTTGGATCACTTGTGGAATCTTTCCTCCCACTGAAAGTTACTGAAACGTTTCCCTTTCAATAAAACAAAATGGAAAATATTCACTTACTCTTCACAAAGCCCGAACACAGAATTTCTTGGCTAACAGACAGCCAGAAGTCATCAACATCCACCTGGCCATCAAATTCAGGTGGTGGTTCTTGGATGTCACACACTGGCAATCAGAAGAGAAACAATTAGCGCCAATTGTAAGACACTGTAGCATTTCTGGGAAAAACAAGAAAAAAGTACCCACTTGGCATACTGAATACGCCCTTCTTGTGCAGATCCATAATAACAACTTATTATTAACAACTGATCTCCACAGTTCACACACGTGAATTCATATGTGTGGGATGACAGGGCTTCAAAATGAAGGTAGCCATGAAGAATCAAAGCAGGATCTGGATACTTTTGACTGTTTGTTTTCTGCAAAGCCTCCACCACTCTTGCCACAGCTGTATGGCTCTACAGTAGAAATGGATGTGAATATAAATTTCAGTTTTTTCACATTGTTTTATGTTGCAGCCTTCATCAAGCTACACTCCATACTAAATGTAAATTAATAAAAGGGATATTAGAGCAAATTACAATTCTTTGGGGCCCGGTGGTGCATGTGTGCATGCTGCAGAATCAGACCCATTGCTACGACTTTTTTTTTTTATGGTCTTAGAGATTATCGTACACCATGTTTATATCTACTGGAAACGAATATTGGTTAACCCATTTTTTAATACATTTTATTTACCTGTATGGAGTTCCTCAGAAAGAGACAGAAATGATGTGTCAAAATGATCCGATCGTTGAAATTATGTAGACCCTGTGACCACTCCTGGTATCTGTAAAATGTGCCACATGCAGCACATTGTTTACAGTACGTTGTTACACCTTAAAAAGCAAAAAAAGAGATGTTCAAAGTCTTATCAATGTAAAGACTATATTTATCATTCATGAAAATTAAAAACAGCAATTGCAATTGCTTTCATGGACTTAAACTTACCCTCCACAACTTCAGTGATTGTAACAATCTTTGCTTGCTTCGATATGACAATCGGTTCTGAAAGAGGAACTTTGCCTGGACACTTGTGACAATAGTTCTCGCATGGGACCAAGTTTCTAGGCATATCTGATGATGACTTTGCCAATGTCAAGTCTCTTGGGAGATTTCTTGGCAGTGCCTTGTGTGAAATAAGGTACTCCACCATTTCCACCAGCGGTTTCCCCTCTGGGGGATACAGTGAAATGTTCTCTTCTTCTGTGTCAACTGTAGGATGTGTCTGAACTGAAAATGTCTCAGGGGGTTCTTCATGACAGCTTTCCGGATTTTTCAAAAATCTCAGGTTTTAGCTGGTACAGGTGACACTTCACTATGGCTTTGTGTGGGCAGGATTTTCGAGCCTTTGTGCAACGGCAATGCCATGTATTTGTGACACCATTGTAGTGGACCATGAGCCTTCCAAATCTGCAGTATGAGGAGATGTGTGGCTCAAAAACAGAAAAAAAGAACTGTCTTTGTTCTTTCCTGGGATCTACTTCAATACTCAGTGGTGCACCAGCAGCATCAGCAGCCTCCTGTCTTCTTAAACAATCTGTCTCTGTGTCCTTGCTGAACAATTTGTTGATTACCATATCTCTTAAAATCTATTCATCAAGGGCAAAAGGTAAATGTGTGGCTGGAGGAGCGTACAATAATGATTGAATATGATCGCAGTCAAAACCTACTTGTCCGCTTCTTTGAGCATATTCATACAGCCTGTTGCATTTGTCCAATCCACAGGTAATCTGGAGATCCTCACCCCAGGTACACTTTTTTACATGAATGTACTGGGCAGGACCCTTGAATGTATTCAAAACTGCAAAAATGCCCCTTTTTTTTATCAGTGCACACAGACTCTAAATATCGATTTGCTGTGATGCCTTGTTGTTTTGATGCATGTCGTCTTTGAATGTGTGCTTTGACATTTTTCTTCAGTAATCTCAAATTGCAAAAACAACATGTAGTCTTCTTGTGTTTTGAAAGCAACATTTTAGGGGCAGTAATCTTCTTTGTGGAAGTCTTTGGACCCATTGTCGCCCCTGTAAGCAGTGTTGATTAGGGATGTATACCGTGGACCGGTACTTTTTGGTACCGGTCCATAATTGCGTCGGTACCAGAGTACCGTTAAGATTCTGGACTAACGGTACTCTTATCGGTACTTTTTGAACGTCTCCCTAAGCGTCACGTAATAATGACACTGCCGCCACAGCAGCTTGTCACCCCCCAATTTCCACCAGTCCGTCAGCGCAACATAACCGCTACACGGCGGTCACCGCAGCTGATCCCTGCCGCTCTAATCAGCACGGACCGGGCGAGCCGCGGCAAGTCTCAGCAGCGTCTCTCCGCGCCGCCGCGCCGCAGCGCCGACACACGGTCTACGGCGTGAAGAACATGGACCGGCTGCTGTGGATGCAGCGTGTGTGTATGTGTGTGTGTGTGTCAGCGCTGTACACAGACACACACGCACACACGGGGCGCAGCGTCGTAGCAATGAAGTGAAAAGAACCTGCAGATCACCTGAGCTGACATGAGCTGTGAGTCAGAGCAATACAACTTTAAGAGTAAAAAAGCTAAATATTCATCAATATCCATAGAAGGAGATCCTATTTTATCATGATGATAGATTAACTGCAGCTTCTGCAGGTTAACTGTTGACTTGCTCAGGGTTTAAAGGAGGTGTTCCTCTCTGCTGTCAATTTTTTATGCTGGTTGCTGCCCCCCTAATAAAAAAAAAAAAAAAAAAGGTTGAATCTTTTAACATCATTATTTTTTACACTAAATTACATGTTGTAGTATCGATAAGAGTATCGATAAGTATCAGTACCGATAAGGAGTATCGGTATGGGTATGGGTATCGATAAAATCCTAACGATATACATCCCTAGTGTTGATCCTACCAATGTATGTGATGGACCCTCCAGCTTGACCGGTGATTCCCCTGGTGAATGTGATGGACCCTCCAGCTTGACCGGTGATTCCCCTGGTGAATGTGATGGAGCCTCCAAAGTGACCGGTGATTGCCCCTGGGAATGTGATGGAGCCTCCAAAGTGACCGGTGATTCCCCCTGGGAATGTGATGGAGCCTCCAAAGTGACCGGTGATCCCCCCTGGGAATGTGATGGAGCTTCCAGCTTGACCGGTGATCCCCCTGGGAATGTGATGGACCCTCTAGCTTGACCGGTGATTCCCCTTTTCCCTGCGAATGTGATGGTGCCTCCAGCTTGACCAGTGATTTCCCCTGGTGAATGTGATGAACCCAACGTGACAGGTGATCCCACCGGTGCTACCGGTGTCAGTGGTGGACCCATTGTTGCCAAAGCCGTTGGTGAAGGAACTGCGGTCACTGCCACTGCTGCTATGCAAGTTTTGATATGGTTCAGGAACAGCTCCTTTCTTACAATTATTTTGGAACAGAAGTTACAATGATAATGGCTGTTGGCCACACATTTAAGGTGGCATTTGTAGACATTATACCCTGAAATAATGACAGAAAAAATATGGAACATATTACGGGTGTGTTTAAGAAAATATTGTGAACGTATTTAACATTTTAAAAAAGTAATTCATATAAGATTTATAGTAGGTTTAAAGTAGGTCTACACATTGTCCAAGAACTTAACTGTTCTTTTACTGTATTGTTTCTCTTGATCATTTACTCCCCTCGGACCCCCAGATGATATATCCGAGTTTGGAGAAATTTTGGCAAAAATGGCCAAATTGGCCAAAATGTGGGATTTTTTTCAAAAATGGCCTGTGTGGTTTTTGGTCATTTTCTCCAAAACCACCGGCCCAATTTCAACCAAACCTGCTGCGTTGGACTCCCCTCGGACCCCCAGATGATATATCAGAGTTTGGAGAAATTTGAAATTTTTGGCTAAAATGGCCAAAATGGCCAAAATGTGTGGGTTTTTTTTTCCAAAAATGGCCTGTGTGGTTTTTTGTCATTTTCTCCAAAACCACCGGCCCGATTTCAATCCAAAAATAGCCTGTGTGGTTTTTGGTCATTTTCTCCAAAACCACCGGCCTGTGTGGTTTTTGGTCATTTTCTCCAAAACCACCGGCCCGATTTCAACCAAACCTGCTGCGTTGGACTCCCCTCGGACCCCCAGATGATATATCCGAGTTTGGAGAAATTTGAAGAAATTTAAAATTTTTGGCAAAAATGGCCAAATTGGCCAAAATGTGGGGTTTTTTTCAAAAATGGCCTGTGTGGTTTTTGGTCATTTTCTCCAAAACCACCGGCCCAATTTCAACGGACCCCCAGATGATATATCAGAGTTTGGAGAAATTTGAAGAAATTTGAAATTTTTGGCTAAAATGGCTGGCCAAATGGCCTGTGTGGTTTTTTGTCATTTTCTCCAAAACCACCGGCCCGATGTGGTTTTTGTCATTTTCTCCAAAACCACCCCCGATTTCAACCAAACCTGCTGGAGAAATTAGAAAAAATTTAAAATTTTTGGCCAAAATGGCCAAAATGTGGGTTTTTTTTTCTCCAAAAATGGCCTGTGTGGTTTTTTGTCATTTTCTCCAAAACCACCGGCCCGATTTCAACCAAACCTGCTGCGTTGGACTCCCCTCGGACCCCCAGATTATATATCCGAGTTTGGAGAAATTTGAAGAAATTTTTCATTTTTGGCCAAAATGTAACCCGCGGGGTTGACGTTTTTTTCAAAAATAGCCTGTGTGGTTTTTGGTCATTTTCTCCAAAACCACCGGCCCGATTTCAACCAAACCTGCTGCGTTGGACTCCCCTCGGACCCCCAGATGATATATCCGAGTTTGGAGAAATTTGAATAAATTTTAAATTTTTGGCCAAAATGGCCAAAATTTGGGTTTTTTTTTTCAAAAATGGCCTGTGTGGTTTTTGGTCATTTTCTCCAAAACCACTGGCCCGATTTCAACCAAACCTGCTGCGTTGGACTCCCCTCGGATCCCTCGAATTTTTGGTTGACGTTTTTTTGGTCCTGATAGAACTTTCATTTTTGAGTTGAATGCTTCGTCCTTAAGCAAGGACGTGTTAAATCTCCATTGCCTGTGGACTGGTCTATCCAAATGAATACTCAGATCGATCCTAGCGTGGTCTGACAAAATTATAGGATTAATGCCATTTTTTTTATCATATGAAGGTGCTTAGAATAGACAAAAAAAATAATCAATTCTGGAATATGAGTTTGCATTTGAGTAATACGTGTAGTCCTTGACCTTTGGATTTAACTCACGCCATACGTCAACAAGGCCACTTTCTATAAATAGGCCCTGAAGCACCTTTATAGATTTTGGTTTGTTGCTTTTAGATTTGTCAATTTTTTGATTTAGTGCACAGTTGAAATCTCCACCTATGATCCCAATTCCTTTACAATTTTCGTTAAATAGCAATACCATGTCAGACATGAATGTGGGTTCATCAGTGTTGGGAGCGTAAACATTTAAAAAAGTTATGTCGGTTCCATTAATGGATCCTGAAATCAAGACAAATCGCCTGTTTGGGTCTGTGATTTTTTTGTCTAACTTAAATGGTATTGTTTTATTGATTAGGATAGCGGTACCTCTGCTGTGACTCTTATAGTAGTAGTAGTAGTAGTAGGCTTGTCCCACCCAATCTCTTTGCAATTTTGTGTGCTCAATTTCTGATAAGAATGTCTCTTGTAAAAAAGCAATGTGTACTTTGCTTTTTTAGGGGTTTTAAGGGATAGTTTTTTTCTTATGATGGGATTGCCCAAGCCTTTAACGTTCCGTGAGTTAACAATCAAGTCTGACACAATAATTGCGATCAGTTTTTAGTGTTACTTAAAATCATGTCTGATTGTCTGAGTTCGTGTTCTGTTGTCACTGTATTTATTAGAATATCAAAAAAAGTGAAAAATGAAAAGGTATAATGTGATTTCCCATGACCCCCCCCCACCCCCCTTTGCTGTGGCTGCAAAACCCACAACATTGTGTTTACTTCACTTGAAATGGGCCAGAGAAAAAAACTGTTATAAAGAAAAAAAACAAAAACACATTTAGTTCTTTGTGGTTTACATCAGTTTCTCGATGAATGACTCAGCCTCCTTTGGATTATTAAGGAGGACAATGTTGTTGGCATGTAGAATCCGCAGACGATAGGGGTATACGAAGCCTTGCAGGAAGATCTTGGTGAATAGTGAGCTTGGCTTTTCCTTCCTGAATCGATGTCTTCTTTGCAGCTTGTAATGTTAGGTGTCTGTCTCTGAGATGTAGAAACTGGATCAGGACAGGTCTTGGTGACTTTCCAGCCACGAATGGTGCACGTCCCGAGCGCATGACGCGCTCTAGCTCCAGCGGTCTATCCACGGGGAGTCCGAGCCAGCCTGGCAGCCTCTGGTGGATGTAGTCAGAAAGTGGTCGATCGTGCTCTGACCCCTCTGGGAGGCCCAGTAGAACCAGACTTTTCACCCTCTCTTTGTTCGATAAAATTTCCACCTTTGTTTCCAGCGTTTGTATCACTTTTTCTGATCGGTGTAATTCCCCTTGCGCAGTTTGGAGATCATCTTGAGATTCTTTCTTCTGCTGCTTCGAACATTGCTTCTGTTCCTCAAGAGCTTGATTGGTGTTTTCTAACGTGTCTTTGTTGAAACTTGTGTGGTTACACCATCCAAACGTATGTTGATGCTGTCTAGTTGACCTATTATCTCAAAGCGTTGAGATTTTAGTTAAAGCATTATCTCCTGTAGTGAGGGTTCTGCTTCATGCTCTTCGGTGTTTGTTTCTTTTGGTCCTCATCGAATTGTTTGTTTAGCCCTCCTTTGCTTCGTAGGCTGTTTGCCATTCTGTAGTTTGCTTTTCATATTTTCTTATGTTTTTAACTCTTGATTACAGTTAAAGTGGTGGCAGATTTTTCACTCAGTGGAGGTAAAAAAGACACTTATCTCCTGAGGAAGTAGAGAGCTCTCAGCTCAGGCAACCATCTTGTTTTCTGAACCCGTTGTGATTTTTTTGGTAATGGCTGTTAGAGAGGAATTTGTGGTGATGCCAGTGAAGAAGAAGAAGTACCAGAGTCCTGTCTGTCTTATGCTGAAGGAGTTTATTTACTTGATCAAGGATAACAGAAGAGTCATCAACACAACATGAGTGTGTGAGGCCACCTCAATTCTAAGGGTCAAACAGTAAAGCTCAGATTCTTATACTGGAAGGTGGACCGAGACAGCAAAGGGTGTTAACATCCAATTGGCTATAGTGCATAAGACGCCAAAGAGGGACCATGGCCTTGGCATGTTCCTCAGAGAGAAAATATGGCAGAAAACTGACCCCAGCAGTAATCTAACAGAAAGTGTTCTAATTCATATAACACAGAGGGGTTGACCATTAACTACACAAACTATCTATAGGGAAGTGAAATTATTCTCTAACAATGGCCAGAGACTTCAAGGCAGTGATGATGGTATCTGGTGTCTCTGTCTCCTCCAGTTGAGATTTGGCACAAAAGAAAGGTGGGACGTAGTCCTTTGGGTTTGATTTGCGCAGAACCCAGTTGAAGGTGCTGGAACAAAAACAACATTTACTTTGTCAGACTTATTACTCAGCAATTTCGAGGTTTTAAAAACAATACTCAACAATATTGTAAAACGTTTGGGACCAGAGGTTTTCCAAAGCTTAAAGAAGCTATTAGCAAAGTCCTTAGTAAGTTTTGCTATTGCTACATGACTAGCGTTAGCATTCAACAGTCTTGGCAAGGGGGGGGGGGGGTTGTGATACCCTCTCGATATCAATGTTCCCTCTAATTTTCAAAACTCCTGAGCAGAAATTCAACTCCCCTGATGACCTGGTTGAGCGACTGTGAGCGACAGCTTAAGCGTACGACCACTCCAAATATCAATACAATTGGCTATTACTATAATGATTAATAACAGATTATTTTGACAACATTACCTAGGCTACTCCATATCTAGGTGAGTTACAGTTAATGATAACAAAATACAATATTGTTTTGGCAAAATAGAGTTTGCATTTATTGCCATATGAACAATTATGTCAAAAAATAACTAACATCAAGTTGGTGTCATCAACTCTTGGCACTGAAGCATTCTTGATATTAACAGTAATAATAATTCTCAAGCAAAAACTTAAATCGTAGTTGCACTACAGAGTGTGCAACTTTTTTTGTCTTCTGAGCAAAGAGGTGGGGAACAGTGTGCAATTGCACAGTAAAACACCTTAGAGGGAACAGTGCTCGATATCACAACAAAGTGATGAGCTGGTTACCATGCAGACTTCAATACAGGAGGGGAGATGCTAACAATTCTCACAATGGCTGTGTAGCAATAGAAAACCTTACAAATAACGGTATGCAAGTCCTGATGTATAATGGTTTATAACATTGTGTGATATTCATTATTTGGCTATTGATGTACTCTTGTGGCTTTATTCGTCCAGGTTCTCACCTGACGGTGACCCATCCAGACTCTGGGGAGTAGGTGGTGGTGGTCATCGGGATGCAGCCAATCTCAGTGAAGACAGTTGAGTATGTGCCTGAAAACATGAAGCAGCAATGAATATACGGACTAATGAGTAAAGAGCCATTAGCACCTGGCCCTGGCGGCATGACCTATTCACTGTTTGCGGTCTTCACTGGGGCCACAGAGCACCTGGTTACCCAGCCACCATGGATCATCTGGGTTGGGTTCAGATTTGGAAAGTTTGTGAGGTTAGTTCCAGTTGGGAAACCCTAATGAAAGAATACAACACTAGTCTTTCAGTACGAAAATTAATCATTACCTCTTGCACAACATATTCCTGAAAAACAGGGAAAAAAGAAATGAAATAAAGGAAAAATAAAATAAATTATAGCTGGCAGCGATGGGTTGGGTCCCGGCTAATTTTGGCAAATTTAGGCAAAGTCTGAGCAACAAAAAGGAGAATAGGAAGACAAGACAGTTGACCTTGTAATGTTCAATTTGCACCAGTTGAGGCTCAAACCCACAATATTTGGAACCAAAGGCTGCTGTCTATCGCACTGAGCTAATTGGCAAGTGGCAATTCAACAGTGGCTTCACAAATTGAGTAAGCCATTCACTGTCGCGCAGGCAGATCTGAAACTACTGTAAAAAAAAAAAAAAAAAAACAGTTTTTGAGGTAAAATTCTGATATGTTTTTGTCAAACATCACCTACCATGACTCTAAAAAAATTGTACATTTGTTTCACAAAGAACAGCTGGTATTTTGATGTAGTATCATTATCTGATTTGCTGGGTCTTGAACCCACATCCCCTGACATCAAGAACCAGCTCCTAACTCACTGAGCCAACTGTCTGGAAGTGAGACTTGATGTGTGACTTCTCAAATAGACTCAGGGAGTCAGAGACCAGGCAGCAGTTGTCAAGGCAGATTTCAAAAATGGTCAAAATGTCAGAAATTATGTTATCTAAACAAAAATCTGATAATACATAAATTGCATCTTGGAGTCCTTGGAGTTGAGTAAATCTGGCATGGGGTCGGACGGTTTGGTGAGCTTTCGCCCATGGGAAGTATGATTTCCTTGGAAGAAGAAAGAAGAACATGAGACTGGATCTTTGTGCAAAGTTTAGAGTTTAGAGTAAAGTTTAGTTAAATTTAGAGGCTTGCTGTGTGATGCAACTATCAGGACTATTGTCTTGTGTTTCATGTTGAGGACATCTGACATTTTGATCTGTCATCATCATCATCATCACCCTCGCTGGGTGGAGATACAGCGTCTTTTATGAAAGGTGCTCTGTTTGTGCCTGTCGCTCTTCTGACACTCGCATTTCTGGATCAAAGGGCTCATGTAAGATAAATATACCGTAGATGACCATTTAGTAGCCCGGGCGTTTAATATGCTAAATCGACTTGGACCCCAGGCGTTTATAAGAACCAGGCGCGTATTTGCAACAGGATACAATTTATTTTTGCAATGAGCAGCACCAGACCATCATCCAAAGAACAAGGAGGTCACCATAGGAACACTGAAACAAAACTACTCCCGACACATCGTTATTGACATCAAACAATAAATACAAAGACTGTGTTACCGCGACACAGGAAGCTGATCAGATCAGTGTTATAAACGATAGCGGGAGGGGGGGTCGATCGCGGTAATTTCAACACTGTACATTAGCGCATTTAGGCTATCTATTTGTCTTTGTCTATTAGCAGTCCAGCGCGACCTGTCCCGCTAGCGCACCTGTGTTTGTGTGTCTGTGTCTGTGTCCGCCTGCATGCAAGAGAGAGAGCGAGAGGAGGGGCTGACTGACAGAAGAGGTGAGAGCCGGTGATACGCTGTTAAAAAAAACTTTTTTTTTCTGTGCAAGGCTATGGTAAACACTTCATCACCCGGGCCTTTAATTGAACTGGCGTTTATTATGCCAAATGAGCTTGGACCCCGGCGGCTATTAGAGCACAGGTGCGTATTTGCACGCGGGCGACTATTTGGTCATCTACGGTATACAACAATTGTTGTTCTATTCACAAATCCACCATCAGGGGCGGTGTGGGGGTATGGGAGAAATTTTGGGACTTTATTATCCACATATATGTGAGTAGAAATCAATACAAATATGACCGGATTTACAAATGTATATATAATTAATATAAATGTACATACATATGTGAGTAGAAATCAATACAAATATGACCGGATTTACAAATGTATATATAATTAATATAAATGTACATACATTTGTAAATATATTTTCGAGATTTTAATATAAAATATGCTTGCCTTTGTGTGTGCAGTCGTACAGTCTGCATTTGTGAATATATTTTATATATTTGTGGATCTCTGTTGTGCTCTCGTGTCTACGGCGTAATTTTGACACACTCCTACTGTGCTGCAAGATGCACAAACAAATGCATGCCGATTTGAATGTGAAGAACGGCAAAGCCCTCAATTCACGGAATGTCCACCAGATGGCAGTGTTGCGCAGGTACAACCAAAGCAAGCTACTTGAGCTATTAAATCCGTGTATCATTCGTTCATTCGTTTTTCAAAATAAAACCAAAAATAAGAAAACGAAAAAACAACTCTTTT
The DNA here is from genome assembly GCF_045865225.1 of Trachurus japonicus. Taxonomy (NCBI): domain Eukaryota; kingdom Metazoa; phylum Chordata; class Actinopteri; order Carangiformes; family Carangidae; genus Trachurus; species Trachurus japonicus. Next base: position 11,726,675 of record NC_140907.1, read on the forward strand.
TCTCAGTATTCGTTTCCAAAACTAAAATGAAAAACGGATAACGACTCGTTTTTTCAGTTTTCGATTTTATGCTCAAATGAATAATGGAAAAAAACGGATAACGAGCGTTTCTCGTTTCATGTTTCTGAAGTGCAATGAGCCAGAAATGACCGTGATCCGGAAGGGTCCGTGTACCTTTTGTCAGTTTGATATTCCGTTTTAATAAAAAAACGGGAAAACGGAAATACCGTGGTTTTTTACTTTTTTACTTTTCAAACAAAAACCAATAAATGAAAAAACAGAGTCGTTTTTCCGTTTTTGGTTTTCTGAATCAAAAACGAAAAACGAGAAAACCACAGTCAAATAACGGCCCGAATTTGGTTTTTGTAAATTCATTTGTTCGTTTTTCGTTTCATGTTTATCAATATAACGGCGGGCAGAACGGAAGCGGAAGTGAAACGTAATAACTTCAAAATAAAAGCATGCTTATTTTCATACAGACTACCGTTCTCTTTATACACTCATTTTTACAGATTATGCTCGACACGTATAGCCTACATTTAGTTCAGTGAACTAAAGTATAGTTGTAGATGCCATGTACTAGTGTTTTGTGTGTGTGTGTGTGTGTGTGTGTGTGTGTGTGGGGGGGGGGGTCAGGGGTCAGGTGGGATGATACGTCACCAAGCGTAGTAAAATCAGCTGTTCTTCACCTGTGACCTGCTATGTTTTAGCTTATCGACATTCCTCTGGAGCTCAGTTTTTATTGTTGAAGCGCGTCCGGCCCTATTAGCCATTAATTGTTCCATCCAGTCGCCCTAACAAGTAGGTTATTTTTAGCTGAATGCATATTGTGGGAAAGTTTTACCCTGCGAACGTCACCAGCAGAGGTCCCCATCACACACAAAATACAAGTAGCATGCTGCTTACTTTCATACAGCCAAACGTTCACTTTATAGCCTAGCTACAGCCCTACACCAACGTTAATTAAGCATTATACAACAGTTAGTTCCGACCATGAGTGCTGATATACAGTATAACAGCAGTGGGACTTTTTACAGGCGTGTGTCTGTGTGTGTGTGTGTGTGTGTGTGTGTGTGTGTGTGTGTGTGTGAGTGTGAGGTTACACCTAACAGGGCCTAATGAATTTTAAACAGGAAAAAGGCCTTTATACTCCATTTTTACTGTACTATAACATCACTTTGGTCCATAGGTTCGGTCAATACTTGGTACAGTTGACTTCAGGTCCACCCTGACTACTCCCTCAGTCATTACCAAACATTTTTACTGTATGATTTTGGAGAAATTAAGCCTCAAAGTTGCATTTTTTGATTTTATTTTTTTTGAACAGGAAAAATTGCCTTATACTCTTTATTTACTGTACTATAACATCACTTTGGTCCATAAGTTTAGGAAATGGTTGGTACAGATGACTTCAGGACCACCCTGGCTACTCCCTCACTCAATATCAAACATTTTTACTGTATAATTTTGGAAAAATTAAGCCTCAAAGTTGCATTTTTTGCTTTAAAGGTCTAATACTCCATATTTACTGTACAATAACAACACTTTGGTCCATAAGTTCAGACAAAGGTTGGTACAGTTGACTTCAGGACCACCCTGACTACTCCCTCAGTCATTATCAAAAATTTTAATGTATCATTTTGGGGAAATTAAACCTCAAAGTTGCATTCTTAGCTTTTTTAAAACATGACAAAAAGGCCTTATACTCTTTATTTACTGTACTATAACATCACTTTGGTCCATAAGTTCAGGCAATGGTTGGTACAGTTGACTTCAGAACCACCCTGGCTACTCCCTCACTCAATATCAAACATTTTTACTGTATCATTTTGGAGAAATTAAGCCTCAAAGTTGCATCTTTAGCTTCTTTTAAACAGGAAAAAAGGCTTTATACTCCATTTTACTGTACAATAACATCACTTTGGTCCATAAGTTCTGTCAATACTTGGTAAAGTTGACTTCAGGATCATCCTGGCTACTTTCTCAGTCATTATCAAACTTTTTACTGTATCATTTTGGGGAAATTAAACCTCAAAGTTGCATTCTTAGCTTTTTTTAAACAAGACAAAAAGGTCTAATACTCCATATTGACTGTACAGTAACATCACTTTGGTGCATAAGTTCGGACAATGGTTGGTACAGTTGACTTCAGGACCATCCTGACTACTCCCTCACTCAATATCAAACATTTTACTGTATCATTTTAGAGAAATTAAGCCTCAAATTTGGAAAAAAAAAAAAGTTTTGCAAAGCCTAATGTTCCATCTTTACTGTACAGTAATATCACTTTGGCCTAAAGTTCTGACAATGGTTAGTGTTGACCTCGGGAATATCCTGACTACTCACCCATGCAGTGTCAAGTATTTGGACTGTATAATTTTTGAGAAATGAATCCATTAATTCTGCTCAATATTCACGCAAATGTAAAATCCCTATGATACATAATTTTTGACAAAAGTTGATAAAGTTGTTTCCAGGACCATCCTTACAACCCACTGATCCACTATTAAGCATTTTTCCTGCATCATTTTAGAGAAATTCAGCTATACAGTTCCATTTTTACATAGAAAGAGGCCTTATGCTCGGTATTTATTCTCATTTAGAGGCTTAATTTCTCTAAAATGACAGAGCTTTTCCAGTGCAAGTCCAAGGAAAGACAACTTCTAGGCTTAATTTCTCCAAAATGATACATTAAAAATGTTTGAAAATGACGGAGGGTGTAGCCAGGATACTCCTGAGGTCAACTGTACTAACCATTGTCAGAACTTATGGGCCATAGTGATGTTACAGTACAGTAAATGTAGAGTATTAGGCCTTTTTCCTGTTTAAAAGAAGCTAAAGATGCAAATTTGAGGCTTCATTTCTCCAAAATGATACAGTAAAAATGTTTGATCATGACTGAGGAAGTAGCCAGCGTGGTCCTGAAGTCAACTGTACCAAGTATTGACAGAAGTTATGGACCAAAGTGATGTTACTGTACAGTAAAACTGGAGTATAAGGCCTTTTTCCTGTTTAAAATGCATTAGGCCCTGATAGGTGTAACCACCACTCTATAGAAGTGATTGCTGTCGGAAGATAGAACTATTTAAGACTTATATTAACACAAACATTCCCCTTACTTCTGCTTTAATGATGTGGAAAAAAAGTGTTGAAAACACCTCATTACACTGTAGCCTAACAGCCAATAAACAATGGTTATACACACACACACACACACACACACACACACACACACACACACACACACACACACACACACACACACACACACACACACACACACACACACACACACACACACGCCTCGATTGCCTCCGTATTATCCTCGTCTTATTTTGAAAACCGGAAGTCATCTCGCTTGGTTCTAAACTAGCGCTAGCTTTGCCGGTGGACTCGGAGCATTCGCCGTAAGTTCTCTGATACGGGCGCAGTTAAAATGTCTGTGCGGCTGGCTTGACTCCGCGAAGACGAACGACGGCTCATTCGACCGCAGTGAATCACAGCCGTGCTGATATACAGTACAACAGCACTCCCTCTCGTGTGATATTGCTTAAATTAACGTTGGTGTAGGGCTGTAGCTAGGCTATAAAGTGAACGTTTGGCTGTATGAAAGTAAGCAGCATGCTACTTGTATTTTGTGTGTGATGGGGACCTCTGCTGGTGACGTTCGCAGGGTAAAACTTTCCCACAATATGCATTCAGCTAAAAATAACCTACTTGTTAGGGCGACTGGATGGAACAATTAATGGCTAATAGGGCCGGACGCGCTTCAACAATAAAAACTGAGCTCCAGAGGAATGTCGATAAGCTAAAACATAGCAGGTCACAGGTGAAGAACAGCTGATTTTACTACGCTTGGTGACGTATCATCCCACCTGACCCCTGACCCCCCCCCCCCCCCACACACACACACACACACACACACACACACACACACACAAAACACTAGTACATGGCATCTACAACTATACTTTAGTTCACTGAACTAAATGTAGGCTATACGTGTCGAGCATAATCTGTAAAAATGAGTGTATAAAGAGAACGGTAGTCTGTATGAAAATAAGCATGCTTTTATTTTGAAGTTATTACGTTTCACTTCCGCTTCCGTTCTGCCCGCCGTTATATTGATAAACATGAAACGAAAAACGAACAAATGAATTTACAAAAACCAAATTCGGGCCGTTATTTGACTGTGGTTTTCTCGTTTTTCGTTTTTGATTCAGAAAACCAAAAACGGAAAAACGACTCTGTTTTTTCATTTATTGGTTTTTGTTTGAAAAGGAAAAAAGTAAAAAACCACGGTATTTCCGTTTCCCCGTTTTTTTATTAAAACGGAATATCAAACTGACAAAAGGTACACGGACCCGGAAGTGACAGTCTCTGCCTTTACTGCTAGAGCCCGCAAAGTAAAGGATAATGTAGTTCGGAACCTGAAGGGGTTTATTTCTCCATAACAACCAGGCCATGCTCGTAAAAGAGATTTTTTTTATCTCAAGCAATTTGCCTGGTAAAATAAAGGTTAAATAACAACCGACCAACTATACATTATCCTGCTTATTACACGGTTTACGAGTGAAATTAATTTGAAACATATGTTGATCAAAATACATGTCAGCCCGAGTCAAAACGTAACCTGTACTGACGTAATTGACTATATTCATGGAGACCACTGACACCTGCGTGATAGAGTGGCTCACAGAGGTAGACAGATAGTTTCTGATATATGGGCTTTTGCTGAAGCAGGATCGAGTCCGGCTCCACGCGAATATGTGAAGATTATTTTTTCTTCACTTTATTTTTTTTTCATGTGGCTGGTACGTAGTACTCACTCACAGCAGCATATTCGCTGCAGTAGATGTGAACTGTGGCTTGAAACTCGCTGTTACTGTAATATGTTGTGTTGTGACGGAAGCGCAAAACAGCTGCAGCTGTTCCGTACGGTAACCAGTTAAATCAGAAACCAGTTGGGCCATAACACCGGCCAGATGCTGCTCTCTGATTGGTCCATCGCTGCGACCGTCGTCAAGTATAACAGACCGCTGCTAGGGAAAAGAGAAACTATGCAGGATATTTACCTTTTACCGTCATTAAACAGCTTCGGACTAATTGTGATTTTAGATGTGTGATGAAATGACTTGTAACTTGTTACAAGCAGAGTGGAGGCTGCTTCCACGTCGTGGCTGGAAACCAAACCTGCTGATCAGAGCCTCTGATCCATAGACTGTATAAAAAGCTCTGACCCGGTGTCAGCTCTCCTCTCGTCCCGGTGGCACCGCGAGTCCGCGACACAAACGCACCCCGTAAACAGTAAATCTCTTGTTTATGACAGATACCACTACACACATTGTAACACTGTATCAATCAATCGATCCACTGATTGATTATCAAAATTCCATACAACCTGTCGGGATTTATTTATCGCGAATATGCTGCTGTGAGTGAGCACTAGTACGTACCAGCCACATGAAAAAAAATAAAGTGAAGAAAAAATAATCGTCACATATTCGCGTGGAGCCGGACTCGATCCCGCTTCAGCAAAAGCCCATGCATCAGAAACTACCTGTCTACCCCTGTGAGCCACTCTATCACACAGGTGTTAGTGGTCTCCATGAAAGTCAATTACGTCAGTACAGGTTACGTTTTGACTCGGGCTGACATGTATTTTGATCAACATATGTTTCAAATTAATTTCACTCGTAAACCGTGTAATAAGCAGGATCATGTATAGTTGGTCGGTTGTTATGGAGAAATAAACCCCTTCAGGTTCCGAACTATACATTATCCTTTACTTTGCGGGCTCTAGCAGTAAAGGCAGAGACTGTCACTTCCGGATCACGGTCATTTCCGGCTCATTGCACTTCAGATCAAAATTGCATGAAACATGAAACGAGAAACGCTCGTTATCCGTTTTTTTCCATTATTCATTTGAGCATAAAATCGAAAACTGAAAAAACGAGTCGTTATCCGTTTTTCATTTTAGTTTTGGAAACGAATACTGAGAAAAAGAGTTGTTTTTTCGTTTTCTTATTTTTGGTTTTATTTTGAAAAACGAATGAACGAATGATACACGGATTTAATAGCTCAAGTAGCTTGCTTTGGTTGTACCTGCGCAACACTGCCATCTGGTGGACATTCCGTGAATTGAGGGCTTTGCCGTTCTTCACATTCAAATCGGCATGCATTTGTTTGTGCATCTTGCAGCACAGTAGGAGTGTGTCAAAATTACGCCGTAGACACGAGAGCACAACAGAGATCCACAAATATATAAAATATATTCACAAATGCAGACTGTACGACTGCACACACAAAGGCAAGCATATTTTATATTAAAATCTCGAAAATATATTTACAAATGTACATTTATATTAATTATATATACATTTGTAAATCCGGTCATATTTGTATTGATTTCTACTCACATATATGTGGGTAATAAAGTCCCAAAATTTCTCCCATATGGGGGGGGCACCACTAAACAACAATAACACAGACGCACCGTGCCGTGTCACAGCCTCTCGCCATGGAATGTGATGGTCTCTCGGCCAAAAGCAGGTCGGGAACACCGGTCCCGGTGGTCGCGGTCCTTCTGTGGTACGGGTCGGTGCCGGCGGCCTGCTTTGGCCCAGAGACCATCACATTTTACCACGGGAGGACCTTGGGGAGGACACGGTGTTACTCTAGATGAAGACCGGGCGGGACTGTCGGCTGAGTGCTTCCTGTTCGGCTCCGAGCTGTTGGAGCCTCGCGGGTGAGAGCAGCAGCTGAGCTGCATCCACATGCAGAACTCCGTTTGCAAAAGACGAGTTATGATAAAAACTTCCAGATCATGAGCTGTCATGAGTTTTTGATCGTCATCTATTTCAGTTCTGCTCGTCGTAGAGTCCCCAAATTTACACATAAGGTATGTTAAAGTGTCTAGTTTCATCATTTAAAAAAAAAGCAAAAACCGAGAAATCTCGTTTTTGGCACTCAACGCATGGGAACGAAAAACGAGAAATTACGTGGTTGGCACTCAATGAGTTAAAATCGTCAAAATGTGTTTTTGAGATAAAATTCTGATATTTGCCAAACTTCATCAACCATGACTCCAGAATATTCTCTTTTTTTTCAGGAAGATTGAAAATGTATTTATCAAGAATTGGATGGTATATGTTTACAGTACTGTTTACAGTCAAACGTTTTCATGCACTGTAGACTCAATTTTTGCTTAATCAAAAATCTGAGAAACAAGTTTTATGGAGGACAGTCTGGAGATGCTCTGTAGAAAGTTTGGTGTCAATTGAGCAAAAATTGTGGGAGGAGATACATTTTAAAAGTTTTACAGTTATTGAAAAAAACAGAGTGATGGACTTCATAATTTGTATTGAGTCTAAATGAACAAGTTTCAGCAGTATCTGGGCTACATTGTGGTGAAGTTTCAAAATTGTAGCATCTACCGTTGGTTTGGTAGGAATTTTTAAAGTTTTTAAATTTAAACGCTTATTGGAATTGAGTGAATCTGGCATGGGGTTGGACTTTTCTGCAAAGTTTGGTGAGTTTTCGCCCATGGGAAGTATGACTTCCTTGGAAGAAGAAAGAAAGAAAGAAAGAAAGAAAGAGAGAAAGAAAGAAAGAAAGAAAGAAAGAAAGAAAGAAAGAAAGAAAGAAAGAAAGAAAGAAAGAAAGAAAGAAAGACCCTAAATATCTGCATGTCTCTGTGTAAGCAGGCCCCCTACATGGATAAGCGATACTTACACAGCAAATAATTACTTTTAACTAATCCATTTTGGCCAGACCGTGTAATATTGATATGATAAAAACTTGGGTAAAATACTCCTTGTTACTATAAATACCAGAGGACACATCATGATTCAACATTTTGTATCTAAATTCACTGCAGTGAGTGGTGCCCTCATCGGGCCAGTCGTTTCTATGGAAAGCTTAATTTGATGTTCTCAATATTTAACGTTTTTACATTCTCTTTCTCTTCCTCATTCTCTCTGAAACAACATTCCGGCCCAATTCCAATCCGACCCCTCACGGACTCACTGACTTAGAGGCGCGTTCACGGGAAGTCCGTGAGTGTGTGAGGGTTGTTCCGTTGTCAGATCATCAAGTCAGTGAGTCAGTGAATGAGCCCTTACTGCCCCCTTACCGTAAGTCAGCACCGATGCTGACTTTGGGTAGGGGAATTACCCACAGTTCATAGCGTTGTGAAGTCAAACCATAACACATGGGGTGCCGTCGGAACGCAAGTGTTAAAACAAAAAGAAATTAACACAAGTAGTCAGAGAGAGCTCTGCCAGTCTCTTTATTGTTAATGGACAGGAGCCAAAAAAAGGAATAGCCTACATAAAAAGAAAAGAAGAAGTTTACTGTCAGTGTTAACGTGCAGTTTGTGATTATTGATGATGATTTGATCAGATCTGATCCAGGAATATTTTGTTTTGAGTCCGCCTCCCTCGCACACCTTGTGCGTATTGAAATTACAGTAAATTTATCGGTCCAAGGGCGGAGTTAAAAACATTTTGTTGTCAAGGTAACGTGTGGTGAGAGTGTGTAAGTGCTGTTCCATTCATGTTTACAGCATCTGGACCCTCACAGACTCTCACACTCTGTCACTTAGAGCTGACGTCACTTTAGTCAGTGAGGGTTCAGGGCTTGAGTCTTTAGGGAACGGATTGGAATTGGGGGTCCCTCTCACCGTTGTTTGGCAGGTGTCCATACCAGGTGTTGACTAGCACACCCATTCCCCAGGAAGATGAGGAGCCTAAGTATGCCTGACCCATCAGTTTAGCATCAGAGGGCACTTGCATGGGGACGAAGGTTACGTCTAGTGGCATCTTCTTGCAAGACAATTTGCTCCAGTCAATCTCATAATAGACTTCCTGAAAGAACAAAGAAAGAAAATGAAAGTTCCCCATTAACGTAGAATTGTGGATGTGAACTGTTTCGTTTGTTCTTTTGTTTCTAACTTTAAAGGAGTCATCACCCGGAAGTCACCATTTTTCCTTGTTAAAACATGTACAGTATATTGGTGTTGGACCTCAGTGGAAACTTGCCTGAAAATCTGGAGTTTGAAAGTGGCTGAGTATTTTCGTTTGGGCTCTTTGTTTTTAGTAGCTCATGAGGCTGCACACCGCAAATTCCGAGATTTTGATTCTGCTCCTATGGTGACGTCACCACAGGAGCCTGTTTTCATAAACCCACCTGTCTTCCACCACTCCGACTTCCACAGCGCCGCCATTACTTGTTGTTTTATTTCCCACTGTAGGCAAGGCAAGGCAAGGCAATTTTATTTGTATAGCCCGTTTTTACAAACAGTTTGTCTCAAAGGGCTTTACATGGCATCGTAACAACATCCTCTGTCCTTAGACCCTCACATCGACTGAGGAAAAACTCTTTTAACAGGGAAAAATCGGAGAAACCTCAGGGTGAGCAACAGAGGAGGGATCCCTCACCCAGGACGGACAGATGTGCAATAGATGTTGTTACAGACAAGAAAACAGTTTACAGTAGCACTGTTATTTCGTCACTTTATTAAGTTTAAATATTTTTTCATGCGAGAAAGTAAGGGTTTAGATCCCCAATGTGCAGTTAGTTTATCCAAATGACAGCTGTTTAGAAGTTTGCTCCGACGCTGGGAGAAGTGAAGCTCCAGCGAGCTCCAGCGAGCATCAGAGGAGTGGCTCCTCAGCAACCCGTCTGCAGAGCTCGTTGGCCGGCCAAACTACATCGTCATGCCGAGGGAGGAAACGATCGCTAATTAACTTACCCGCAGATTTGTAGAGGTTTACCACTGGCTGGTTAAATTCTTTTTAGGAGAGAAATGTTGGTTTCATTGATGAAATCTAACAATTGTGGCAGTCGTATTAGTTTGTTTGAATGAAAAGTGAAGCTTCACACAGCAGCAGCTCTGCCCCGGGGCTCTGTAGCCTAATCACCACCTTTGCATCAATAAATACATGATTTACAATGAACTGATAAAATTTTGTTTTATTTTATTAAGTTATATAACATGGTTATGGTACACAGCAGAGAGCAGCATAGTATGCGGTTTCCAATACAGCAATGCTTGCATGTAGCCTACTGGGCCAGCCACCATTCCGGCTCTGTCCTTCCTGATTTGATTTTGATTTTATTAATTCATGCTTGCAAACTGCAGAACTTTACAAAACAAACATACACAAACATTTAAAAAGAGGCTACATACAAACAAACAAACAATTTCAGGGTTAAAAAATATTTCAGGGCAGTGAGCAAGGGCAGTTAGCAATCATTTATAGCCTATATTCAAGACACGGCCTGATGAGAGTGGTGTAGATGGTAGTGAGGTCGTCTGTAGGTAGACCATATCTCGCCATGATGGTGAAATAGTGCAACCGCTTGGAGGCAGTCTTTGCTGCCTTCTCAATGTGCACATCTCCAGTCAGCTTTTAGTCAAGGTGGTATCCCAGATACTTTGTTGTTTCCACAACAGGTACCACCTGTCCCCCCAACACCAGCGGAGGAGGTTGTGGAGGGTCCCGTGCAAAGCATATCCGTAGCTCAACCGTTTTTTTCCCATTTAGCATCATGTTGTTCTGTAGCACCAGCTTTTGTGCTTCCACGCGCATTGACGTGTCTGTCTTAATGTTGCATATGGGAATTGCTCTTGACAGCCCGATGTCATCGGCATATCCCACATCAAGGGTGTCCTCAAACACAGTATCCCGGGTGGCCATATAGAGGAGGAAGACATATGGGGAAACTACCCCCCCTTGTGGCACACCAGATGTGACTTCAATCCAGGGGCTGTGGGCCCCATTTGCCACCACTCTTTGGGCTCTATTTTCCTGGCGCAGCGAGGTGAAGCCTGGCGCGGCTGGCGCAGTGGTAATTTCCTCCAGTGCAACAATGTGCGCAGCGGATTTGGTAAATTGATAAACTGCGGTGCGCCGAGATGGGTGTGGCCGCGCAGCAGGGGGAGGTGTCGACAGAGTCAGCTTGGCACAGTGACAATTTCATGCCAAAAGGCCGCGCTGAAAGCTCGCCAGCTCCAACCAGGTCTACTCTCAGCGCAAGGCAAAGCGCACAGTGGTAATTTGACTGCCCAGAGCGCAGTGCGCACACGTCACCAAACCTCACAGGCAGGTTTCCACAGTTCCAGGCACATTTAAATGCAATTAATAATCACAATAACCCCTATTTATTGTAACTATCTGAATCAGCACATATCTAGATCGATTGTCCCGTCACACTGATGACAGATCAAAGGCTGTCGGCATGCGTAATGGAAACTCAGCCTGACTGAATTAACAGAGATGAAACCAGGGAGGGACTGGGACAAAAAAGCAGCCGTGGATGTCTCAAGAGCAGGACTGTGAGGGTGGATGACTGCATGTCGCTGCTGTGTTGACACTACACACTGTGCCGTTGCGATGATCCGCTATAGAGAGCCTAAGCGGAAGCAGGAAGTAACGGTCACCATGGGACCTCAACTCTGAAAAACTCGCCATTCAAATGAACGGGACTGAAAGTTTTATTTCGTGATCCGTTTGAATTGTGCCATGAGAAAAAAATATGTCCTCTACCTGTTTAAAACATCACGTTTCATCCCGAGAAATCAGCAGTTTGTTGTAAAACTATTGTAAAATAAAATTCAGAAGAATCTGTAACCAGAAAGACTACAAGTCGCGTAGGTGACGTCACACACCAAATGCCGCCCTTTCCCGTGTCAGTTGGTGACGTATTTTTTGTGGGACACAGATCTGTAGTCCGTGGAGCGGTCTTCACACAAAATACATTCTTCTGTTGCCGTGTTATGATAAACGGCTGATTTCTCGGCATGAAACATGATGTTTTAAACAGAGGACATATTTTTTTCTCATGGCGCAATTCAATCGGATCACGAAATAAAACTTTCAGTCCCGTTCATTCGTATGGCGAGTTTTTCAGAGTTGAGGTCCCATGGCGCCGTTACTTCCTGCTTCCGCTTAGGCTCTCTATATTTATTTATTTACTTATTGATTTATTAGCGGGCGAACGGCCGCATCGCCACGCGACCATAACGAAAAACTGAAAACAAATAAACTATAATCTCTCTCAGCAAACCACAATCAGCCTCGGCATCAGATAGTGAGCATATATTCACATCTCCCATCTCAGGTAAATTCTAAAGAAAAAAGAAAAAGAGAGACGCTCCGTGATGCCTCCTTTACGCACAGCTGCTTCTGATTTCATTCCAGTTACGCATGGTATTTGTGTATGTTGTGATATGTGCACACGGGTTTAAATACAGGTTACTAAATATGAGTGTCTGTATTAATGGAAAATGGGCAACAGCTCTCAATATGTCAGAGCAAACCTGGATAACAATATCAGTAACCTCCTCCCTCCCAGACTACTTTTGCATGGTCAGCCCGGACTCTGCTGACTCAGCTTGGACCGGACCAGAACATCAGTTTCCTCCCGTCTCACTGCTGCCTCCCTCTTCCACGGTGAAATCAAACTTGCGCCTCGCGCGCAGCGGATTTAAAGGCGAGGAGAGGAGCTCATTTGATTGGTGAAGAACGGACTCGGCTGTGTTAAACCCACTCAACGCCTTCTCTCCGCCCTCTATGCCACTTGCGCCGGGGGGAGGGAAGGAGGCGGGATTGCGCCCTACTGCGCCTCACCATGCAATGAACAAAAATTGCAAATTGCACTGGACACACCCCGTTGGTGAGGCGAAGGCGCCTGCGCCTAGTTTATGAAAATAGAGCCCTTTGTCTCCTCCCTGATGTAAGTGTGTATCCAGGCTGTCAGAGATGGGCACAATTTTAAGTCCAGTAGACAGTTTTGCATCAGGGTCCCGTGGTCAATTCGGTCGAACGCCTTTGACATATCTGCCAACAGTACTCTCACCATTGTTGGTTTGGAGTCGGTTTCAATGAGCCAGGTGTGCATTACTCTAACTAAAGCTGTTGTGGTACTGTGCTTGGGCAGATATGCATACTGATTTTTACACACGTCGAGCACTGTGGGCATAAGCTTTTTCAGAACAAACCGTTCTACTGTTTTCCCTACACAAGAGGTTAGAGAGATGGGACGCCAATCTGAGATTGAGCCGGGGTCTTGGCCTTTGGGTATGGGACAGACATTTGACTCTTTCCATATGTCTGGAACACACCCTTGTTGGTAGGAGCAGTTGGCCAGATGTGTGATGACCGGGGCCAGGTCCTCTGCCTGTTCTTTAAGCAGCCATGTTGGAATGCCGTCTGGCCCATTTGCTTTCCGGGGGTCCAGGCGAGTTAGAGCTAGATTCATCTCACCTATGCTACAAATGTCACTTTGTGTGGGAGGTCTAGGTAAAGGGGAAACACAGTAGTCCGTTGTTTTTGTCCATGATTTGGCAAAGAAGTTATTCAGAGCTTCTGCAGCTCAGTTTTCTTCTACTCCCTGTATTTCTATTCTTGCATCAGGTGATTTAGTTCGTCCTAAGCTGTTATTTATAAAGTCCTTGGGGTTCTTTTTGTTTAGATTTTGCATTTCATTTTTGTAGTATTTTGTTTTTGCCTTATGTATGAGTCTTTCAACAGAGTTTCTAATTTCTCTCCATTTTCCCACTTTCCCCCATTTATTATAGACTTTTTGTCTTTTCTCTATAGCCTGCTTTATTTTCTCCGTCATCCATGGTTTGTCCGCAGTTGTTATTTTTTTCTGTCTCACAGGCATGCATATGTCCATCGCTGTCTGGATATAGTTGTTAAAACTCGCTGCCTTGGCATTGATGTCCTCAGCCTAGTAGACAGCAGACCAGTCAGCCATAGCGATGCATGTTGCAAGGGCCTCTTTTCTATCTTTCGTCACTAGCCGGCTCCTCCTGCGCTTCACCAGTTGTTTCTGCCCGGTTGTGTTTATTTGGCTCAGCACCAGACACTTGTGGTCGCTGGACCCCAGGGGGCAAGGGTGGTTGGAGGGCTATAGAGTTTAGCCATGTTCGTAAAAATCAAGTCTAGGGTGGCCTGCCCTCGAGTCTGACATTTAACTATTTGCCAAAAATCAGGGTGGGAGGAGGTTAACATTTTTGTGGGTAATTTATTAAAATCTCCACATAGGCTAAATATAGTCCCATATGAGGGGAAGATGCTTTGATTGCGTCTATGGTGTTTATTAAATACTCCAGAGTTCTGTCCTGGTGTGTTTTTTTATTTGCCCAGGGGGGGTGATATAGATTCCCCACAAAGATAGATGAAACACTGCTGGGGGTCCGGCGTGGTTGTATTTGGACCCGAACACATTCAGTGTCATCGCTCTCCAGGTCCTTTCTCCTTTTTGCCTGCAGTCTCTCGTGGCAGTACACGGCCACGCCCCCTCCGCTTTTTCCATTCATCCTGTCTCTTCTAAAAAGTAGATGATCCTTAACTGACAACGACTCATCCGGTATGTTATCATGAGCCCACGTTTCAGTAACACATCCGATGTCAGCATCTGGTTTTCAGCAATACTTCATATTCATCAGTCTTTTTTTGTCAGTGATCTCGCATTACAGAGAGTTAACTTTGGCATCCGGGCTTGCTCCGGTTCAGATTTTTCCAATCGTATTTCAGTCACTCGCCCGTTTCATCCTATGTTTAGGATGTTTATCCCGATGCTTTCCAGTGTTCGCTCCGTACTCCCACTCAGCTGGGCTGCGCGTTTCTTTAGACTCATTATGAAGTGCGGAGAGTATTTGCAATTATTTACTCCTTCCATCCCCTTCCAGGTTTACTGATGGCCACACATGATGCAAAAACAATTCCTTGCAGGCTGCCTCGAAAAAAGAAATGTTAAAAATACAACTAAAATACATAAAAAACATAAAAACGCTGAAGGCACACGCCGACGAGAACCACCTGCGGCTGCCTTGAAGCACCACTTGACACACGTGACAGCATCCAATCAATGCGCGCCTCATTACATATTAATACAATGAACATCCGGACCAGTCAAAACCTCACACTTACTCTCACGAAAGAAAGTTGCCGTATGAAAAAGTGTCAGAACAAGCTCTATGTTTGATTTTTTTTTTTTTTTTTTAATTTCTAATAAGTTTTAAGTATTGATTCAAAGCATTTCAAGGGGGACTGGATATGTAAAAAAACCAGTGATGACTCCTTTAAAAGATCATTTGTTGACCACTTTAAGTATTTGTAGGTGACTGAGGGAGTTTTCAGTCATTGTTATTTATTTTCAGGACAGTTTTTTTGTTGCCATTGTCAGACAGTAGGAGCAGGAAAATCACCAGGAGGTGGCAGTATAACTGTGTGGACAGCATGCAAAGAGTGTCTAAATTATTACTGTCCACATTATTTGTGCACTTTGGGGATATTTCAAATGTATATACGGTGTATATATATATATATTTGGCTTTTCATGCCTTTATTAGATAGTTCAGTTGAGAGAGACAAGAAATGGAGAGGGAGAGAGAGGGGGAACGACATGCAAGGGCCACCCGATGCGGGTTCCGAATCGGGGCCGCCTGCAGTGAGGACTGTAGCCTCTACACACTGGGCGCCCGCTCAACCCACTGCACCACCTGACGCCCTTTAAAATGTTTGTATTAGTTAGCCATACTGTACAGTGCAGAGGCTCATAATTGAAACCAATAGCAAAATTAGAGGGATGGTGATTTTGAAAGTGGGCAAAGCTGAGTTACTGTGTGTGATATGTGTTTTTAAAAATTATTGTTCCAGTAAAGTGTTAATAGTTGGGTTTGGAGTCATATTTTACGTTAAAATAAAAATCTATATTCAATTTCTGTGAAATTTTAGGTAGCAAATCAGACAGAGTAGGAGGACTGCCGATCAACCAAGCTCAAGCTTTCTTTAATTCAACCACAAAATAAGAATCCTGATTAAGCAAACATTAGAGACCATTGTTTTGTGGTAATTCCAGGATACCTGCTTGAAAAGCATCAGCTGGTCCATAGTAAATGTGTCATTGCCAATATGTCCAGTGCTTTTCACCCGCATCCTCTGTCCAAGAGCATCATACTTTATTGTTCCTGTCGATGAGACGAGTCCATTATCAGCCATCTGAAAGAGAGACAAAGCAGAATGTGAAGAGCATGCGACAGATCCTTTGGTCCATCCAAAAGTTCATCTGTAAAACAGGTTAATGACTCACCACAGTGAAGCCTCCACTCATCTGCAGTGGAGAAACTGTGAAAGAGGAAATTGAAATAATTAAGAAATCAGTTGTTAGTGATCTAAAATAAGACACAAGGTGAATTTTATCTGCCTACTTTGCATTTACATATAAATACAGATAAATCTGCCCAACATTTTAAATAGCATTGAATTCTAGCTTTGTATGTATGTGGACACAAAGTCATAGGCATCAGTAATACAGTGTCTTTTCACACTAAGTAAACTAATATAAATGACTGTGAAGTGCAGATTTCACACAAACACAAACCTCCTTAACTGCAATCGGCTGTTCAACAGGAACAGTTCATGTCTCGTGCTGTTCATGTATGAGAGAACATCCCTGTGCTTTACAGATTTCACATTCAGATTTTCAGATCCAACTCATTTTGTCTGCAGCAACTTTTGTTTCATTTGAATTCTTTGTCACCAGTGAGGTTGTCCATACTCACCACATGGTTTCGGTGCCTGGGCGACGACAGCTGCCAGCAGCAGGCTGAGGCAGGACAGCACACTGGTGAAGTTCATTTTGAGAAGCCGAATGAGGAGAAGCTGTGAGCGCTCTGGACTCAGGGAAGGACACACACTTCAATATATACCAGCTCACTCCACATGGCTCAGCCCCCTCTCAGTTTTTTTTCTGACTGACTGAATGACAAAATAATTAACAACCCCCTTTTGTGAAAGTTGGTGTGACATATGACCATTGATAAGATTATGCAACGCATCACATGCTTCTTTTTATGTTTCAGCTCATCAGATATACAGAGATATGAAGATATTGCCCTTTAGTCTAAGTCTATTTATGGGTATAATGCCTTGTAATTCTTTTTCCACATTAAAGAATAATTAGATTCCATGTTTAGAAACTAATACTTTTATTTTAAATTAAATGTAATAGGCTATTCCAGTTGTTTTTCTATTTTGTATTTACTAAAATATCTACAGAAATTGTGAATAGACGGCAGTCATTATGCAAAATACCATACTGACTGAATTCATGAACAGTAAGAGTCCAGGGTTTGGACAAACTATGGAGAGAATTTTAATGTCCATTGGGGGAAGGGGATACAATCTTTTTAAATACATACTACTACTACTGATTATAAATTCAGAGTAGCTGTACTGCATTTGAAAACTATTTTCTAAACCTTTAGTTGATTTTCTGGTCCAATATTCTTACAGTAAGTTTCAATCACACCTAGAAATTCAGTGTCTTGTTAAAAAAGCACATTCAGTCTCACTCCATGACATAGCTCCAGTTTTTGACCACAGTGTAAATAACGTCAGGTTGAACAGAACAAGTCCAGCTGTGTTTTTCTCAGCCTGCAGGGCTGTGTTTATCTGGAGTAGCTGTCAATGTTACAGTACGGTGCCTTCTTATCTTTTGGTTTTTCTTTTGTTATTGAGTTGAGCTGTCAAATCTTTTAGATTAAAGTAGGCTATTTATCACTAAACTAGAGTTACTGAATATTTCTTGAACCCTGTGAATTAGTTTTGCTCTGTTGCATTAATTTGGTGTCAATAGTGAACAATATGTAAAGGGTGCGTGCAAATACCCTAAATGACCCTGGTCATGTGAGAGTTCTTAAAATGTAACGCAATGAAAAT
Organism: Trachurus japonicus; assembly: GCF_045865225.1. Lineage (NCBI taxonomy): Eukaryota > Metazoa > Chordata > Actinopteri > Carangiformes > Carangidae > Trachurus > Trachurus japonicus. The sequence continues at coordinate 11,744,413 of NC_140907.1, forward strand.
GGAGTCATAGTCAGGTGCTCCATCCTTATCTGGTTCAGAAAGTCACTGAGATACAGTGGACCTGCTCCTCAACGTCACAAATAGTGCAATGGCACAACATGTCAATGGTGATAATAATAAGTAACAGTAATTTAGGTGAGTTATGCAATATGTTGATACTGACTGATATAATTGATGTAAATGATAATGAAACATAAATATGTATACAGTACACGAAACAACTTCAGCCCCCAGCATAAATTAGATTTATTTTTTATTTTTAAAGTAGCCTTTTTGGGGGGCCTTTTATGCCTCATATTGATAGGACAGTTGGAAAGGAAATGAGCACAGAGAGGGGGAATGATATGCAGCAGAATCGAACCATGGGCCGCTGCAGTGAGGACTATAGTCTCTGTATATGGGGAGCCTGCTTGACCCAGCGAGCTACAGCGCGTAAATGAGAAAATTTAAGTGTAAATGTGAAAGAGAAATACGATTTTTAGGCAAGATAATGAGAAAATGCAAGATCTAAGGTAAGTTGAAAGAAATTAGGGTAACTGTTAAATTCAAGGCAGTGAATGAGGTAACATCGGTTTGCTCCATCAATTTGCAAACGCTATTCAAAACTAATTTCATCCAGATATAATGGCCAATGTGGCAGCTATTGCTGATATTGTGTCATGCTGAATTCACTTCAGAATCATTATGTTCAATCGTTATTTTTTTTCTTTTTACCACACTTTCACACAAATTAATCAATGAAATATATACCGACAAAATCATGAGATTAACTTCTTTCTTTTCTTATTTTTTTATTAGCACAAATATATATAGAAAACAGCATATTAAAGAGTAGAACAAAGTAGAACAAAAAACATACAATGTATACAGTAGATACAGCAATGTGCAGGAGAAACAAAAAAACAAATTAAAAATAAGCTTTACAGTAATGTGAAGAACAACATAAAACAGTTAGATAAGAGAGAGAGAGAAGCAATGTCATGTGGTGAGGTGGTTTATGCATTGCTCAACTGGGCCAATAGAAAATGAATTATTAGTTTCTTCAATGAATTTATGATTGTGCAGTTTCTAAGGTGGATTGGAAATGCATTCCAAAAGTGCAGACCTCTAAATCTAATTGAGAACTGAGAGAAAGTACAGTAGACTTGAAAAAAGTGGGATGGTGATTATTTGACCTAGTGTTGAAATTATGAATCTGAGAATTGAACTGAAATACAGTTTGGAAACAGATTGGAAGTAACTTGTGAATGGATTGATAAACAAAAATACATATTTGAAAAGTATTTACAGCAAAAATGGGAAGAATACTTGGATTGAAACAGGGGTGTGGATCTAGTGAATCTGTTAGAAAATGTTATCATTTTGATGAATTGTTTTTGTAAAGTGAGAACACAGTTGAGGGAGCTCTTAAAAATACTTGCCCAAATAATATTACAATATGAAATGAAAGGATAAATCATAGTATAATATAAACAGAAGTCTTGAGTTTGACCTATAGACATAATTATGGCCCCTCAGTGGTTATATTTATTAGCCCTGCCATGATTAAATTGGTATTGTTAGTGGTTTAATGATTGAGAGATCACTGGTTAATCTGACTCGGGTGTGCTTCATGTCTCAATATGAAGAATATGTTTGGTAAGGACTGAACATTGACACTTGGTGGTGAACATTTCATTTTCTTTGTGACTGCATGGTTCTATATTTCACTTGTCTTCCCTATATCTTCAACCTATCTATTCCTACAACTTCAAATGAATACAGTATCCAATGCTTTTATTTGACTTTATTGAAGAGAATCACATTACACCAATACAAATCCTGTTTTATGACACAACAAGAGTGACGTGTGGTTCAACAGGAGGCTGTGCCGAAAAATCAACCTTGGAGATAATGTTAATCTAAATGGCTTTGTATCCCATAATGATCACTGGACCATTTGGTTTAGATTTAACTCCCCTAACAAGAGCATTAGTGATCATTTTAATGAGATGCTCCAGATGTTTACTCCTCGTTCTTGGTCTTCATGGCCAGAGACTTCAAGGCAGTGATGATGGTATCTGGTGTCTCCGTCTCCTCCAGTCGAGACTGGGCACAGAAGGGAGGTGGGATGTAGTCCATGGGGTTTGAGTTGCCCAAGACCCAGTTGAAGGTGCTGAAATGGAAACAGAGATGAATTCATTGTTAAAGCAGGCTTCATATTGGGGTAAATGCACTGTATACTGTTGCACATGAACTGTCAAATACAGTAATCAACTGTCTTTGTGGATGTAAAATCTTGACAAAGAATCATTTCAATACAAATATTGTTTGAATGTCCATTTTGATTGTCAGTTTGACAATTGTTTGACTGGCAGCGTTGATAATTCTCACCTGAGGGTGAGCCATCCAGACGCTGGGGAGTAGCTGGTGTAAGTCAATGGGATGCAGCCGATCTCAGAGAAGACATGGCTGTACGTGCCTGAAGACATAAAGTATAGCAGAAGTTACATGTGAGACTATAATTACCACACTCGCTGAGCTGCATAGAATACGTAGTCAGAATCCACTGTAGAGGTTAATTTGAATGGAGGTAGTATTTTTTATTCACATAAGGAGGACTTTGCTCCACTAATATTGTTTAAAAATTCATGAAATTTGACCTGGTAGCAGCACTAAAATCCTTTTGATTCATCCTTTTTAAACCCTTTCCAAACCTCTGCAAACAGCTTTGGTTTTATATTCAGACTTTTTGAGTTTAGCATTTCTTAGCCGAGAATGTAATACAATCTCTTCAGGTTTTATCAAGACAAAGCCAGATTTTTTTCACTCTGAAACATTGCACCCTCTCACCGTTGTTTGGCAGTTCTCCATACCAGGTGTTGACTAGCATGCCCATTCCCCAGGAAGAGGAGGAGCCCATGAAAACCTGACCCATCAGTTTAGCATCAGGGGGCACTTGGAAGGGGACAAAGTCACAATCGAGTGGCTTCTTCTTGCAAGACATTTTGCTCCAGTCGATCTCATAATAGATTTTCTGAAAGGATGCACAAAACCAAATTTGTGTCAATCTGTGGTCACCATGCTGCTTATTGCCTTTAAGTTAGTATACACCTGCAGAATATTAGGAAACGTTATTGTAAGCCTTGAGGTGGAATGCAACAGTGACTCATTTCACTACATCTGATACTCCTCCAAATAAGTCACACTTGAAGATAAGATTAGAGACCATCATTCGTGGTCAAGGGACACAGACTATATTGCAAAGGGAAAGGTTACACACTGAGAAATGAGAGGGAGGGAACTCTGGGAAATGTGGGAGACAGATTCCTGGTTTGCTCTTTCATTGGATATCAGTTAGGTCACGGTAACAATAAAAGCTAATACACATTTCAGTCACATTTAGAGTGCTGCTCACTCAATCAACACATACAATGTAAAAGAAAAATGTTTGAGTTCAAATACCTTATTGAAAAGCATCAACTGGTCCACACCAATGGTCTCGTTGCCGGAAAACCCATAGTTTCTAACACGCATCCTCTTTCCAAAGGCATCAAAACTTATGGTTCCTGTTGACATGTAGAGCCCTGCACCGCCCATCTGAAAGAGAGAGACAGAGTAAAAAGTGAAGAGAGGTGCGCTGATCACATGACATGGCTCCATCCAGGAGAGATTACAACTGAGGTAAGGAAAGAAAGAATGTCATTGACTCACCAGAGTGAGGCCTCCACTCATCAGTGGTGGAGAAACTGGAGGAGGAAATTGAAATCATTAAGAAATCACTTATGTCACTGATCTAAAGTAAGATACAAGAAGAATATATCCCCCGAATTTTGTAAATCTAGCAATAAGGTTACTTGACACATGTAAAACAATTCCATTAATGCATCTAAAACACATCAATTATAGAAAAAGCATTAATAGCTGCTAGTCATTTAATGACATATTTAACTATTGGTACATTGGAAATAATGCAGCTTGTCACCAATTGCTTTAAATTAATTACTTTAATATTATGGTGTTATAATAAGAAGCACTACTGTGTGCTGTAGCTCTGTCCTCATCTCATTGACAGCAAACAGTCAACTTAAATTCTTTGTGTAAATTCAGTTAACTTCCAGCTTCACACACAAGTCAATGACATCAAAACATTTATGATATAAGTAATCATTTAAATATCCTAAGGTCACCAGTGAGGTTGTCCATACTCACCACATGGTTTCGGTGCCTGGGCGACGACAGCTGCCAGCAGCAGGCTGAGGCAGGACAGCACACTGGTGAAGTTCATTTTGAGAAGCCGAATGAGGAGAAGCTGTGAGCGCTCTGGACTCAGGGAAGGACACACACTTCAATATATACCAGCTCACTCCACATGGCTCAGCCCCCTCTCAGTTTTTTTCTGACCAAATGACCAAATAATTAACAACCCCCTTTTGTGAAAGTTGGTGTGACATATGACCATTGATAAGATTATGCAACGCATCGCATGCTTCTTTTTATGTTTCAGCTCATCAGATATTGCAGAGATATGAAGATATTGTGTTTGCCCTTTAGTCTGAGTGTATTTATGGGTATTATGCCTTGTACTCATTTTTTCCAGATTAAAAATTTGTTTCCATGTTTAGAAACTAATACTTTTAGGTAAATTATATATGCCATTATATATATCATATATAATAATATTCCAGATGTGAAGGGTTTGGACAATATATGGAAAGAATTTTTATGTCCTTTTTAAGGGGATACAATCTTTTTATATGTAACTAAAATTCAGTAAAAATGAATTGATTTTCTTCATGCATATAGAATATGGCCTATGTAACTTTCTCTTACAGGTAGAGTAATTCACACTTGGGGATTCAGCGTCTTGCACTATTATTGTGTTTTTGACCACAGGTGTAAATAACGCCACGTTAAGCAGAACAAGTCCACCTGCTTTTTTTCTCAGCCTGGAGAGCTGTGTTTATCTGGAGTAGTCTTTTTTTTTTTTTTATAAACTCTAAACGTATCTGAATTAGTTTTGCTCTATTACATTAATTTGGTCTAAATGAACAATATACAAAGGGTGTGTGCAAATATCATAAATGACCCTGGTCATGTGAAAGTTGTTCAAATGTAATATAAAAATGGAGTCATAGTCAGGTGCTCCATCCTTATCTGGAGGTTCAGAAAGTCACTGAGATACTGTACAGTGGACCTCTGCCACAGTCATTACAATAACAGCAAGTATAATGGAAAAATGCATCTCTGATAAATAATACAAACCTACATGTGTCTTTAATGATATACTCACAACATTTAAACTTTGTCTTGTTCTTTTTAACATGAAAGGTGACACTACTGTATTTGCTCAATCTCTGTATGAAATCACCTCGAGGATGAAACTGTGAAGACTCAAATTGTTCTGGTGTCTTTAAAAAAAAAAAGGAAGAATCTCAGCAGCTGTCTTGTTTTATAGTTTTAGCTTGTTAAGCACATTTTTTGTGAAATGGGGCTGAAGTGTGGCAAATGAGGGGCGACCATGCAAATCTTATGAATAAAATGACAGGTTTTGAAAGTTGTACTCTGCTGCACAAATGTATAGTTTTTTAAGAATTTTTCTTAATGAGAAATGTGGTATAGATACTTTTTATTGTTAGATATTAATACTTTAATACAGTCTCTTCAATTTTTGTAATTTCCACATTAAATAGGCTATGTGATTCAACATGGAATCAGTCTGTTTCTAAATGATGAGAAGACTAAAACAATGTATCTGTTTTTACGTCTAATCATGAGATATTCATTTAAATAGAATAAATGACAGGTAAGGTCTCCTAGATAAAATAACAAGCAACATCACAGCAGAAAAAAGAGAAGAAGATTAAATCAACTTGTCAATATCTTTTAAATAAAAAGTGGTGAGAATTTCATCTCAACAATCTGTGCATTCAACAGCACATTAATTGTGAACATTTATGGTAAATCTCATAAATGAATTGTGCTCAAAATTAAATAGAGATAGAAGGAGATAGTAGGTAGACCTAGAGATACTGGGCTGATGTTAACTTTTAAACTGGGACCATTTCCATCCCGAGTGACTTCATACTTTCCATTTATCCTGATCCACAGTAGTATATTGCTTGTGTGTAATGATGATTGGATATTTTCCATCAGATCAGTATAAGGTAAAAGGAAAAGGGAATGTGTGACAGATAAACCTGCATCACATGAATGTTCACAGGTTAAATCATGTCCACCGGAAACACTAAACACTGATAATGATCATAAAGACGAGTCATGCGCTTGGTCTTTATCTGAAGACTGACGGAAGTTTATCAACAGAGCACACACCACCTACAGCATGTCGATACACATCAGAGGCTCTGTCTGTTTTGATGATTTTGTTTGTCCAATGAAACATTTTGTTCTTCACCCGTCCCATAGCCTAGCTACTATAGCTACTACACAGGATCATCTAACTGTGTTTGAATATAAAATGCCCCACAGTGTTGACCCGACTCTGTGGCCAAGAGGTGCAAATAGCAAGACTTCGGGACAGAGAAAGACATAAAGGGCACAGTTTGTCCAATAATGTAAGACAATCAAGGAGCTGCCTTAAATTCAGAAAGTAGTGGAGCTGTGCATAGAGCCCATTCCTTTAATAGCTTATTTTTTCCTCCAAAAGATTTTGCACTGGTTGGGTTTAGGCAATGAAGACAGGAGTTGGTTAAGTTTAGTAAGAAGACCAGGTAGAGGCTAGACAGGCAGACTAATCCCTGTCTGCGCTCTGCTGCGTAATTACGCACAGCCATGTGGGTATTCCTCTATCAGCATGTCTTAAAGAAGGGAGTCAGCTGTTGAGTAACGCATGTTTCTTTATATTGAAAGCCTTGTCAGAATGGTGGGACGTTCACGTCGGAATCGTGGTATGCCGGAGTGGTGGAATTTAGATATGCAGCCTGTACCTACGTCTAGTTGGCCTAGGCTTTTACTTGCACTCCCATGATTTTTGTTTTGTTTTGTTATGCTAGTCCACCAGTCATAACTTGCTTTAGGGATGTCAGGAAATTGCTCCAGCTTATTGACTGTTGTCCTGTAGACATGCAGGCTTTCTCTACAGTCTAACAGTAACAATAATTTATTTGTTTTGTTATTAAGGCAGGCGCTTTGCACGTGCACATACTGTACTGCCCTTTTATGGTGTTGAGCCCCTGTCCCTCTATAATCATGTACATAAACATTCTGTTAGGATGTCAGATGAAAGGCACACATGCTTGTCATGTTGAAATTGGCAAATGACAACCTGTGGTCCGACTGTAGGCTATGATACATTACAAAAGGTTCTTGAACCACCTTAAGACTTAGAACAACATGGAACATATCCTTCACAATGCAGAATGCTGTCTTCTAGGAAGTGGCTATGTTGCCAAGATATGAAATTTCCAAAAACACTTACGGCATGTGAATGTGTACTTGTGTTGCCCAGTTTTCAAAATGAAAGAAGACAACTTCATGTGATTGAATCGCAGCAGCCACAACACCTGTAAACGTGTTGACACTTCAGCATTTCAACACTCTAATATTATATATTATAATACATTGTGACACTACAACTCATGACTCTGACTATGCCCGTCTTTGAATTTGGTTGTGTTCATGTAAAGCACACACTTGCACAGTTTCATGAGTGTATCTTGCAGTGGTGAAGCTGTTTCTGTAGCTGTAGCTGTGGAGACAGGCAGAATATGTCCACAAACGGATAAACACCTGCCAGTGTACTCAAAACCCCCGCTGGCTTGGCTCATGCTGCAGTAGGTCTCTCTGGGAACACGTTTTCCATGATGACACAGACACATAAAAACTCACAAGGTTGAAATCAGTACCAGTCCCATGAGTGAGACAAACATGGAGTTCCTGTGCCTTGGATTTTTCCATGCCTGCACAGAAAATCAAACATCAGCTTAGCAAACATCAGCTCTGCTGCTAATAATCAACCACTCGTGCATCAGAACAAAAGTTGTACATCCTTGGATCAAGCCACGAAGCTCATATCATTCATTCAACAGTGTAGAAGAGAAAAAAGTCAACATAACATGATGCATATTATATTTATTTCCCAATATGCATATTAAATTAGCATCTCTTTTTACATGTATTCCCTTGGCATGTCAAGGTGGATGGAAATTTTTAAACCAAACATCTTCTGAGCAAGGAATACTTCAAATATTTCAGTGCAAGTTAATTAAAATAAGACAGCCCCCACCCCCAAATTAAAAAGAAAATCATTTTTGAAAAGCCAGTAGTTAACATGTACAAATAAAAACAAAAATCAAATCTGGTGACCATCCATAAAAACAGAATGGATTTTAAAAGAGAAAACCCTTTTTTGTTTCTGTGTTGGTTCACTTGTTCTGCAGCTAAGCATCAACTTACAAATTTCCACCTCATATACATATATGAATATCAACATTGCGTGTATTATAATATAATCTTGTTACAATTTCTACATTAGGTCCATATTAATTAAATGTTAATAATTACATGAGGTGAATATCTGTCCATTTGGAGGTTTAGGTTTACTCAGAGTTTCTGCAAATTATCCACGTCAAAATTTGTTGTCACTGGTTTTGGAGATTTCTATACCTGTTCATTCTGAGATTCACTGTCATATACACAATATTGCCCACTAGCAATTTCCTCTCTTTTTTTTTTTTTTTACACTTTTTATGTGGAGTATCACACAGGAACTCTGAGTACTGTATATGTGACCTTGTGCAAATGGAGACGGGCACACACTGGCTTGTTTTGTAGTGTCAGTCAAATGATCTCTCTGTTCCCCACAGTCACCGTTTACTGCGAGTGGATTGAGCATTGGTTGGAAAAGGCATCGTCTTTATCTAGCATCATCTCAAACAAAACAGCTGAAACACAAACACCATGTCATCCACTCACTGAAATCATCTCATTCATCCCTCATTTCCATTAAATCCATCCCTCATTCAGTTTAGTCTACCTACAGTGCATCAAGCTCACTTTACTGTTCTTAGTGTGGATTTTAAATAAATTAAAATAACACTTGGCTCACACGTCCACCTCCTTTCATGTCTACACACCTTTGTCTCTTTATCTTAACAAACCCATATTTCAAAACTTTCTACAGCATTCATCATAATAGCTATCTCTATAAATATTAATCCACTCTGATCCCTTACATTGGTCCAGCCTCTGTTAATTCAACATACACTCTGCTTCGGTGCCTACATGAACATCTATTCCCCTTCCAGCCTCCCCTACCCGACTCCCTACTTCACATCTACTCTAGACTTGCCTACCTTACTAACTACAGCTCTACTGTCTTTATTTCTTACTTTTCTTTTCTACTGTTGCATGTGTGTACAGTCAACCTTACACACAGGCAATACAAGCACACACACACTCTCACACACACACACACAATCCACCCTTCTGTGATGGAGTGCAACAAAGCTGTACGTACAGAGACGTACTTGCAGATTTGGTGATGCAGATGGAACATGCAGGCATTTTGTATTAATGAGTTTGAAGTTTACAGTGTACATGTTTTGTTGTGTTGGTGTCTGGGGGGAGTCCTGGTTTTGGCAGGTTGCAGGCAGGTTATTCTGGCAATGACTCAGACTGATGTAGAGGTGATTGGCATGAACCTTCAAAGACCATTCTTATTTGGGGCTGCACATAGTAATTTCTGACAGTGGTGTCAGAATGTGAACCGATGAAGCCGGGGTGAGAGAGAAGAGGAAGCCACTTGATGCAAAGAAGGTTCAACAGTTTAGAGAATGAACTGCGCTCCCCTCCAGTACAAAACAGTATTTCAGAGTTTCAGAAGTTGCAGGAGCTGAGAATGACGTCCACGTCTCTGGCCTTCACTAATTTATGAACCTGTAATTTGGACCCTTGTTCTTGTGTAAACTCCCTCTCCTTCTCAATGTGGGCCCTCTGTCAGCAGTCGGACACTTCCGAGGTGTTCGAGTCACTCGTGAGTTTCCTTCGTTGCCTCACAGATTTCTCTTCATCCTGCAGAGCAAAGCAGAGTGTAAAAAAATATGTTTTTATTCTGAAAAAGGTGAAAAAGATATCCAGATGGCACTGTAAGTAATTAAACAGGAGTAAAAAGTATTTTTAAAGGAACAATTTTCACAAGCAGATAACGCGGTGCTTCAGCGAGCACGTACAGGAACGTCATGCACAGAAGTGCAAGAAATGTTGCGCACCGATGTGGTTTTTTTGTTTGTTTTGTTATTGTGTGTGTTTACCGTCTGGAAGACTCCGTTCTGCCCCCACTCTCCAGGGGAGTGGTCCTCGGGGTCCTCTACTTCTTCCTCCTCTTCCTCCCCCTCTTCCTCTCTCACTGTGTCCATCCCATCTTCCTCATACTCCGTCAGACAGTCTGACTCTTCTCCTGAGTGGAAAGATTTGGAGGAGATATTACAGAGAAAATTCATTGTGTGACTGTCCCACCGGGTTTCAATAGCAACCACAGAGGTGCATGAAATATAGTCTCAACCTTCCTTTCCTGAGTTGCAGCGTTATGACGGGAAATGTTTTTAGCAGGACATTATGATTTGAAAAAAAAAACATTATGATTTGTAAAAAAAAAAAAAGGACTTTTAAAATGATATAGCCTTTGCAAGGTGTATACTTAGCACACTGTGTTCGTAGTAGACCTAAGTAGAGTATGATCACTGTGACAAACAAAGACACCGGCTCTCTCACCATCTGCTGCTACATAAGTCTGGACAGGCTCTATCCTGGATACAATTTCTGCGAGGTCAGTGAAGTCAGCTCCCGGACACGTGCAAGACTGCAAGGCAAGAAATTAATATTATATGGAACTGATAAGATGGTGGTGTACATTTATTTAGTTAGATATCAACCATTAGTGTATATATAGTATATATGTGCTCTTCTCACGTCAGTTCGCTTGCTGTCATTGTAGTCGGCTGAGCGGTGATCTTTCAGCATGTTCTCGATGATGTCACCTCGGGCCCAGCCAGTGAACACCAACTTGCCGTGCTGGAAGCCCACATCCTGAGACACAAGGTAGTTTAAACTGAGACAGTGGGTAGACCCATGTTTTGAGTAAACATATGCCTCCAATATAGTGCATGATGCATTCACTGCTGCCTGGTAGTTATGGCTGATAACACTTAATCAGGAGGCAAGGCAGTTGTCTACAGTAGTTTCTGCCCATCCAGGCTACGGTGCAATGCATTCTTATTTTCCTTACTAAATATGGTCCAGCAGCATTTACAAAAGCCTTTGAAAACGCCACGGAGAATTGGACACAAGATTGATAATGATGAAGAAGTGTCCTCCTCAATGAACAGTTTGTAATAGAGTTAACTACTGACTGCCTATTATACATCAATTGTAAGTCTGTGAATGAGGGTGTGATTTCATACAGACCAAATGCACCACGTTACTAAATAATTGCGTGATATTCAGGGAAGTCACTCACATAGATCTCATCAAACTTCCCAAAGTCCATTGTCTTGAAGCGGTCGATGGGTGGTCTGATGTACTCGCAGTAGGCACTCTTCTTCACCACCTCTAACTGGCGCACACAAGACACGTACGCCAGCCGCGACTGGATCTCTGCCATGTCTGGCACCTGCAGAAGTTTGTAGAGTGAGAATCACCACTGGCCAGAGCATGCCAGAACTGAGCAGAGCGGAGCCACGGCTGTTACATGTTTGTCAGGGGCATTAAACACTCGATTCTATTATATCTATTTCAAGTTGGTGAGTCATCAGGAGTTTCTAGTTCGTTGTGCTGCCAACCCGTTCTGTACCTTTACTTTCTCTGCCCAGGGATTGATCCGTTTCCACAGCAACCACCAGCCAGATAGGCAGTCACCATAGTTACAGAGGTCAGTCTCATCTTGGCTTCCCACATCGATGGCAATGACCGTCCTGGCACCCATGTTCCTCGCGATGTCCGCTGTTGGACGTGTAACGTGTCCGCCAACATTCACACACGTGCACACGTATGCACAGACGCACAAACACGGCACGAAGAAAATCCAGCAGCACAGATGGTAAGACAGTGAGACCTTGTTTCAGCATGATGTCTGTTTCTTTATACCTTCATTTAAGAGGAGCCACAATGTTCAAACAGACTTGCACCACAAAAATATCAGTATTTTAACTCGTCAGATACATTCCAGAGCATTTATGACAAATTAGTGATAGTTAGGGCACTGCAATTTTTAAAAAAAGAAAACAGGTATACTTGCCAACAAGCAGAGGGCCAGAAGTCATAAACTTTTTCACTGAATTGGTAAGTGTTAAAAAGAGCCTGAGGCATTGAGCATTTTTGTGGTGCTGAGCCTATTCAAAGATAGAAATGGGACGACATCCCACAAGCCCAAAGCACTGATCCAGTGTGCCAACAACAACAATAAATGCAGCTGATCGAGCACAAACCCTTTGAGGCAGAGTAGTAAACTTTAGGAATGAAGGATGCTGATTTTACAAGGCTCCCTTTAAATTGGATCAATCTTTGGGCCCAGACAGCACTATATTTCACAAACTTCTGAAACATATATTGCGTGTCTAATGAGACGAGATTCCCAAACCAAACAGAGAGTTACAATAGCTCAGTCCAGAGCTTTGTGAAATACGGCTGTGGCTCATCAGAGCAGAGTAGCCTAGTGTCGTCATCACAAGTACAAACAGTCAGACTCAGGGGAGTTTTTGTCTGCATCCTATAATGAAAGCCAAAAATAGTTTGTGTTTCATGAAGTCTTGCTTTGTATGAACATTACAGGAAACTGCAAATTTGGTCTGGTGCGATTTCAAATATTTTCAGTTAATGAAGATGTGCTTAATAGTCCACAGACAAAACAACAACAACAACAACAACAACAACAAAAAAACAGCCCCCCTCTCCACTGTCGAAACAGTCTGCAATTATTTTTTTTCTCTCTGGTTGATAAGAAACAGAAATGTAGAGCTGGGTGATAGAGCTGAAATCATTATCATAGTATTACTTAGGACATTACCCAATACGGACAAATATATATATATAATATCAAAATGTATGTAAAAATCTGAGTAATTAAACTTGAGTAAATGCATAAAACTTTGTTTAATTGTCACATTACACAAGACAAAGTCATCGTGGGTGTAAACCAAACTGATAATTACGAATTTTGGAAAGACTTGCAGGTTTATTTTGAACAAAGACTTCTGACAGCATAAATTTTAAGAAATGATCAGATCATATTATTATGATAAAATTCTGCTGAAAGTCAATAAAAGAATATATCAAATTATCACCCAGCTATACAGAAGAATTCATCTCAAACCAGACTGGTGTCCTGTGCCTCAATAAATAATTTACACTTTTTGCTTTTCATTTTTGGGAACATGAAATGTTGATTGTGATTTCATCATGTTAGCTGAAAATCATATCAAATCTCAAATTCAAATGTGACACAAGAAGGAAGGCCTCCCGCCAATTTGTAAATACATACCGACACCAGGCTGTTTGATAGACATATGCCACATCCCTGTTCATGTTTAATATTTTTATACACCTGCAACAGTGCAATGTGGTCTTTGTTCAGGATGCTGATTTTTCCCCAGCTAGTAAAACAGGAATTTCAGGGTCTCATTGATTTCAGTGTTGTTGTTTTGTTTTTTTAACCATCATTTTTTATCAGTTTGGTCAATTGATTCAATTTCTTTCACCAGATTAAATAGTTAATGCGCCAGCTGCTTATCCAGACAGGGAAAACTCAGCAGCACCACACTTCCCTCCACCAGCATTAGGACGAGCTAACAACATACTTACACAGTCTACAAGAATTTGCTATCTTGATTAAAAAACCCCTCCTAATAATCATCCGCATCCCTCCCTTCACCTCCCCCCCTCCTCTGGGGGACAGGAGTTGGGTGGACATTAAGGACCGTACAGTAAATCGGTGGAAGGGGGGGAAGGGCACCACCTCTACTTGCCTGGCAGGTTGTTGATGTAGCCACCGTCCATTAGCAAGTTGCCATCTTTGGGGTCACAGAGTGGCGGCAGGTACCCTGAGAGGGTCATGCTCGCCCGCACATAGCGCCACAGAGAGCCTGGCACACCAGGGAGGGAAGGAGGGAGGGGGGAGGGGGGTGGGATAACAGCTCAATATTGTTCGCTAAATGCTTCAAGTTAGTGTTTGACAGACCACAATCCCAACGCCAGCGGGAGGCTGGCTAACGGAAGGTAGCTGGTCCCTGCAGAGGCTAGGACTGTGGCTCTGCTCACCTTTGGACTCTGTTGTACACCACTGCAAACCTCATTACCTCGCACACAGACCCTGCATGACTTGTGCAGAAGGTAAAAAAGTAAATGGCAACCATCACAGAGCACCAAGGCTGTTTGAATCTCCAAACCATGCCGCAACAATAGCATCACCAAGCACTTATCCGTACGAGTTCTCTTTGGTGTCATCGAGATTCACAGACACACTATGTTGAAGCTGAAGGCTGCTCACGACAAACAGCTTCAGTTGTCCAATAGAACGTGAGCGTATTATCTACAGTAGATCAACAGCACTTGTTGTGGCAGTGTTTGGAGATATGTCACCGTGAACATGGCAGGGAAGCACACAGCCTGCTCAGTCCTGCAGTGCAGCTTAATGCCAGCAGGGGGCGGGAGCAGGCCGGGCACTGCATGGGTTGGAAGGATAAGGAGCACCGCTGAGAAAAGCAAGGGGTGCAACTGTGCGTGGAGTGTGCATAAATGCGTAGGTAGAGTTATATTACTGATTTTAGAGGAATCACTAAAACCTACAGCTTTTCATATCAGTTCTCTTCATTCATTTAATTTAAAGGCTTCCAGTTTGTGTAAGGGGCTAAACAGGCAGGATCCAGAACACATACCCATCCAAGGAATAAAAAATGGTAACGGTAAAGGCAATACATGCAATCTATATATATATTTATGAGAAATATATAGATAGGCTCATTGTGTCTAACACTGGCATGCACATGAAAGCAAGCAAAGCCAGGGAGGAGGACAGGGGCTGTGTAGGAGAGACTGAACATGTTCCTGTAGGTAGAGATGATTGAAATGAAACAGGAGGGAACATGGGAAACCAGCTGCAATTCAGTCCATAGGAGAGAGACATGTAAGCCCAGTGATCCGCAGCAACAACAACAGACAGATGTGATGTTGTGACATAGTGCAGCCTTTCACTCTTGCCTGTTAGGCAGGAGGATCACCCGAAACACACAGTATATATAAATATAAATATATATAACTGCTTTATAGCTGATCTTACACTGAAAATCCAGCAAAACTCTGTCTGACTGGCTGAACTACCTGCAAGTTAGTAAATAACTGCCTTTTCTGAAAGTTGTATCACAATAAGCAAATACAGTGGTGCATGAAGACATCAGTGCTTACAAGCCACATCCAGAACTTTGTAAAGGAGAAGGGATTTTTTTTTTAGCAAACACAGAGGGCCTTAAAGAGCCAGACCATCATGCACCTCCCTATAACCCATAGAGGTCCAGACATGCATAGGCAAAACCTCACCTCCAATTAGAAAATGAAGATAGTCATATTCAGAAGAGGCAATAAGCCAACTGGAAAAAGTGTGTTGTGTATGTGACTAACAAAGCCAGTCGAAGAGGGAATAAGATGTGCTATTGGTCATGATTTAGTAAATGAGGTACTGAATGCATCAGCCCCAGGATATATACTGTACATATATGTTGGAATAATTCTTTCCTTCCAAACCATGGGCTCCCAGTGTCCACCTGGTCAAGGTGGGGTTAGTTAAGAGTGAGAACTTGGGGGGGGGGGGGGGGGACAAGAGAGAGGAGAGGGGTAGCCAAGAGGTTGACTGTCGACTTAGGGATGGGGGAGGAGGTTCTGGTGAGCCGGTATTTAAAATCTGACCTGGGACATTGTTAACATAGCAACCATCCACAAGCAAGTGGCCATCCTTGGGGTCGCACAGGGGAGGTAAATAGGGGGTGTAGGAGGCGCTGGCTCTAACATAGCGCCAGACGCAACCTGTCGGGAAATGGAGATGGAGAAGGAGGAACACATCAAATATGGGCCGGACTCCACGTCACGGATGGAAAAAGAGAGAATGACAGAGAGAGAGAGAGAGAGAGAGAGAGATGGAGAATGAAGAAAAAGAGAGGAAGGAGGGAGAGAGAAGAAATGCCCGCAACAAAGAGAAGAAGAGTGCAAGAGGCTGCCAAGAGCAAGACAGAGGAAGAGGAATACAATGTCAACAAAATTGCGGACTTATGGTTTTTCTAACCAGGGCAGAAAATTCTTTTTGAGGCCAATTTGCTATAAAAGGACCAGTGTTACACCACAGCCAATTCAATTCAACTGTCTGAAGGCTAATCAAGGAAACAATTCTGCTCAGACTAATGGAAAGATACCAAACATCAACTCAGTATAATCTTGTGACTGTGTTAAAACAACTCAAGCTAAGTAAAACAATCCATGGTATCAATATTGAATATGTTGAATGAATGACAACAGATGTGTGTAAATGATCTTTATAACCTAAAAACAGTGATGCAAGGTTGACTTGATGTGTCGATTAAGAATATTAAAAATAATATTAGCACTGTTAGATGGCTTGCTCAACAAACAAGGTAAGAGGAAGACAGGCAGAGAGGGAGAGAGAGAGAGAGAGAGAGGGAGAGAGAGAGAGAGAGAGAGAGAGAGAGAGAGAGAGAGAGAGAGAGAGAGAGAGAGAGAGAGAGGCCTTCAGTGTAAGAAGTGCTGTGCGGTCTTGAACTAAATACTGCAAGGGAAACTGGACAAGGTTTTACAGGAATGAATTTCACTTTCTGTTTTCTCTGGATGTAATCCAAACCTGTGACACTGTGTACCTGTCCTGTACACCCGTCAAAATGGCATACAATTGGCTGTAGCCAAAATGACATACATCATAGTAGCACCACGCTAACCATGTTTGACAAAAGCGAACCAGAAAAACTACAGAAAGCACAGAGTGGAGGTGAAGGAGTAAGGGAAGCAATATGGGATGTCATTAAAGAGCAAGGAGGGAGAGGCAGGGTGGAGTGTTCTGGATCCTACATTGAGATGGACATGGGAGGGGGAGTCAGCATTTTGGGGTCAGTGACTACACAGGTTATTTTGACTACGCTATGTCTCTGTCTGTGAACAAAGAACTGATGTAACGGGCATACTGTATCTTTAGACATATTCTGGGGAGTTTTAGACGCAAAAGTGATGAAAAATACAATGGAAAAGCTTCAGCTTCATTTAGCATGTGAAAAGGAAAAAGAAAAGTTTAAGATGGACAGAAAAAAATTAAGATGTAGACAGAAAGTTATTTTTAAAAGAAAGAAAGAAAGAAGTTAGTGCAGCAAAAGGTAAAATAAGCAGATGATGGGAACAATGAGACTGAGAGAGAGAAAAGGCTTTGCTCCAGCAGTTAGTTCATACACATGCCAAGATGCAAACGAAAGCATTCAGTGTTCAGTGTTAACTTCAGGACTCAGGCCCACAAACCCCTAAATCCCTCAAATCCAGTAATCACCCTGAATTATAATAATTCAAAACTTTACAATGCAACTAGAAAGGCCTCAATTTGATGCACAACATTTGAAATTACATGGTAGCATTACACTGAGTATGGTAAGTTGCTTTTAAAATGACTTGCTGGATTTGTGGGGTTCACATGGGGCCATTTAAGACTACATGGAGCTACTTTAACTAATGTTAGTTAGTGATGGTGCATTTTTAAGGCAGGTCAAACGGGACACACATAACCATTACATCAGCAAATACAGACCCAAGCGCAGAAACATCTACACAGTGTTTTCTCCTCTAGTTAAATCTCCTTCTCGGCCCTGGGCTGTAGCATACTGAGCATGTTTGTGAAGGTAAAATAAGTGGTCGGTCTGCGAGTAAAATCAAGCAGTGTGTTTGGCCTTGATGGCTGCAATGTACGCAGGCACGCCATTCAAATATTTTTTCTCTCTTTGGGTTTGTTTTTTTTAAACTGAGATATACATGTTTGCTGGTTATCACAAATATCACAGAAGAGGCTTAAGTTTTTAGCCTCATGTTTTAGGCATAAATTGATAAAGCTAAAATGTTTTGTTTTGGATTTTGGGGAACTATTGTTTACTTCCAGCAAAAATTCAAAGGCTTCTCCAGCCGGTGTGGACACTATTCAACTATTCAACTATTCAACGTCAGTTTGAGAAAACACATGTTTCTGTCTAGCCTTAAACCTGAAGGGATGGAGTCTTGCTACTCTGATGTATAAACCAATTACATTTGTGTGCATGACCCCTTTTAATTCAATATTTATACATCTGTTGTATGAAGAAAAAGAGACATTACAGTGCCTCAAGAAGTTTCTGAGGGTTGATTGAGTGCAACAACATGCCAATATATTCACACAGACGACTCACTGAGCCATTTTACTTTTGACACACTGCTGCAAGCAATACTCACTGTTTAATTACTTTATAAATGTGGACTCACAATAATGCCAATTTCACACATTAGTTTTCTCCCATTCAGAGCAGAATTATTGGATTGAGTTATGTTAAATGTTGAGAGAGTCTTAAGCTACTCATGCCGTTTATTGTGTGTGTATGTGAATTAATCTTTGTAAATGTACTGTACTAAAAGAGCTATAAAAGTACGGACTTGCGCTTTTTGGCCTAATAAAATAAGATTGTCATAGAGGGGGGTGTTGCCCCTGCAGTCGGCTCAGCTGCCACTCACCATCCTGATGAACACGCATGGCTGAGGCTGTGATGTCAGTGGTGACGTTGAAGTACGGCAGCCACAGGTCCTGAGGACGAAAATTATGTCAATGTCACAAGACCTCATTATTACTTTTCCAGTGACTTCTGACATACCCTTATGACAGTGGTTAATAAATTCCCTGTTAAGTTAAAAATAAATTCTCACCTCAGCTTGCTTGTCCTGGAACACTTTATAGATGCTGGTGTTGAAGGCAGAGCCAGAAAACATGGAGGTGATTGGATAAGTCAGGTCCAGGACTGTTTTAAAAACCGAGTTCATGGCCTAACAAGACAGAAACAAAGAAATTGGGAAAGAGTCCTGTTTATTTTCAGTTCTCTTTCTTAATCGTTCTCTGTCCAGTTCTTCTTCTTCGTACCACAGGCACCGCAGGGTTTTTGTTTCTGTTTTCATTTTGGGATCAAACCCTAAAAATACGGGCAGGATTGAAATGACTGAACAAAGGCTTGAGACATGCACTGTACCTTTGACCACTCTCTAGCTCTCTGTTTGGTTCGGACAGCACTCCTCTCCTCAGCATACAGCGCACCGATGAATGAGCCAATCGAGGTCCCACCCACTATGTCAATAGGAATCCCTGCTTCCTCCATGGCTTTGATCACACCTACATGGGAGCAGCCTCTGCACAGGAGAGAGCAGACATGTTAACACCCCTAAGCAGGCACACTAGATGACCTCATAGGCTGCACATGCTACTGAAAGGAGGAACTGGAATGGGCATGTTATTCTGTGAATTCACACAGTAGAAATCCACCCCTGCATTATCTTAATGGTAAACTGAAGAGAAGTTTAGGTCTGCTTAGACACAACCTTATATCCATGTTTGGATATTAGCAGGCATTGATAATACTATATTACAAAAATGTTAAACCCCAAATCACTTTTCTCTGCAGGCGTGTACAACTAGTCCTAGTGAACTGTTCTCACCTTGCTCCACCTCCTCCCAGCACCAGGGCAATACTGTTTCCAGTCAGGACTCGGGCCAGCCGAGAGAAATCACTGTGCCTGTCAGCTGTTTTCTCAAACACCTTTTCATACACTTCCCTCTGCAGTAATATAGAAAAATACACATGAAAATGTGGTAAAAACATCAACATTGCACAGTTTTTAAGTTAAAGTGTAATTGATTTGACGGACCATCCTTAAATGACTGCATTCTTAGTTTAACAGAAAGGAAGGAGTGGCTAATCAATTTCACAGCCCACTAGGTCACATGGTTCTAGCTACTAGAAAGCGTTTCATACTAGTTTGCTGGGACTGCGCCTGGAGAAGACCCTGCGTGGACACTTGAGGTGCAGATGCCCGGAGCACCAACTACGCATGTTGAGCCACTCGACCGTCCTAGAGGGGCCCGGCCCATCCTCTCTGTGTAGAAGGACCAGCTGCTTCAGAGCCCGGACTGCTGTGTTCTCCAGCATCTGCTCCAACTGGAGGACAAAACAGGGACAAGAAGACAAAGACATTAACTCTACTGTATTGGTATATTGATGGTCAATTAAGTTACTGTTACCATCATGTTCCTCATTTTTGCATTCCTTGCGCACACACACACCTCTCCCAAGGCAGGTTCCTGGTCTCCCAGGCCAACAATGAGGATGCAGTCAGCCTGGCGGATGCAGCGCTGAGTCCACGGGGTCATGCTGTTGTCAGTCTGATACAGGACAATCCGATTGATGTCCTCCTGCTGTGCCAGCCAGCCGGACAGACGGTACTCGTGGATACTGATGGACACAGAGGACAGCAGAGATGAAACATACACACACAGACTAAGAAACTGAGTAGACAGAGTGAGTGGAAAAGATTATGATACAAAGAATACAAACACAATTCAAAGGGGCAAAAAATAATGGTTTCAGCTAGGAAACATTTATGATGATGCTTGATATGACTGAGAAAACCATGACGATGTTGTGATTGTCTGACTCACCTGTCCAAAGCAGAAGCACCCAGGCGCTCTCTGATTATGTCACTGGTTAATAGCAGAGTGGGTCCTGCAAGTGTCCAACAGAGAGTCATTGTAATGAATTCAAAAAAACTGTTAAGTAACATTTGTGTATTCAGTTTGTGTTTCTTTAACATACTAACCTGCAAACTGAATGAATCAGGCTTTATGTAATGTTATACTACTGTATGTGATATTCTAGAAATACAGAGTGCTATCTTGTGAAAAAAAATACAAAAAATTGTGGGCTTACCAATGGCACTGAGGGCATGGCTGAGCTCCAAGTTGAACGCATTGATCGGCACCTCGTCACAAACAGGCAGCACAGCCACAGTGGAGAGGTTGCTGGCAGGGTTAGTTACATCTGCGCTACTTGCCATACTGGGCAGACTAAGGGGCGAGCCTGGGAGACAGAAACACAGTGTGTGAATGGGAGTAGACGAGAAATACATTAGGCTGCTGAATCAACAAAGTCAGGTGAATGTCTTTGCTATCATCTCACCTGAGAATGGCCCGCGACCGTGCTGCAGGTTCCCCAGGATCTTCTGGCCTAATAGGTGGATCAACCTTGTCACCACCTAAACAAAAAGACAATTGCTCCTATTTCGCCTGAACACAACACCTCAATAGACTACAAAGTTACACTGATGAAGTCACTGACCTGCGGGTATCGTCTTTTGATGTTGTTGAGTGTCCCCTCGGGCAGTTTGACCAGCTCTGTGTCTCTCACAGCGTGGACTGTGGTGGCTCTTGGCTGTCGGGTCAAAGCCTCCACCTAAGGTGTTAGGCAAGACACAACAAGATATATATAATTGGGAATAAAACTGCACCACATGCAACAGTGGTTCAGCAAGCTCTGAGACTAAAAGCCAGCTTTTTAATTCAGTGCTTTTCATCTGCACTTTAGACTGTCAGAATGAGATAAGGACCGACAGGGAAACAGCCTTGTTCTTACCACACCAATGAGGTCTCCTCTGCCGTATTCCCCAACCAGCTCTTTCTTGCCGTTTGTCTTGCGGATGACTGAACGCAGACGTCCATTCAGAACAATGTAGGTGCAATCTGATTGGTCATCCTGTCTGTAGATATGGAGGAAACAACACAGACATCACAGTAAGCATCAACTACATATTACATACATATACATACATATTAACTGTAAATGAATGATATAAGTGAATGAATAACATTATAAAAAGGCAAATGTAGCTTACACAAAGAAGGAAAATATGTCTCTAGATCTCTCTTAAAATAAAAAACACAAAAATCACGCGTAGATTACCTGTACAGGGCTCTGCCAGCCTCCACAGCCATCCAGTCAATAGCAAAGTCCATCTGTCGGACAAAAGGAGACATGCGGATGGCCACTGTGTGGGCTGCACTCAGCACCACGCTGGGCTGTTCCCTCATGATCCTGCAGGTGGCAACACACAGCACAGTCACAGATATGACAAAGTACTCACACCATAATGTCAAAGGTTGCTTGAGGAGGACATTGTGTTAAAGAGAGCTCATGTGCGATATTAGTCTAAGTTGAATGCATGTTTAATATAAATACTTGTCAGTCTAACTTTTTCAGATTTAGGACAAAGGACTTACTCATAGAAATCTGACTTTGAGATCTTGAGGTAAGTACAGTCGCGGACGGCCTTGATGGTGAAGATGAGGGGTTCTCCTGTAAGAACAGCGAGCTGTCCCACCATCTCCCCTGGGTGGGTCACAAACAGGCAGACAGCTTCCTGCTTGTTGATCATCCGCTGGTAGACATGCAGACAACCAGACAGGACAAAGTGCAGACTCACATCCTTCAGAGAGGAGAAGGCGAAGAGAGAGAGAGACAGCAAAATCAGGAAAAAAAACTTTGTGGTATTATCTAACACATTCAGTTTGTCCTATGAACATGAAACTATGCTATTACCGGTACATACATGTACTGGTTGGTTAGTTGTAACGTAAATCCAAAAGAAAAATTTAAATTCTAGCTAAGCACCTGTGCTTAGCAGATATCAGTTGTTGCCATTTTACTTATGCAGTTTGGTGTGGTCACTGTTACCTATACTATCATTAAATCACATATTCAAAAGTGTATTTTAATTGTAAACATCTCATCATAGTGAGTTCAACTTACAGTTATTACAAAACAACCACTAAAAGCAGAGATGTGTTTTGCCAATTAGCTATGCAGAGAAAATGATCAAAATAAACTTTATTTTCATAAACTAATTACATCTGAAAGAAAACTGACAGAACTTTTATCTGTACATATTTCCCCATTGTGGTCTGTGAGCACAAAGCTGTGTCTGCATTAAGTATTATGTATATTCTGTGACATGATGTTTATGGGTCACAATGAGCCTAGAGCCAAAAACCTTAATTTGAACCTTTTGTTCGTTATACAGTTTTCTAATTGGTATGAGCATTTTAAACACTATTTCTGTAGTAACTGCACTCTGCCACTGTGTGGCAGTATAAAGCCGGTGGGGGGGGGTCCTTTTGTGTTAAGTACCTGGTCTCCCTGTCTGGCCAAGACAGCTCCAGCTTTTGCGTGGTGCAGAGTCACTCTCCCATTTAACAAAGACGGATCCTAGGATGAAGGAGGCAGACAGAACAACGGATCAAAGTCAGACAGAGGTAAGATGGTACAGGCAGGATGAAGGGACAAAGTAGGTGAAACATTTATTCTCCTTTGTTCATCTATGGATGCAAGTTAAAGACAACAGCATGTCTCATGTCTCAGCCTTTAAGCCTCTATGGTTTGACACCGCAGCCCTTTCAGCCTCCTCATTTACAGACAGAGTCCAGCTTCTCTAGAGTGAGCCCACTGACTGACCTCCTTTCGACATCATAATCAGTCAACAGATGCTTCAGAGAGCTCTACGACAATGTGTTCATTCATGCAAACAGAGATTAATGTAAAAAGCCTATTATTATAATTTCTTAATCCATGATGATTTGGTCCTACAGTATTTTTAGTGCGGCTACGAGAGCATTGCAATTACTGTATGCTTCAACACAGCTTTGATAAAAAAATTTGTCACAGTAAAATGTATGTAGGGCCATTTTATTTTGGGGAAACAACTGGAAAAGTATGCTGATAAAAAATGAACTAAATCCAAATAATTTGATGTTTTAAAAACTTTTTTAGTTATTTGTGTCACATTAAACATTGAATGTCAAGTAACCCCAGTACG
The DNA here is from genome assembly GCF_045865225.1 of Trachurus japonicus. Taxonomy (NCBI): domain Eukaryota; kingdom Metazoa; phylum Chordata; class Actinopteri; order Carangiformes; family Carangidae; genus Trachurus; species Trachurus japonicus. The sequence goes on from NC_140907.1 coordinate 11,768,314, forward strand.
TATTAGCACAAACACTGTTTGTGAGTAAACAAAAAAATAAAATGGCAAACCTCAATCTTCATGAGTTTGAGAACCTCCTTCTGAGCCTCTTCAAACAGTGCAACGTTGGATCGACAGGACAAAGGTGTGAAAATATTGTCCACTCCATGCTCTTCTTCTGGATACAGGTAGATCCCTGAGGGAACCTCATCTACTGTCACCCTCCTCTCCCGCTGGTCCTGGGACACAGACTGTAAAAGTGTACATTAAAGAAAATATGTGATGAGTCCCATTCAGATATAGGACATGGATGGTCATGGCACTATTTACTTTCAATCTCTGGATGTTTACAATAATATCAAATGTGTAGCTGACATACGAAGAATATCACATTGATATCTTCAAAATAAACAATATGTTGTTTAGGAACAATACCAATATTTCAATATCACTCAGAGGGGATTAGCAAATCATCTAATCTGGAGAGTTTTTGTTTCTTCAAAGGTAAATATAATTGATAAAATCTTTCAGAAGCTTTCGAGAGACACTTTATTCTAGGGTATATTATAGGGTATGCTGTAGGGTAAAAAAAATATTATTCATATCCAGAGGCAAACTTTTAAACACAAGAGTCACTTTCAATGCTACTAAAATGTTTCAAAACTATGTCAGGTTATCAATAAATTCAAACTCATCGGATTCTCAGTTTACTCACCCGAGTAAAGGTGGGAGGAGTGTTGCCATCCTCTGCAGAGACAGAGATCCTCCCCCTTTCATACGCCATGTCAAAGTCTGATCTCAGACCTTTCTGTATACCTGCATAGACAACATTTAGAAAGCACAAGCTGTGTTTAGGTGAAATACATAGATTTTAAACTTGAGTGGTATTTAGGCATGAACAGAACTAATGAAGAACTTTTTGTTTGATTAATACAAGTGGCAAAATCTGCTGCATGTAAAAAAAATTCAATAATTTAAAATCTACAGAGACAAAAATATTACTGTAAATGGTCCATAATTAATAGCATTTTTCTTGACGCCAGAGGGCAATCATCCTTTAAGCCTTCTGAGAACAACTTCACCACTGGTTATCACATGTAAACATCTCTGTTCACAGCATGAACCTCTATGTTAACGTGATGGTTGTGATAGCTTGGTCTGCCTATCTAACCGCACTGTGCTTCACCAGAAAGATAACAGAGACCAGACTTTTTAAGCGGCTGCACTTTAGTTCATAACTGTTCAAACACAAGACGCTACAGTGGGTTGCTGCTTGAATAAAATGCTTTCATCGTGACCAGTGTGAACTTGTCCAACATGTTGGCTACATGCAGTGAATAGTACAGAGGAATCACATCAGAGAAGCTGAGTGAGGTGGTTTTAGGTCACATGCTTAACCATTCTGTGGATTCACATAGTTCAGCTAATCTGTTTTCCACTTTGTCAAAATAGCACCAGATAGTACAGTTAAAATGTGTTCTGGTAAAACTAAAGAACATCACAAACACATTATCCCTGTGAACGGGGAAGTTCCTCACCAGCGATGTCCACCGGCATAGAGATAGTCCTGCTCAGAGTTGGCACTGCTCCATCCTTCCCTTGTTCTCCTCCTGTAAAGAAATCAAATATGTAGCATTCAGCTGTGGAAAATGTACAATCCATATATTGATCATTTACAAAGAGTATCATTTTCCCCCAACCTGCAGCTTCGCCCTTAATGGCAGCTTCCCGATGTTCCTCAGGCACTGTCAGGCTGCCAAAGCGCTTGCCATGGCGGATGGGACTGGTGCGAGTTGGGTGGGGTGACGGAGGTGGCAGACGCGAGGGCTGCATTTCCTATAGAAAACACGCAAATGGTATGTAGAGTAATTTATATGACGTACATAGTGTGTGTGTCAGTGTGTCTGTGTGTGCGCAGGGCTAATGATGCCGCATTCCTGATAAATGCCAAACCACGTTAGCCACAGATGTTTACATGTGACTGTGTGTGCATGCACATGTGTCCATGTAGCGAACTTACATGGCTGAAGAGCTCGTTGGTGAGTCCCAGATAGTTGTGCAGGGCTAGGACTGTCACTCTTTGGAGACGAACCATGATAATCTGAACAGATACAATGAGAAGAGAAGAGAAGAGGAAGAGAGTCATTTGAAATATTGTATGAAAACAGACGGATGACTTCATCAAAACCACTTGCATACATTCCTATAGATGAAAACTACGTATATACAGTATATGTATATATAAATATGTCCAACTCACCTGTACTACTCGCACCAGGCTCTCAGGGTACTTCTCAAATATAGAGAGGAAGGCCTCTACAGGTAAACGGAGAACAGTGGAAACCTCTGCAGCCCGTGCCGACACCGTTCTGTAAGGCTTCTGGTGGCCCTGCAGGAAAGGATTGGATACTTGAACTTTTTTTCCTCCAGTCTATTTATGGAGTGAGTTTTATAAACTGTAAATCTTTACTTGTTTGTTAAAGCTTCAGTTGGTAACAATTATTCAGTCATATTTGCTGGAACTGTCACTATATTCTGATGGTCAGACATTAATTGATTAATTTAGGACAAAATCCATGTGTGTGTGACCTACTGTGATGACATCCAGGATGCTGAGGAGGCTGTGGACGCTGTCTCCTGGGAAAACCTCCTTCACCACACTTTCTTTGCCATCCTAGGAACAACAGTGTACACATCAAACCGCAGAAACTGTTTCGTCACAAAATGTTTTTCTTAGATCTCGAGTAGCAGTATCCGGATACAACATTCAGAGCTGGTCTGGGCGACATTTGGCCACAGTCTTGTAGGAATGTGAACTGAACTCTGTCCGTTGAAGGACCGCCTACTTTACTGACATCCTTTGACACCGTCCAGTTACTGCCGAATGACGATGAACCCAAATATTTTAGTCTCTCTCACACAAACACATTCACAATAGAGTTGTCTGTCACAATCAGATGAAGGCTGAAAACAAATTATACGTGGTCAGTTGCTTATAGAGCAAAGGGAAGTGAGATCCAGTCACAAGTGGCCACTCCAGAGTCATGTGAAGAGACATTATAGCCCCAGGTGTAAGGTCACTCCACTTGTGATGCGATCAGCCAAAACACATGTTAACGCCAGGCCTGATCTGGGTCTCTGATGTCCTCATTGAGACTTGTTAAAGGCCTTTGAAACAGCCTGTAAGATACTTATTTGCCATTATGAGAACAACCTTTGCCAACAGTCAGCCCCCACTAATGAGATTATCTGAGTCAAATGTTAATAGATGCTAATGAGCTGTTAAAACCAGAAATCTCACAGTTAAGCTGTTTGGCAGATTTTCTTCTTTGTGTGCATGAGTTTACAAGTTTTTTACTACAACAATTATTAGACCATGTAATACTGAAATATAAAAACAAGTGTTAACGTTCACAAAAATATCAGGGATACGTGGCTATGCATGAACAACACAAGCTCGCATACCATTCCAGTAAGGCACAGTTCTAGTTTTCCATCCTGAACCACGTAGATGCTGCTGTCAGGCTGGCCGGGCCTGAAGACGTACTCCCCTTGTTGAAACTGCAGAAACACCATGTGTTTGCACAGCTCGAGGAAGAGCGGCTTCTCAAAGTGACCCAGTACACTGCAGTGAAGGACGAAAGAGAGGATGGGGGGGTTAGGAGGCGGACACACACCTGCCTGCCAACAGGTGCACAAATGAACACTGCACAGCTCACCTGCATGAGTTTACATAATCAAAAGTGTGGGTTTTTGAGGTCAGATAAGAGCGCAGACAGGGAACTGCTTCACAATAGAACCACACATCTAACGGGCATGTCTGTAGGAGCATGTGTTCAACTAGTTGTGCAAATCAGTTTGGTAATGTACAGACATGTGCATAACCAAGACATCTGTTTGCACACTGTGCTCTTAAAGGGATAGTAGCATTTTTAAAAGTGGGGTTGTATGATCTACAAATAGCCCCTAAGTACTTTAATTGCAGTAGAAGACTCTCTGCACTCCTCCCGTTAGCAACGCCAGCCCATAGCCCTGCCCAGAGATTTACAACATACATTGTTGTGAATGGACCCAAAGAAACGGCCTATTTTCGTGGCCTAAAAGAGGTTTTACCTGAAAAAAAAAAATACACAGTTCCATTGTTCGCTATAGTATAATTTTTTCCAGCCCCTCAAAGTGCAGGAAAAACGCAGTTTTTATTTGGAGCTAATCAACTGCTGATCGGCGGGCGCTAACCCTGAGCGGAGGGATACGTGAGTTGGTTAGGTCCAAATGTGTTGTACACACTAATGTGATTACAATAACATCACAAAGAGCATGAGCTTACCGGACATTTTTCAGCATGTAAAGCACCTCTGAGGGGAGGTGGGAGTTGGCCACATCAAATTCAGTAAGGTCCGCCTCTAGCACTGACGGAGGGGGCTCCTTAGCCTGAAGGGTGGGCACCTCCTTTTTAAAGCGCAGGATCCTACACAAGTGAGAAATAGTGGGATGAGATAAGAAAGTAAATGCATGGTGGGCTAATCACTAACTATGTATGACAGAGATGGGAGTAGGTGAGAATGAGTTTTGTTTTTTGATGTACTTTTTGGCAATGTTGAGCATCTTCTGCTTCTTCTTGAGGCGTGGCCGAGAGGAGGAAGATGTACCCACCAGGGAAGAGGTAGACTGGGAGACCTGTTGGGAAACATGTTGTTATCCCTGTGGCATTATCCTTGCATAGCGCAATATCCTGGAAAGGCAGACATGGCACGTGACTCACTATGAGTCAGAGCCTTGACAACAGTTATCTTTTCTGTCAGCCAACACACTCACTTTACGCATAATCTTTCGCCCATAGAACATGACTTTGTCTCTCTTGCGGAAACGGTACTTGGGTGCTTCCTGAGCTTCCAGGTCTGTGAAATGTAAGACGTTACAAATCAGTGTCAGTTTGTTCTCATTTTTTCACGACTATGGTTGTGTGTTCTGAGCACATGGCAAGAAATGCGTCTCGGCATTCACTCACTTCGAAGCTGGATCCTCCGCAAGATGAAGAAGATGAGGATGGCGATGAGAACAATGGCGATGCCCGCACCAATCACCATCCCCACCATCTGAAAGGGAAAAGAAAAAAAGGGTCAAAGGTTGCATAATAACAACATGTAATTGCCCGTACTGGCTGCAACACTAAAATTATATTTACGAGTGTTATAAAAACGTGACTTCACTATTTGATCTGTTTGCTTCTGCTCTGTGAACAATATAGAACAAAATGTAACTTCCTGAGTAAAGGTGAAACATGTTCTGTATTGGTACAACTTCCTGCAGGAGTGACCCAACGGCAGCTACATTAAAGCAATGAGAGAAGATATCTCAATGAGAGCTGATTGCACACTCACCATGCTTGTCTGTAGTTCCTCCTCCACAAATGTCTTAATGTTATTAAACCCGTCCTATTGCAACAGAAAGATACACAGACACATTACTTATCTGAAGGAGTGGGGGAAAGAACAACAATATCGCAATTTCTAAGTCAGATGCGTCTGGTGGCTGCTTCCTCCTACAGTATATTCAGACCAAAATGCTGTGTGGGTCTGGGCCCAAAGGCTTCACTTCCACTGAGGTGTAATGGAATGTGGGAATAAGGGATTTTGCCCTGAAGGCAGGAATGTCCGGCCCGGGAAACAAGAAAAGAGGAGAATGGAGATGTAGCATCTTATCTGACCTTTTCCATGCTCATGACCATATCTTTGGCTTCCAGCTATGTTTCTCAGGGCCTTTTCTTTTCAGGTTTTGCCATGTGTGAAACCACACAGTGCTTTGAGGCTGCTCTGTTCCCTATTTATAATAACTTGGCATAGACTCAGCTATTTATGGACTTGTGATTCCAGGTGTAAAGTTGTAAAGGCAAAACAAGATCACGTGAACGGGACAGTTGGAAGGACAGACAGCCCTGAAAATATCGCTTCAGGCCGTGGCTATCGTTGGCACAGATGCATAAATGTCCCATCAGGTCTGGTCTGGAGTCCACCAGAAAGGCCACAGTCTTCAGTTCACACACTGTGCTGAATAACAAGCCAAAGAGCTGCCCTAACTCCAAACTTACTCTATTAACTGGGACTGGCCAGTCTGGCTCTGGACAGACCTAAAAATACAAGAGTGAATGAATATCAGAAATTGTCATTCACTTCTGTGTGGTGTTACTGTGCTCATCACAGTCACAATGTACTGTATGTATGTTCTAAATGTTAGAAACAATCAGTGGTTAAATTGGCTTTTGTAAGGGGTGGGGGGCCCTTCTTCACTCAAAACATTTTTATTTAGGGGAGACCGGGGATGGTTGTAACAGTATCACTTTCACCAATAAGGGAAAACATTAGAGTTATGTGATCAATATCATGTGTACCCACTCACTCCCTGACATTGCTTGTGAATTTGCATGGCTGTGTGAAGAGGTGTGTAGGTTTTACAGCTAAAACACTTCTTTTTTAGGTCAAAAACTAATATTTTGGACCAAGTCTAAATTTTGATTATACCGCTGAAGTTTGAATTAGGTCACTTATAGGATGAAAGAGCAGGTTTTTAGGTGAAATATGAGTCATTTCATAAATGTTTATTTTAAACCACCATGCTGGTACAGCTAGTCAAACAGTGACTGACAGGGGTGAGGATGGTTGTAACACCTTTTATCTTTGTTGTTTTATTAAGTGTCACCATCTTCTCTGGAATTTTCATTCCAGAAAGGACTTTCAAGGCCTCGTTTCCTCTGCTTCACCATGGGCTTCTTTCAGGCCACACTTTACTGTTCCACCACTTCTGACTTATCCTCATCTCTATCTCTCGAAAAGCGCGCCTGGTGTACACGGCCGTAATGCAGTGATCTGCTAACCAAGGAGATCCAGTTGAAAGAACAAGTGGTGGACTTTACAATGTTTATGCAGAACGTTCACATTCTCATCCATGTGACTCAGATTATGCAGTGACAGGGCCAGAGATGCAAATATAGTTTGAACGAGCAGAACAGCCAAAAGGTCCAGTACTCTGCCGGCCCATCAAAAGATGCAACATCATCATTTACTCTACTCACACTGTTACAGACAGAGCAAGGGCAAATATAGCATCGAAGATTAAAGATACCCACTCGGAGAGAGCAGAGTAGTTTGAGTTCTGGCTTGATTAAAGAGACTTTTATCACACAAGTTCAGTGATACTATGTCTTTACTCATCAAAGCTAAACTGTCAGTGCAGGGAGTGGAAAGATCCCAGGGCCAAGATAAGCTTGTTTGTTTTATTGTGTCTTGTGTGCGTGTGTTTCCTTAGGTTGCCATCAGATACAGTATTGTAAGAGCAGGAGTAATAGGTTTTTAGTGTTCTGGCCGACAGCCACTGGGACTGCATGTCTGTTATCAGTGGTTATTGATTAGTGTGTGAGGAGCTCAGGGTTATTTGGCAGTAAAAGGCCTAAGATGGACACTCAGGATATTGACAGTTGAGTGCATAGCTAACGTGTGCACACAAAAATATACTTAAGCTGAAGGCTTCGAGCGATATGCAAGAGAGTTTGTAAATTTAAGTGTAAGTGAGAAAGTGTACGTGTGTGCAGCTGTGTACAGTTTTAAGGAGACAGGATGAGGTCTGCAACTAAAAAACTGTCCGAGTGTCCTTTTGAATGGTTTACACACTTCTCTCTGCCTGTAAGGACAAACTCTTTCCCATCCCATCTTTCATCACAGAACGAAAACTATTTTCTGCAATAAACAATAGGTCGCCAATGGAGAAAATAACTTTATTTGAAAAGGAAGCTAAAATCCCCAATGACTCAGAGAAGGCAGCTTGATTATGGGAAAATGTTCTGTGACTGTAGCTGCTTGAACTATCATCTGACCAATATTCAGACAGGGTTGAAGAAGCAGATGGCTTGTTGTCATTATGAGCAGCTATTGTGCTGTTTGCCGTCTGTGTTATTATCATTGAAGACAAATGCCTTAAGGCTTAAATGCTTGTTTTTTTTATTAGTAAGACGTTTTCTGTGTTTGCTAGAGGAAGCACTTCTTCATGAATAGGAAAAACTACTGTGGGTTTTCTGTTTTTTGGTCCATTATACCATTATTGCTCCCCTCCATGTGTTTTATCATGATGCAATCAATATAAAGAACAGACCAACCTCGGGGTTGTCTCCCTGGACCTCTTGTTCCGAGGTACTTTGTCCCATTGTAACCCTGTTTCTTCATAGGGATGGTCCATCAACGGCCACTGGAAACAAATACAGATATATTTTATTATTGTACGTTTCATAGCAGGAAAGCTAAAGATGGAAAGAAAGAAATGCATTAGGGCTGTACACAGTATTCAATTTCACTCCATCTCGCTGCTTCACTTTCAGGGTAATGTATTGTGCGTGCTGGCTCACCGTCACACTGTCGTGGCTTACTGGGACACTTAAATGGAGCAGGGCAATTCTTAATGTTATTAGAAACACCGGTGCTTTTTCTACTATGTCAACCACAAATATCAGATAAAATCCTCTAAAAGGCATAAGGACGCCTATGTCCACTCATGCACAGGCATGTACAGATATCTAAATCCTGGTCCTGACTTCTTTGGAAAGATGTCTGCCTTGTTAGGCCTTAGCAACATTTCACATCCATTCACATCTCGGGACTCACAAGTGAGTGTTTGGCTTTTGACCAAAATCTGGATATCCCAGTCTTTCTCATTCCATGTGAACTGCAAAATCACCTTGGCTAATTTTTTACTACCGCAAAATTATGTCTTATAGACACATCATGTATGCAAACATGCAATAACCTTCTCCAAAACCAGCCTATGTGGTTGAACGAGAAAGAGACTGTATGAATCAGTCAGCACACAGCCTTGCCTTTAAGGCAGAGAGGCCCTTTTTGTAAACTGCTTGTATGCTTATTTGTTTGTGAGAGTTACACTTAATCACCCCTTAAAAATGTTTGACTGAATGCGAGACTCAGAGAAGGATCAAATTATAGCATCCTACAGTAACACACAGCCAAGGACACTGGGTCTGGGTTTTGTCTCTGTTACATACACACCAACGCAGCAGACTCTCGAGATAAAAGATAAAAACCTATCCAGATGGTAACCCTCTCCCCTCTTTTATCCATCCATCCCTCCCCATTCACCTCCCTGTGGGATGATCTTCTTACTGTCCCAATAACTGTATGCCACTCTGAGCATTCAACACAAAGCATTACATCTGCTTTCACCAGCATACAACTTGATGGGTTTTAAAGCACTTCTTTTGTTTTTTCCACTCCTTTAACAAACCATTGCATTTACACAAACAGTATTTTTGTTTATCTAAAGTGCAATTTTTAACTTCCTTCCTCTCACGCACTCCACTAAACGCTAGATGGGAGCAGCTTTGTGTAACCAGAATCCTGCAATGCTGGACACTAAGCTACTGCACTGTAATTCCCAAAGTTCACCCAGGCCGACAGCAAAACATCTCCCTCCCTGCCCACATCTGCCCGTTGATTCAGCTGACACAGGCGTATGTGCTGTAGCTGGGATAACAAGCACCACTCACTGTCTATGGTCAAATAAACAGCAGTTCTAGTCTAGCTCACTGAAGTCCACCAATTTCCCACTCCTGCTCCAACGACTCCAGCAGAAAGCCGAGCCGGAGGGAGGGAAACAAGCTGGATAACAACACAGACTCTGTGTTTGCTGAGGGCATACAAAGTAGGCTGCTACAACACAAGCACCAAGAGGCATCTAAACAACCCAGTGCCTCGTGGCTAATGGACAAAACTTCACAACCATTAGAGAGAAGGAATTGCCACAAAAAGCGGACAGATTGTAGATAATTCTTCATAATAATTTATAGAGAAAATAAGTATTGATGGGAAGCAGATGCATTGTTTCCCTCAGTGTTTAATTTGACTTTTTTCAGTTGAAAATGTAGTCAATGAAAGATCAAAATATGGCAAAGACAATGCCTTATCACAGCCCCAGAGGGATTAATCAATTAATTTTCTTTTGTCTAATCAATAAAACCAACTACACATTTTGGCTTTAATCTGGGATTTTGTTGCAGATAAAAAAAACAACTATATTTTGTACTACTGGCCATCTTGACTTCTATAGTTTGTACACCATATCCTCCAGTGACACCAGAGATGGACTAATATTGTCCTGGGTTCATATAAATCAACAACACACAGACTAGCATCAGCTGCATCTGTCTAATGTAGCCTATTTCCTGACATCAGTCACTGTGAGAGGGTGGCTGAACTGCTGTATTGATGAAATTCAATCAGTGACCGGCTAAGGGTGGAGTGTCATGTTACATGAAATAACCCTAAGGGACATGCTCAGTTTCAAGAGCCCACTATAGAATCAAATGACATCTCAAGCACTAACATGACTTGTGTTTTTCCCATTCATATATATTTTAAGATATTGGAAAAGTGAAAAATGTGCTCAAATAATGTAATAATACAGCCAGGAGACACATTTATTGATTTTTTTTTTTTTTGCAGGATGCAAACACCTGCCCTTAATGCAAATTAGCCTGCCATAATTAGCATCCTCTGAGAACTGCCTGTTCAAACATTGATCCTGGTTTGAGAACTGGGGATTGTGACTGATGCTGCCGTCTCTAGTGCTCTAAACCATTTCTCAGTCTGTGTCTCGTACAGCAGCCTCTGTAACAAAACTTTCATCATCCCGGATATGAAAGTTGACCAAAAGTTGTTGCTACACAAGACACTTTGCCTCAGATCTTCTCTCTTTCTCCCCATCGCCTTGTGTGGCAACGATGCTGTAAGAGAAGCACGGGTCTGCCATTCCCAGGAGAAGAGACAGTAGCCAACCTCTATAGCCTCCGAGCAGTGCCTCCCTCAGTGCAGGCCTACTCCCATTGTTCTCTATGAACAATAAAGCTAGTGTTGACTCCCACTGTCCAGGGGCAGACCTGGACTGACCACAAACACAACCCTGTCTGTTTCCCCCCCTCCACCAACACAATACACATTCTCAGCCATGATATTCACAATAACAAGTCTGTAAGGTGACTAGTCCATGAAATGTATTTGACCTCTGGGCTGTGTAGCCTACCATGATACATTTTTATAGAGTGTGGTTTGATTTTAACACCAAGTTGCTGTACAGTTGCTAGATGTTTGACACTGAGTACACTGTTTTTAATGATAGTGGAAGTGAAAGAAGATTCTACTTATCTATAGATGTGTTATTTTAAGGGTAAATATTAATAATAAACCAGCTAGTTTTAGTAACACTAGCTGCTCTGTCAAAGCAGTGACCAAGGTGAAGCAGGAGGACGACATCAGCTCCTATTTCCCTCTGGCCAAAATAGTTTTGCACCCACAGACGGGTTGCCTTACTGACCCCTCGTAAGGCGCTTGGCAGGGTTGTTTGGTTATGTTGTAAACACACCGAGCTGAGTTGTGAGCAGCACAGTAAAGAGCTGAGTTTTCTTTCAATAAAAACCCAAAAGCTGGTGCTAAAGTGGGCAGATTCACGCCAGCAGAGGGTGTTTTGATGCAAAGGCAGGTCCCGTTAGCTAACGGGCACGTCAAGCCTATAGGTGACTGGCTAATAGATACTGTTGGGCCTTATTGTTTACAGTGGAAATGACCACCACCCCATTGGGAGAAACGTTACGGGTTTACAGCCATGCTAGCGTTTCTCCTCGGTTAAGTCCGTGTGGTTGAAGCCAGCGAGGTGAGGCAGCGCTGGGCCGTCCGGGGCAGAGGGCACCGGCCGGCCGCCTGCTCCATCCAGGACGTACCGGTAATCTCTGCTGCTGGGTGACGCTGCTGCTGCGGTTAGCGGCTGTCGAGGAGCCACTAGCCGCGGCTCACCCTGCTGCTGCTGCTGCTGGTGGTCGTCATCATCTAACAACTCCGAGGCGTAACGTTACTGACTGAAACGGGCTGTGATGGTTTGTCGTTTTTCATTTTGACCTCCGCAGCAGTTACGTTAGTCTGACTAAGCTCCACGGTTACTGACACACCACCGCGGATAGCTCCTGTTTTCAACACCGGTCTACTCACCGGCGCCAGCACGACACAAACCCTCGGTAAACCACGGGCCGCTGAGCCACGACGTGTCCGCCTGAAAACGTGCCAATGAGTCCCAAGTAGGATTGTTAAAAAGAGACATTTACCTGAGCGGATGGTCTCCCGTCAATCGTCACTGACTGTCAAATAACATAAAACGGAAATCATCTTTCATGAAGCCCCGCCTCCTTCCACTTCCACAAGAACTGTGGCCAATCAGCAGTCGAGGATCTGTATGGCTGGTCCAATCAAATCGCATATCTGGGTTGAGACACCGAAGTCCCGCCCACTTCTATGTAAATAAATAGCAGGCGTCCAATGAGGGTCGAGGGATGCCGCCAGGCGAGCCATTATTGGATAACAGTAATAATTGACATTTGACGTTAACCTGTAAATGCGGACGAATAGTTGAGGATGTTGTTCATCTGCGGAGAGGACAGTTGAAAAGGTGTTTATCATTAACTACGGTGAGTAATTGTGTCAACTCTCATGTAACACACCTCTGTGCTCCATGGTATCTAGAAATTGATTTAATCAGTACGTCACTGCAGCCTATTTAGAGGTACCGGTAGATTAGTATCAGGTAAATTACTCTCTTCCGTTCTCCTGTCAGATGCTGTACACATATTACGTAATGAAAAGAAAAACATAAAAATATAGCGTATGTTTTTTAAGGGGTCATTCAAACTGCACGACTTATCCCCTTCAATGTAAAAGTACAGCAACACTGCCCCCCAATGGCCACTGCCTTCAATATCACAAGCTCACCCTCATTCAGATGCACCATCTTCAGATCAGTTACTCATCAAATAATGCAGTCATCAAACATTTCTCTTTAAAATACATAACTTTTATTGTGAGGTGAGTGCTCAGTAATAGGTTTACAGTTCAGTAATGGGCTTGTGGGGCCAGTAGGGATGTTTGACCTTGTCCAACTTTGTCTCAGGGAAAGTGTCGTTGAGGTCCTCAATGGTCATCTGATCGAAGGGGATCATGTTCTTAAATTTATCCAACTAAAAACACACCAAACACAACAGGATGAGAGAAAAGAAGAAGAGTTAGATTTTAAATTAAAATTGTGTAATGTTCACGAGGTACTCTAGCAACTACTGCAATGGCAGTCTCACCTCTTGCTCATACTGGACAATGCGGGCCTTTGATCCTTCAATGTAAGCCAATGCATTTTTGTTCTGTCAAGAGAAAGATGAGGTTATTAAAAGGTGACATAATTATCTGGAAAAACAAAACAACAGCATCCAATAGTGGGATCTCTTCTCTGTGTAAGTAAGTCTGATTTAGCATTGAATCTTCAGTAAGTAGTGCACACTTAGAGTTCCTGCAGCAGTTACAAACACATACACACAATACTGCTGCCAGTTTTCTTTTTGACATTCACATAAGTCAAGACAACAACTGACTTTTGAAACCGATATTCAGTCAATGTTTTGTAGTCACTTACAGCCTCGGCCTCCTGGGCATTGATGGAGCTGGTCTGTGTGTCTGCAGGCTCAGGGATCTGCAGGGCTTTGAACTGTGTGAAGGAGTTAAGAGATGAGTTACCACTGAATAGCAAACCAACAAATGCTGAAAATGTCTCATGAAATAACTATAATAAAAATAAGATTTTTGTTGCACAGGGTCTTTCATGTGTCCGATGATTTCTAAAAGTGACCAACTAAAATGTGTCCATTAATTAGATTATTGCCTCCACAATGGCAATAGGCACTAGGAGATCATTTCCACTGAGAATTTACCATTAATGTGGAAGCAGGTATGGTCTGCTGCTGAGCGCTGTTGTAAATTAATTTCACCACCAATTTAAGTTAAGTTGCCATTCAGTGTCAGAAGTGGGTTTCTAAACCCATTCCTCACCAGGTGCACACACAATGTTCCCATGATGTCTGAACTCACCTTCTTCTCAAACTCATCAACCATCCCGGCTTGGGCCACTGCGCTCCTGTAGTGGCTCCAGTCAATGGTTACAGGGCTTTCGGGCAGGGAGACTAGTCTGGTATAAGGAGAGAAGGTGACATGGTAGCAGAAAGAAAACTCTAAAGATCATCAAAGAGTGAAATGAAAAACCAAAAGAAAAAATGAAAAGAAGTGGACTACAGGGAAAACTAAATAACCAGATAAGTGTGGTCAAGTCTAATATTCTAGAAAGATGATGAACTTTCAAGGAAACAGCTTAATGAAAATTTACTGATAGTGACATCCTGATAAGATGCAGAGAGGAGCAAGAGATTAAATTATGCACTGGTGATAAAGAAATCTGAGTATACAGATGTCTAATTTCCTGTCAGGCTTACTGCAAAGCCTATCAACCAGATGAGCAACACCACTTAGGCTCTGTCGACTTGGTACGCCCCATTCTCTCACTGAAAGGAAGATTGCCTACGGTATCTTATCAGCAGCAAACTACTGATGTTTAGTTGTGGAAGTAAAATTCCTGTACAAAATGTACAAAAGACAAAATTGCTCTAAGTTGATAATTTCCTAGTAAAGCCTGCTGATGGTGTATGACTTACTTAGCAGAGATGGCATCACTGCGAGTCTTCAGGGCATTGAACATGCCCCTCTGGTTGGGTGGGATCCGCTCGGCAAAAGCCACCCAATCAATGGCCTTCAGGGCAACACGACGACCTGCCATCTTGACTGACTGAGAGGAAAAGGAAAGTCCTATTAAGTCCAGACTAACTTTGTATTGAAAAAAAAACATCACAATAGTCAAGATTTTCTTCCCTTTTACATTAAACCGGTTGCTCGCAGGCACACACACAATCAATGCTCAGTTTTAGGTGAGTTATTTTAGGTTTGCCATCTTATACAGTCTATGTTTTCCAGGCGAAATCTAAACTCAAACTCAGGGACTGAACTTAAACACTTGATATTGGAGTAAGACTTTGATTCAATTTGGAGTTAATTTTGAATGGTAGGTGTAAAAAAAAAAAAAGCAATCAATCAACAATGAATTAATACCGCAGTTAAAACAAAACTGAATATTGTAACCTTTATCTTGCAGGATATTTTCCAGGTATGATTTAAATTGCATTCATCTTTGACTAGGTGGCCAAGGTTGTACGTTACCACTTTCTTTCTTTAGTGTCTCAATGGCAGTTCACGTATATGATACAGGTGTCGTAATAGAGAGCCACCTCTGCATTACATCGTGTTATTTGAACAACGTAGTCATTTACGTTGAAGTATATCCCTGTGCTGCTAGTACAATGTTGCATATTAACTGGTGAAATGGGGGATTAAAAATGAATGCAATTTTAAAACGCTTGAATTGAATTGTCTTGTCACAGATTCAAGGATCTCTGTCCGATGGCGAGACACGATTAAAGTCTGTATTAAACCAAACATGGCTGCAGCGCAGTCTTCTCAGTGTGCGACTTTAAACATACACCGGCTGCAGTAGCTAAATGATGAGGCGCGTTTTTAACAACTTGCAGAGAGATTAAGAAATAGATAAAACACAACTGTGGTGAAAACTGATGAATGACACCAGGTCCTTGACATTTTGTTTGGACCGCTGCAAAGGGCTAATGATAAGTTAGCTAGCAGCGTTAGCTGGCTAGCCAAGGTCAGAGAAATGTCCCTGTAACACCAGTGTTTTAAAACACCTCGAACACGTCGAGTTCACATTTTAATCACCAGCACGATTATACATAAGCATGGTGAACAAATAGCGCGTTAACTGTTATATCATTTCAGATCCATGCCATCCACCGCCCGCTCCGCCAGTGTTACTCACCTCGATGCACCGAGAGGTTTCTGTGACAGGACGGGACACCGGAAGTCCTGCTCCTTCTTCTTCAGGGCCTGCAGCGGCGGCAGCGGCAGCAGCGGTGAGTCCGCCAGCGCCCTCTGCAGGAGGAACAGGGCGGCTGCAGTCATCTGCACCCGGAGAGGTCGGCAATGCTGCTGCTGCTGCAGCTGCCGTAACCTCATATCTGCACTGTGTTTCAGCGGAGGCTTATCTGACTCTTTGTGCTTTAATGGGAAATAATGATGCAAATACACCTAACATGTTATTTTAAAAAGACGCACGCGTTGGCTGCAAGGACAGCAAAAGGAAAATGGCAAATACGATATTAAAACAAATATTGTCGAATAAGGTCTGATTAGGCTATGTTTGTTTTTGTTATTTTAAAATGCCTACAATATGAAAGTGTAGTCAACGTGAGTCTCTTCTATTGAGGGCCATGTGTGGAGGCACTTTTTCCAGGAGAGTATTGACAAATGTCAATGGGGACAATTAATATAGGCCTATCTAATATCTAATAATAGATTTTAATTTGAAACATTGTAATCGCTTTTAAAATCGCCAGGGCCTTAAAATTATTTAATTAAACGATATTTCTAAAACTTGAGAGTTTGAGCATGTATACGGAATGCCACACCGCTATGTCTGACTTTGTTGAAACAGATTGATTTTTTTTTTTAATGGTTCAATTTTCTGAATGGAGAGTAAACGTGTGTAGGCAAGTCTGATGATTTGCTTTGATTTTTAACACATCTGTCTGAAATGTAAAACAAACTAAAGACATAGTTTAGTTCTTAGTTTCCTCATTAGTTTGTAATTAAACTCTATGTAATATATTATTACTATCCATACACCAAGTTGAATTAAACCTGTGCAAATGGCTCAGCATCAGAAAAAACATGTGCATGATATAGCTTAGGCCTAATGTCAGGAGTGGGTTGATGCTAACGAAGAAAATCTTTCTCTAAAAACACACACAAAAAACCAACAACAAAAAAACAAATTAAAAATTGTATTCTAAAAAAGTTATCTGTACAATAATCTATTCTAACGTGGCTATGTCATCTATGTTATTCTCCTATGGTCATCTATGTTATTCTATATTCCTCTTTGGCTTTAGGATAGCCTATTTCTTGGAAGAGCTCGCTATAAACCTCTTATCCTCCACTGATGGGCCGTGTCAGGCCAGGCCTAAAATGTGCTAATAATCCAAATGAAAAACAGAGAAACATCAGACGTTGTATAATGTTTATTTACTAAAAATCAGTCTTTACAAGTAACTGAACATTTAGATAGGGTGATGTATGTACACAGTACAGATACAAAGATATTAAAATAAATATCACTTTTCCTGCCGCTCTCCAAGCGAGGCTGCAGGGCTTTATCAACACTACACTTTCTATTTACATTTACAGCAAAATTCCCCGAAGAAGATCTATTATCACTCCCACAAAGGCCACATTGAGAGTAAAAGAATATCTAATACATGAGTTTTCTAAAATATAATTTTGCTCCATGTTTACAAAATATAGAAATTGTGACAGGAACCGCTGTAAGGAAATACAAACATTCAAACAGCAAGTCTGGAAAACTGCAGTTTTACCCGATGACAACAGAAAACAGTCAATGCTGAATGAGCAGAAAAACTTCAAGTGAGACACTCGTCTTAAGGCACTGACACCGTTTAAGTACTTTTCTTTTGCTTTTAAGCATCTTTTCCTCCGCTTCAGCAGGTTATTGCCTTCATGCCTGGACACACTTTCAATGTCCAGCTTCACAAACTACTGCTGAGCGCGGTGGATGGACTGGAATGAGAGATTTAAGGCATGTCGTGCGGAAACCTGACATTTAGGCCCTACATTTGGACTGCTGCCTGAACTGGCCTGGGAATCCACAAGCCACAACACTGGACAATATCTTAAAAAGAAACGAGGATAGTAAGTGAACGCACCGTGTCCGATTACGCACACACTGGTTTCAAAAGTGTCCTAAATTTTAATTATCTTGAATTCTGGAGACTAGAAAAAATATCTTATTATATAAAAATGATTTTCCAATGTGTTTAAGACGAACCATCCCCATTCGCGTATTGCAATCAGAAGAGAAGACATCATATTTCTCTCTCTCTCTCTCTCTCACTCTCACACACACAGACACACACACGCACGCATTTAACATATAGGACTACTAAGACAAATAGTACATCCCATAAGTAACAGGTCCACTGAACAGTCCTGGGACCGGCAGACTGGGCCTCGGGAAGGCGTTTGAAGGGCCCCACGTTGGAGAGCCCATGTGCGCTCCGATGGGGAACGGCAGCGCGAAGGCGGGCAGGACAGGCTTGGAGGCCAGTTTATACTTTTCCAGCTCGGCCTCCTGCAGTCTCTTGGCTTTGGCCCTCCTGTTTTGGAACCAGATTTTGACCTGAGTCTCCGTCAGGTTGAGAGAGTTGGAGAACTCGGCTCTCTCGGCGATGGAGAGGTACTGCTTCTGGCGAAACTTGCGCTCCAGTGCCAGCAGCTGAGAGGTAGTGAAGGGAGTGCGAGGTTTCCTGTTGTTTTTGTGTTTCCTTAAAGTACACTGAGTTGGACTGGAGCTGCCTGTCGGAAGAAAAGCAAAAGCAAAGAGAGACAGCTGAGGTGAGATTAAAGTGAAGTTTGATCATCACAGGTGAGCGTGCAGAGCCTTAAATATGGAAGACAAACATGATGCTGCAGCAGTAAACAGGCTTCACTTTATCTGTTGATTAATAATGCTGCGGTGTGCAGCTGCATCACTGTCTCATCTCTTTCAGTCGTTTCAACATTTAGAAAAAAAAACAATTCCATGATCAGATTTTAATATCTGCTTGCATATCAACACAAACACGTGTATTTAATTATTTAAAATATCAAGAATAATATAGGGTAAGAATACAAGAAAAAAAAACATCTGGCAAAAAGAACCAGTGCAGCTGTCAAATGTGTGATTCACGTGCACAGTGGCACAGAAGTGTCTCATATTGTTATTTGCACTTTGTGAGACATAAAAAGGCAAAAGGCAAGACAGAAAATTACGCGCATCCAGCAGAGCT
Source organism: Trachurus japonicus (assembly GCF_045865225.1). Lineage (NCBI taxonomy): Eukaryota > Metazoa > Chordata > Actinopteri > Carangiformes > Carangidae > Trachurus > Trachurus japonicus. Next base: position 11,787,176 of record NC_140907.1, read on the forward strand.
ATGTGGCAACATTAACATCACTGTGACACAACAGGGACTTTACAGTTTGGTGTCACTATAGTCAAATACATAGATGGCCAATACTTGCAGCTCTGCTATCGACAGTAATAAATGATGAATAAACGCACTGAGTCCTTGTTTGGAGCCTCAGCGGAGTAACAGCGGAGGGACGGACTTACGAGGAGGAGTAGAAAAGGAGGACGTCTGGAACCAAGTGCTCTGATCTTTGTCACAAAACTGCGGGCTGTCCTCGCTGGAACTACTGGAAACCCCCTGCGAGCTCTCCGCGGAAGCCTTATTGCTCTCCGCGTAAAAAGTCCTTGGAGAGAACTGCGCGCCCTGCCCCGCCACGGGCTTGGGCAGGACCAGAGCCAGGTCTGAGGGGGAATAAGAAGTCCGACAGGTGGTCTTCTTGGAAATCAGCGACTCAACGCTAAACGGGAGGCTGCTCCGCTGCAGTTTGTATCCTTTCTCTGTGGTCATGTCTTTGGGCTGAAGCTCCTCTCCCTCCGTGTCCGTCTCCTCTTTTTGATGAAGCTGTTTGGCGTCTTGGGACGGCGACCCCTGCACAGGATTCATCGCGACGCAAGGGGATGGGGCCATGCACCTCCGTGTGGCCCGTTCAGAGGAATGGAGTAGCCGAGGTGTACGGTGTCCAATATGCGTCTCTGCGCTGTCAGCTGTGCCCAGTAGCTCGTACGCGCTGGACGGGGTCGTCTATAAAAGGACAGGGGCTGTCCCCCCTCCCCGCTCCCACCAATCAGCTCGTCAGGTCGGCCTCGTGACGTCTGCGAGTGCGGTCGTGATTGGCTCGCTGCCTCTGTAGGGAACATCAAGAGGCCTTTGAAAGGAAGGAGAAGTTAATCATACAGACCCCATGTGGTGCGGGGCTATTGATGGCTCTCACAAAGTAGCTTAGACCAATTTTAGCGCAATTAACCAGTGGGGAGGACTCTCTTGACCATTTACATCCATTAGCCGGACGCTCTATCGGACTCACTCTCCTGCTGGAAAGCTGAGCAGGAACTACAGTCATGTCAATATCAAAGTGATACCTTTATCAAAGAAATCAGAAAAGACAAAGAGAAAACACTCAAACATATAATATAAAAAGTCACAATACAACAGAACATTGGAATTTGTGAGGAAATGAACAGACTATGTCTAAATAAGCCTAAAGATAGATAAAACGAAATTGCCCCAGTTCAATAAATAAATGAACAGGGAATGGCATGGAGTCAGAAAAGACGTGCAGTCGGGGTAGGAGTTGGTTAGGTAGCCTGTGAGTGTTGGTCACACAGCATTACTGCAATTTAAGGCCTGTCATGAGCTCCTCTCGCCTCACAATGGCCTCAGTTGAGAAGCAACAGGCGTTTTCTTTCTCCAGGTCATACTATTTAATAAGCCAGACAAGTTGTGTTTTGCACGGCGCCAGGCTCGGCGGGATCAAAAAGGAAGATACCTCGGGGAGAAAAGGCAACGGTTAACTCCACTTAACCAATTGTCCTCCAAATATTTCATAGTCCACTGCATGGAGCTGCGAGGGAGCAGACGCTGACAGTTAACTGTTTCACGTCTATGGCCACAGTTTGGAGACACTGCGTTAAATTACATTTTGACACGTGCTACTAAATATGATTAATAATGTGATCTCTGACGCTATATCGTGCAGTCTGAAAATAATTCTGTCGAGGTAAATGTGATTTTTCTTTAAATGAATCATGTGATGACAACACAGTATACTGTGTTGTTATCACATGATTACTCTGTGTAATTATAATTACACAGAGTAACCTATGTTCCCTTTAGGACAACTACTAACAAATGAGTGTCCATCTATCACAGATATACGAGATGCATTCAGAGTTTCATATTGATAAGGTAAAATATTAGGCTACGTGTTACATTATCATATATTGCAATACTGCATAATTATTAGAGATGCCTGAATCCTAACACTCATATGTTAGGCTACCTGCTGCCTACAATAATAATAATAATCATATCATATCTATCATGAATAATCATATTTTAGCAGCTGATCAGACATGTGTTGTAAATAAAGCACCTAAGACAAGAAGAGAAAAGAAAAAACCTAAAAATAACTGAGTCACTTTTCCACACTTTGTTTTTTAATGCTAATTATTTCCCCCCCAGGACATAAACTCCCTCATACTTCATGATTCGTAATCTAAATTCTTCCCTTTCAACATGTCCAACCTCCTGGACATAAGTCCAAACCAACACAAGACCCCACTGAGAGCTCCACAGTCATCAACACTGTCCAGTGTTAGCGTCACTCCAAAGACCCCATGATCCACTTCTTTAATGCCACCAAATGACTTTATTATTAGGCTTCTTCATGCTTAATCGCTTTATTGGACGAGACAATGAATAATTAACCTGATCAGACTTGGTCAGTAATCAAGAGCAATTGGGGATTTTTTTTTTTACAGCCCTTTCTCACAGCATATGACAGTCATGCAAACAAATAACTGAAGAAACAGACAACAGTTTGTTTGACTGATAAAAATTCTTCAGTGACGGTCGGCCTCTTGACAGCCCTCAGGTGCAAAGACCCCTCATCAAGTGAGAGGCACAATCCACAGCTGATGATTCAGCTTGAGTAAATCCTGATGTTGGGTCCGCTCCTTCATTTCCTTTATGACAAAGCTGGCCCTATGTCTTCTCACACAGCGGGGGCCTCTCGTCACCCAGCTGGTTTGGGTTTTAAAATCCCAGCTATGGTGCGCCCCTTCTCTCTATCTCATCTCCATAGTGCCGTGCAAAATAGGGATGAGAGTCGGCCCTGTGGAGTGCACACACTCATGCAGACATTCATCTGATACAGGTACACCCAGAGATGGGTCTACACAAGAAGTACAGTTACCTCTCCTCCCCTGGTGTTTGGTCCAGTGTATTTAGCTTCAGCCCCCCCCCCCCCTATCCCCTACCCCAAAAGACATTTCTGTAACAGCATGCAGGCGAGTGAACTGTGTCAGAAGGTGTTAGTGAGTTTGAAAGCAGATCTGTCCTTCAAGGTCACTGCGAGCGCCATGGGAAGCACTTTCCCCTCAGCTGGCACCAGAAATGAAAACTTCTTCACATGTATGTGCGGGGGCCAGTACTCTACTCTCATGCATCGATGAAACCACTTAGGCAGTTCATAAAGTGCATGGGCCAAGTGACGACACGACGAGTTATGTGAGAAAACAGTTTCGTATGCTCTTAAAGGTGATTCTCATGTCACACACATTTCTTCCCCCCGGTCTGAAGATGAGCCGGTCCGTCTCTGAATGAGTCCGGACCGTGCAGCAGAGCTGTAGAGATGGACTCAGACTTTGTGGGAGTCCAGGTGAGCTGGTGTCCGTCTTCCATCAACAATATGCGAATTCCCCGCTGTAGTGAGGCCCTCTGACAAACAAACAGATCATTTAGGAGAGTGAGCGAGCTGGGGAACCCAATCCCTGTGAGATGTGTCGACAGTGGCACAAAGAGCTGTAGCTACAGGCCTCAACGAGATGGACACTTTGCTGACGCGACATGAGTGCAGAAAAGATAGGGACAAGTGAGCGTACTATTCTCAGCAACACTTCTTTTTGTCTGAAATCAGCAGGAGGCTCCAACATTAACATTTTGGCAGGAAAATTTAGAAGCAACCAACTTTCTGTCTCACTATGTATTATTTTCATTTTGTCTCTGTCATCACCTTGACTCATTCGCTTTCCTCACATAAGGTGACCAGCATGGCACTCTTCATTTAACAACAGCTTAAATAGCAGTTCTTTGGGTTGCTCAGTGCTGTGGAAAAATATCTTTGACCTTTCATTTGACTTAACAAGTTGATCCAATCCACATCAGACTGGCTTCAGTCCTGCACTTAAACGCTGGTTTGACATTTTCTGCCAAAGCCACTTCCTCTTGTGGCATCAGAGTGCTCTGTGTTTGAATGTCGGGTAATGAGGGAAATATTCTTGCCTTGCTGAAGCGAACGAAGCAAATTGCCTTCATCATGGCTTCTCTTTTGGACTGTAAAAAGCAATCAAAGGTTGGAGTGTCCTGTGGCGTCATAGCTGCTGTTTTTGACTCAAACCTAAACACAACAAGGTTTATTTCATTTGCCTGTGGTGGTGGAATTTGCATTTTTAACTCAAGCAGAAATTAATGTTTACTACTGATGGCTGCACTTTAAAATAACGTCTTTAGCGCCGTTCCTCTTTCTGGTGTCTTCAAAAGCAGATGTTTTCCTCACGAGGGTTCCTCCTGAGCTCTGCTGCCAATAGAAATTGTTCAGAAGAAAAACCATAAGAGGTGACAATGCAGTTGGCAATTTCGTCTGGCTTGCCGTCGGCCATAGAAATCCACATTCTTGAGGAAAGTCTAGAGACAATGCGAGTGGGCGAGTTAGGTTGAGGACTGGAGATGAGGAACTCTGTGTGGCTACTCTGTGGTCTCATTCACAAACCGAAGAATGTCACCACAATCTCATATGCTCTTAGCAGCCAAAACTGTGATGCAGTGTATTTGAGAATAGGGGAAAAAAAAAAAAAAAAAGAATCACAAGGCAGCAGCATCAATTTTCTCTTTTACTGCTGGCTCCAAATCGATGCCAAACCAGTAACTATTGTATAAATTGCAACAATTTCACACTCATTACATGAAACTCATTACATGAGATCTATATCAGCTGTTATTTAAACTATGTGAGGAAAAATAGAAAATTTTTTGAGAGGGATTTTCTTATTTTGTCTCATTTCACCATTTTAATGAGACTATAACTGAGATGATCTTTATAGTTGAATGCGTGAAAATACCCAGAGCTCACATTGTTAAATTTCTTTAAGTGAAAGATAGATGTAGTAACAGTGTATATGCAATATTATGTAATATCTAACAAATGTAATTTGTTCAACATTTTTGTTGCAGAAAAAAATGAAAACAAGAGCCATAATGATAAACACAGGCTCCACATGATACATTTCTTACAAGATTAAATCTTGATCTCACTGGTCTCAGTGTGGCGCAGTAAGCATTGTTTTCTTTAGAGAATTGGTTCCAGGTATAAAGCTCTTTGTACCAGCTCTTTCATAAAATTTAAATCATGGCATTTGTTACAGAACTTGCTTTTTTTAATTTGCTCCGACCACAACTTCCTCTAATTATTAGTTCAAGCCCTCATTTCTTCATCTACCTCATCATATAAATCCGTGGTAAGTGGATAAAAGCACCACAGATCCAAATTGGCAGACCTTGTCTGATAGTAATAATGTTATTGCATGCATCAAAGGTCAGAACAAATGTGCGTGTTTGAATGTCCTGAGATTACAATTTCAAAGTCCTCCCCATGAGAAGTTGAACAATGGAGAGGGTGGGAAGTTAAAAAAGCGGGGTCTCTTTCAAATAAACAAGCATGGGTTGATCCTGAATAGGGCTGCTACCGAGCAGCCGGATTGGTTCTCAGAAGATCGAGAGCAGGAGCTCCCCCTCCTCCTCCTCCTTCTCCCCCTCCTCCTTCTCCTCCGCCGGTTCCCAAACAAACTGATGTAGTACACACACAGACAACCTGATAGAGCCCCAGAACTGTAATTTAGCACTTTGCTCCATTTCTTTATCCGAGCTTTTTTATCTCCTCTGTGCTCGCCCTTCTCTCCTGCTGAACAGAGCGTGGACGGGAAAGTAGATGGGGGGTAAGAGCTCCCCTTTTTTGTGCTATTGCTTAATGAGCCTGAAAATACAATTGCAGTGTTCTGGCTGTGAAGGTAGCCTGCAGGCTAGTGTAAATTAGCAGTGCAAGGAAGCCCAGAGGGTTGAGTCTTGCTGAGCGGCCAGAATAGAGAGGTGTGGTGAGAGGGGAAAATCCTGTTAGGGCAGTGCATGCGGAGGAATCACGGTGCATTTTCAACTCGACTGGAGCCGACGGGGACACTTGTTGCAGCGGCGACACGGCAACCTCAACTGCTGATGTGTGAGATTTATTGAGACTGCACCACAGCCATGAGCATTGGCACCCATTATGTGAGATGTCAGTTGTTTGTCACATTTCAAACCCATAATTCCAGTTTGTTCCACACAATGGACCTTTTGAGCCGCTACTACAATCATCATTCAATTGGATTTTCTATTCTTCTGTAGGTTGCAAGGCGAGGCAGCAGAGGCGAGAGTCTCCCACATTGCATATGTCCTCTCAGGAGCTGGAGCTGCTCTTTTGACCGCTCCGCTAGGCATCTGCTGCCCATAGCCTGCCCATATCTGCATTCTAATGCACATATCCTGCTGGGATGTTAACTTTAGGCCCTCAGTAATTGATGGCTTCCACACTTCAGCCGAGTCCCCCCTCTTTCCCTCTCCCTGCCGATTGTTGGTATATCTCTGTGGTTTGGGGGTCTTTCAGTCAACCATTGTTCTTTTATGGAGGAATTATAATAGACTAAAGGACAGGGAGAAAAGAGAAAGAGAGGAGGGGGCAGGAGAGGGGAGGAGATAAAAAGAGAGTCGCTGCTGATATTTAGTGAACTCCTAAGGGGGAGTTTTCATTCTCATTCTGCAAGTTTGGCACATGCCTTCTGTTACTAAGTGGCAGTGCACTGAAAGAGTGCCTTGCATTTCCCATTCTGCGGCTCTGCTAGGTGCCTAGACTTACAACCCTGGCAGCTGTTGGGCCTTCTATGCAGCTATAGACTCCTCTCCACAGGTGAGCTCCCCTACCAAACTCCCAGTCTCCACTTCACTCAATAGGGCCTTTCTCAAGTCTTTTATCAGCGGCGAGAGGCTGACTTTATGTGTGCCACTCACAGGACTGCAATTCATGGTCCTCAAGATTGCAATTAATGTTATTCATTGTGTTACACACATGCAATTCAACTCAGCACCAGGGTGATTTATATCTTGTTTCAGCTCATTTGGATGCAAGATGTTCACATAATTTGTCCCTTTGAGATGTGTGTATACAGAAGTTGCAATATCCACAAACAAACACGGGGATCACGGAAAAACAAAAAAAAAGTGGGGCTGCTTTGGCAGAGACCGGGGTCTTTTCTGAGGTTTGTCTCAGATAAACAACAAACAAAACAAATCTGTGGAAATACAGTACGACACATTTGAAGAATAATTAAAAAAACACAATTTTCTTATCTGTTTTCTTTCAGATTCGCCACAGTATAATGTTGTATACAGGATGTGTTTATATGATATGCTATGGCCAGCGGTTGAGTCTGTGTTTCCATCAGGCCCCAGTTACGTTAGCTATGGGCTGGATTGGTAAACCACTCTAAATGATGTTGTTGTTTTGGTTTGGGCATGTTTCAACACCTTTTCTCTTCTGAACTCAGCGGCAGAATACTCTCTTGTTTATTTTCGTCTTCTCTTTTTTTGCTCTGTGATGCGAGCTGTTACATATTACTTCTGAGGTGTGGTGCCTCTTCCCTCAAAGGCCTCCACTGTTTCCCCCAAACTGCTGCCAAGCTGGGCTATCTATTCATTTGGTTACTTAAGTGTAATTGCTCCCCTTTGAAGCCTCAGAGAGGCAAATCATTTGCTTTGGCCCCGGGGCAGTAATGGTCACCGAGCCAGCGACCCCCTCCCGGTCCGAGAGCGTCGGAGAGACCGCGAGAGGCCAGCTCCCATACGGAGAAGAAATAATATGGCCAGGGCCGCTCAATTTCACCTCCCTTTTCATCCCATTCTTTGAAAACTTTTTATTAACAACAGCTTTCTCTCTCATACCAGGGCGCCAGGAGAGGGGAGGAGAGGAGGCAGAGAGGTGGGGAGGGAGGGGGCAGGGGGGTGGGGAGGGGTGGTGGTGGTGGCATGAGAGGATATCGGCAGCAGGGGAGGGTGGGTGGGTGGGTGGGTGAGTGGGGGGGGGGGCGGTGGCTGTCCCCCTGTAGATGTCTGCTGGATTCTCACACACGCACATACACACACATGGACACGCACGCACATACACACATCATCAATAGTGACAGGTCAAGGAGGCATTGAGAAAACAGCCCCCTCCTTCCCTCTCCCCCACGGTTCACACTGCTAAACAGGGACTCATGTTTCATATGCCACAGGCCTCAGCGCTCACACACACACACACACACACAAACACACACGCTCACGCGCATGCATGCACACACACAGGGATGATCCCTGCTCGGCGGCAGCCTGTCACTGTGTTCGCTAATATGAATGAATAAGTTACTCTACATTTACATGGGCACATGCTCCGATACGCACAGTGTATGTATCTGTATACCTGCTTATCCAATTGTACACAGAAGAACGTATTTGACTTGTTGCCAGAATGTGCTCTTTCAGCCTATGACAGGCCGTGGAAATATACAGCAACATGGTACACAAAGACCCCATTTAATGCTGAAAATCACTCCACCACTTACTGTAATTGTCACAATTCTGAGCACATTGACATTGTAATCTCATAATAAGGTAATGGAGGCTGAAACTGTGTACAGGAGTGCGATTAGAAGGGTGTAGCTCAGAAGAAAAGGGGTTAAAATGTCAGGGGATAACATTTTCTTGTCTGACAGGGGGGATTGTGTGTTTACTGTGTGTTTGTGTTTCAGAGAGGCTGCAATGATGAAACCAACCAGACAAATTTAAAACTGATACCAGAGTCCTGTTTTGTACCTCGTGTTGGTAACTAAAAGGAATTTTGTTTTTAGAGCAACGCTAACACATGTAACGTATATAACACATATAACGCTGTATTTGGATGCCGTAGTGTCAGTGTGAGTTAGTGAAAGCTACCCTTTAGAAAGAAAAAAGATTACTTCTAAAGAGCCCAAGTTATCTTCAAGACACCGTGGAGCCAAATCGATGCGGACAGGCATCCATAAAAAGCCTACCTGCTTATGAATGCTGCGTTTTACTTGTATCATTTTGACTTTGAGGTTTTTAAGAGAGTAGCATTCCCTGCAGTCAAGCCAGATGGTAACAATTCTTAGACATATTACGAGCTGCTCTCTGCCAAATAGCATACCTTTGGGCTATGTTTTCAGTGGGCTATAAAAGCCAATAATGTAATTTTGATCTATTTTATCAGATATCACCCCGGCCCCGGCTACGTTTATATAAGACAAAGTTTAAAACAGGACAAGAATTCTCTCTGTTTTGCTTTTCACTCTATAAGTGCACCATTTTCAATATCTGACCTGCTGTGTGGCTTTGCTTGTTTGACTTCTGCACTGGACTGAAATGTGGAGTGGGCCAAAACAGTGAGGTTAGCCTCCGTGTTGTCAGGCATATGGCACTGGGTACATGTAAAAATACACTTTACTATAGGTGCGTGGTTGTCCACAAAATGACTTGTGCAGCCCAGCGCAGAGAGAATAGGGGATTCTTTGTGGAAGCACTTAGAAAACTCAACCTTGACATCTCTTAATGTAACGATGACACAGTAGCAAACTATCCCAGCAGCACTGCACCGCGCTCCCCAGCGGGCTGCCATCAGCTCTGTGACTCAACGCTGACCTTGCAATAACTTTCCAGCACTCCTCCAGACCCATTTAGGAAATCTTAAGGGACTGTCACACGTTTCAGTATTCACCATGAGCTGCTGTAACGCTAAACACACCTGAAATTCTGTGTGAGCCTGCAGAAACACACACAGAAACACACACACACACACTCCTCAGAGCAGCAGAGCCGAGGGATTTTATCCCATCTGCGGGCATTTCTCTCCCATAACGTCAAAAGAATGTAATTGCCCCAGAAAACAACCACAACAAGGTGGGACGATCAAGGACATTAGCTCAGGTTTTCCATTGTGAAGCTTGTTGTTTTCTTCTCATCTGATCACATGCACAACTGGAGGCCTGCTGTGTGGAATTACTCGCACTAATGGCGCTACACACTTTTGTTGCAGGAAATCGGACAGCCGCACTGTAACTGCTAAAACGGTGATTAAAAAACCCAAATTGCATCATGATGTTGGGCAATTTAGCAGAGAGGGAGAAAAAAAGTGTTCCAAATGAAGCGAACGGGATTATTGACCAGTTATGGGATGTGTAAATTTGTCTCATGGAGCTACATCCCGGTCTATTGGATTTCTTTGGAAAAATAAGACTTTAAAATAACTCTTCCAAATCTGAAAGCAGCTAGTAAAGTCTAATTAAAGATTGCAGTATTAACTCTGTAATTTGCTCGACTGTGGGGTCATTAAGTATCTCCCTGGCTTGGTTTAATGAGATACAAAGTGCAGTTAATGAGACAAATAGTTAGCTGTAGTTATGCCTGGCTGACTGTTGGCTGTGGATGCTGTGAAGACTAAACAACTCAATTTGAGATTTCTTTGTACTCTGAAGGTGAGAATCATTGGCTGAATGATGTGCATTGTGTGTTTTAGATTACTGTGTTTAATGATAATTGAAGGTGGACCATGAATACCTAAGGGATGAGGGGGGGAAAAAAGATGATATGCTTGATTAAAAAACGAGAGAAGAGCCAATATTGCATCAGTTAGGTGCCACTGAAAAGAGGGGAAAACAGTTTGTGATCATAAAGCTGCACCAGCTTTTAATCATATATGACCTTTTTGGAAATGTGGTCTTAATTTAACATCAGAGGGAGAAAAGTAGTGTGTGTTATTCTGAGGTTTTATCTCCTTACAGTCATATCCCCTTGTTGCTTGTGGTGCTTGTTAAAAGCCATTGTCGATAACAAACAAAATTTTCCTGTGATAAACTGAGTAAGACAGGAGAGCCTTATTGAGCAGTCTGCACAAGACTGTCTTTGTCTCTCATCTGCAGCGGCCGGTTACAAAGCCGAGCTTCCAAGCGACGACTGAAGTCTGAGTTAACTAAACATTTTTTCTCTTTATCCCCTTTTCTCTCTGTGAATTTGTGGTTGTGTGCAATCCTTTAACGAGCTCCATCTTTGACCTGGGTTGTATGTTTCCAGAGATGTCATGTCTTGTAAGTCAAGGAAAGACTTTAATGTCCACATGATTTAACATTAAAGGGAGGGATTCCAAAAACAGGGCTCGGTGCCAGAGAGGTAATAATATCCCCGTAAATGAGAAATTGTAAATGCTAAATACATCCTTCAGATCATGGGAATAGGCTGGGAGCAGCTCTTTGAATCCACATCCAGAGGGCTTCTGTTTTTTTATGCACAAAACCAAGAGAATAGGCGAACTGTAATCAGCAGTGACTCAACATCTCTCAGTCTTTCCTCTCTTTCTTTCTGTCAAATGATTTCTAAATCTGGACACTTAAATGTGTATCTACACACGAAAGATGACGTAATCGATGAGTAGGGAGTTCACTGACTCTAGCCAAAATTTAAGTCCCTATGTTCTGCTTTTTTATGTTTATATTATGCACGACTCAGGATCCATATTTTTCCTCCATGCAGCTCAGTTTTTTTTTTTTTTACTGTAAATTTGTTCTGCGTGTTTTCTGTTAAAACACATGACTTATGTCTTTATTCTTAACTTCAGATCCTAAGGATGAAAAGAAAGAAAGAAGAAGGAAGAAAACACACACACACACACACACACACACACACACAGACGGACTTTGGCTTGTGACCGTAAGTGACATGCTTGCCACGGCATTGTTTGAGGTTTTTGCAGACCTGTAATCAAATTTGGGAAGGTTTGGAAACCTATCGTCATGGTGTGCTCTCCAAGATAGAATGATGTCCAGTAAAGAAAGAAAAAAAAGGAAGAAATAGCCTCGCTCACATTCACCACGCTGCTATACTTTTGTGAGAAAAGCTCCTTTTTTTTTTTATAAAGAAATATGCCCCACAAAAGCAATTTCCATGCACCATGAAAAACGTTCCTATGACAAATACAGTTGTTATGTCCTTAAAACTGTTTGTTTTGTCATATTGCTCCGGGGCCGTGCTTTTTTTTCGAGAAACCCTGCTTCAATTAAGTGTGATGGAACACATGTGTCCCTTATCATGGGCCAACATCTTCTACTGTTGGCCTTTGAAACGACACCGGCTCCACGGGATAATTGGGTTTTAAAGGGGGATTCTCCCGGGGTGCCGCTTCTTGTGCCTGTCGGCATGGATCAGCTGACGCCCGCAGTGTCTCTAGACTTGTTGTAAGTGATCATAAGTGGTTGTGCATGTAGTCGTAGCTGCAGGGACGATAGTGATCCCAGGAACCAACTCTCTTTTTATTTGGGGCCCCTGGCACACAGACAGACACAGACTGGCCCCTTGTAGGAGTGTGACTGAATCTAATCAAATTATATGGTTGTGACTATGTGCAGGTTCATCGCCAAAGTTTCACGCTTTCTGCACAATGATGATGATCTTGGTGGTGATTGTAGTTTTCATCAGCGCGTTGACCTCGCATTAAAAAATACACAGTGAGGGTTTTTTGTAAGCTTTAATTATAACCAAAGCAAAAATTACAAAGCAAGAGCTTAGTGCTTTCTTGTACAGTATTCACTCTCACACACACACAGGTGCGTGCAGACACACACACACACACAGAGACTTTAGCTTATGACTCAGCTGCTGCTCCTCCTGCCCTTCACATACTGTAGAGTCTGGTGATCTCACAATGGCCCAGTGTTTACTGTTACGCTCCGTTTGCGTCACATCACAAAAACAACAATTTGAAGGCGTATGTGAACAAAAGACTTCATATTAAAAGCTTGTGACAGTGGGTGCTTTTTTTTTTTTTTTTACTTAGAAACACAGGGAAAAAGATAAAAGTTTGTCCTCCTCATTGCAGAAGATAGGTTTGCTCTCGCAGGCCATTGTGACAAGGCAGGCAGAGCAGAATGGAAAACTGATTCCCTGCAATCATCTCCTGTCGTCTTTTGTCTACACTCGGCACCACTTTGGCCTACACCCCAATCATCCCTGCACAGACTGCTCCTTTGAACAGATGAACTCATTTTAACCCTTTTTGATTTTGTTTATTCCTCTTCATGTCGTGTTTATCTTTTTGCATATACTTTCCAGTCACTTGAAATCTCAGAATAAGAAACTCAATCAGTGCGTTGCACTGAACAACCCGTGTGCAAGCCGCTCACAAATACACATGCTTTGACTTTTTTCAAAGTAATTTCAGCTAACGATGGAGACCTCCTAAAGTGCTCTCATAATAACACAGGACTTAGAATAAGGTTTTACACCGGCAGAGCGAGGAGCTGCCGGGGGCTCAGAATAACTGCATGAGCCGTCAACAGGAAGAGCGTGCTACATGACTACAGGCCAAGAGCTTTAATTGGCTGTCTGCAGGAATTTCTGCTGTGGCAAAGTAATTGACCCACAACTCCCTGGTGCTTTATCAACACAGGGAAATGCCACTGGGCCGATAACCAGCCAGCCTTGTAAACCAATCTATAACCAATGGCCAATTTGAAACACGTGTTATTGGCTATTTTACGACAGGTCCCGTCATCTACTTGACTGAGATGTATTTGGTGCGTAACGCAGACATTTTCAGGTTTGCTCGGCAACACTTTCAGATTGACAAGCACATACGTGGTGGTAAGAATCAAGACAGTGTATGCTCAGTTTACAGTGTAAAAAAAACTACTAATTACTTGACCCGTTGTGGGGGTAAAGAGTCAGCTCCCCAAAATAAAAGGGCATATGTTCTTCCTCACCTCTAGTAGCTACTATCTAGCTGTGGACATAGCTTAGCAAGTAATCAAGAAAACTTTTTGAAATCATATGCTAAAGTGTATATGTTTATTCATATAAAAACGAACTACAATCATGAATACAAAAAAAAAAGGATGAAATCCATTACCAAAATAAAGTAGTATGAAACCTCTTCTTCTTCATCTCCTTAAAAATGTCTACTCATTCAGCATAACAAAGGGAAGGTAGGTGGCGGGCTACAAATGAAAAGACGTGGTCATCTTTGTGTTAGGACAGCCAAAGGGCATTGGTCAGTTGACCTCTCGCTGTGCTCTCACAGTGGTCAGTGGACAGAGTAATGCGGAAATATTAAGTGGGGCCAGCCCGTGTTCTGCTTTATAGGTTACAAAAGGAATTTTAAAATGAATTCAGCTCTCTATGGGTAACCCATAGACTGGCCAACAGTGCATGGTGTTTGGACCGACTGGAGCTGAGACACAGAGGAAGGGGTCACAGTTTTGTGAACAAATTGTAAAAATCTTGAGCACAAAAGCTTGAATGATTTTTTTTTTTTTCGATCTAGTATAAACATATTTCTAATTGCCATGTTTCTCAGTTGGAGGAAACACAATTGGGCTACTTTTTTTATGTGCAACTTGAAATATGAGGAAGGGGGTTGTTTAATGTTTGCTCCTACCTGACCAAAACACTGTATTGTTTTCTCAGAAATACTCCCAAGGTGTATGATTGGACTTGTGTTTTGTCCTGGTTAATTGGAGGAAATTATCTGACATCCAGGCTGTAATAGCTGGAATTTTGCAACATGTATTAGGGTCATTTGAACTGAAAGAAAGCATGTACTGATAGCAATATAAGAAATGTAAACAAACAAACAAAAAAACACTTGAGGGACCAAGGAGGTGCATGTAAAGGGAAAAAAGAAGAGGACCGAGGCCTAAACCTTGAGGTACACCACAGGTTACACTCACTCTCTTGCTAAAGCCTATTGAGGAGAATAGAGTGGTCAGATGCTTCGAGAGCTGCTCTCTGTTCAAGAAGTCACATAACAGAGCTTTTACCAACATCGGTATGTTTTAAGAGTCTTAGTTTTAAGTCATTAGAAACAATGTCTCTTTTAAATTATTTTTATTAGCCTTCTGTGCACGAGGTGCACAGCTACCAGCAAAAATTGTCATATTGATATTATACTCGCAACACGATTGTTTTGAAATTGAAGAGATGACATTTAAATTAGTCCCTTGGAATGAAAGGTTTTATTAGGCCTTATCTGTCCAAGTTTTAACTAAGGTTTTTTGTTCCGGTGCAATGGAGGTGTATGGAACTTCTATCATGGTGGACACCGCAATGAAAACAATCTCTAAAGGTTATATTCTTTCATCTTTTTCCTGAAACATTGTCCTTGTTGCTCTGAATAATTCACAGAACTCTGTCTAGTTAAAGAAAAATATTTCAAGTGCTATATACACTATTTGTTTGTAAAATTGGTTGACTGTTGAGGTTTTTCTTCTATCTGTTGACAATCGATGACAATAACAATAGATAGATAATAAGATATAACTACTTAGTGGGTTTTGTTCATTGTTGTATTTTTAATGTGAAAATTAAAAACTCTACTAAACTTTGATGACATGGTATAAACTAAATTTGAAAAACTAGGATATTAAAACAACAAAAGCAGTAAATGGGCTGTAGGGCCTATCTGACTGAACCATGTTACCTTTGCGTCAGCAGCGATACACTGGCACAATACATGCTGCAAACATGACGTGGTGAAAAGTCACATCTGAAAGGTCTGTGCTCACAGACCTGGTACTCACTGTGAGAGTGAGCTTTCCCAGTTGACTGCAAAAATTATGCCATAAAATTTCTGAGTGAGTGTGACAGGTCGTGATCAAAACCAGCTGCCAATTAACTTAATGACTGGATCTATCACATTCAATTAGAGGGAGTCTATGAGCTGTCAATCCAGCTCGTTAAACAAAAACACAGGCGGAGAATGATCACTTTCGGAGGCATGTCTCTGTCTTTGTGATTCTTATCTGACGGGCCCTGTGTCCCATTTGAAGCAGTTGGCCCTGACAGGTCCCACGGATAAACTGCTGTACAAGAGGGGTCACCTCAACCTCTGGAATCCATCGTCAGCTTTCTGTCTTGCGCAACTGACAAATGGTTTCAAACAGCATTCGAGGGAGCTTTAGAAAGGTATTCCCTGATGTGTGTCTGCAGAGAGAGCAACCGAAAGAAACAAAGAGAAAGAGAGAGAAGCGAGAAAGAGAAAAAATGAGATAGGCGTGCACACGATTCCAAGTGAGATAAATGAACCAAAACAAAACAAAGAATGAGAACCACTTTCCCTCAATTGGCTCCTTGCTTTGGTAAAGGCCCTACTGTAATCCCCCAGAGGAGCTGCTATCAGGCAGGAGTTTGCTCCATGGTCAGTGTCTTTAACCCCAGATGATAACACTTAGCCCGGCCATAAAGAATAGGCCCTTTAACTGATCCATTAGCGTCCGATCCCCAGGAGTGGACCCACTGGTGTCTACTGAAACTTACCAGGAAGCCTTGAAGGAAAACAGCATGGCAGACATGTAGTGAGATCAAAGACAAACCCACCCCCTCCCTCTCCTCCTCCACATCCAGCTCTTTCAATCTTTCTCTCTCCCCTTGTGTCCTCTAAAGTGTATCCACTTTATGTGTGAAAACGCATCTTGTTGCTTCTTTTTCATCCTTCCTTCTGGCTGTGCCTGGTTTCCTAACCTCAAGCATTTAGTAAAATTATTTTTTAAGGAATTATACAAAATGAAAACAAACAAAGAGGAAAACGGACACTCTGAAACATGTCTCTCCATGTATATAGGTTTAGGTTATACCTTTCTTAGACCCTTAAATTGTTGTTATTGGAAGTGATGTGACTTCCTAAATGCAAAGCCAAGTGCTTTTGATTGGGCTGTACCACTGATTTCTGTTTAACAACTGAGTCGCTCATTGCTAAGAACTTTACAAGATTGAGTGGCACTTGATTTAAGAAAGTAATTGTGTAGTTTGAAAAAAGTCATCAAGACTTCATAATGGATTAATCAATCTTTTACTACAGTACTACTGTACATTACTACTATCTTGTACATAAAGAATGGGGGACATGTCGTTTTGTAGTTTTCTGTCCCTTTAGCCCCTTTTGCACAAGTAAAAAAAAAACATGTTTGTCAATCACTCGACAGCCAATGCAGGTATTTATTGGCATCAGCTACGATGGCATCAGCTACGCATTCATCTAATCAAACACAACACCCAATTCAGCTGCACAAAAGCACTGTAAACGTAACCTGCCCAGTGTAGCACTGTTAGACCACAAACACATGAAAAAAGGCCAGTTTAGTCATTTTGTCTCCTTTTTGGTCATTGTGTATCTCGTGGCTGTTTTGCATCTCTTTGCAGTTGTTTTGCTTTGCAGTCATCTGATTTACTTTCCAACAAGAAATGTTGACAGTCACTTCAAACAGAGGGTCTGGCACAGGGCTCCCGTGACCCCTTGGCCCCCCCGGGACTGTTCCTGATGGGTCTGTTTAGCAATCCATCCATGGACGCAACCCAAGGCCTGATGTTTTGGAAATGAGGCTGTAAATATGTCCTGATGTGCTCATGGTTTATGTAAAGTGAGGACAAATTTGCTGCCACCAAAGCAACTGATCAGACCATACAGGTGTTGTTATTGATCTGTATTTTATGCTAATTTTGTCAACAACCATGTGAAAACATTAAGGTGTTGATCTGCATCTCAACACTGAAAATACTGTCTGACACATTGTCCTTACAAACAAAACAAAATGACAGATCCTACATTGTTGTGTAATATGTGTTTAAGAAGAAGTGTCCCACTTACTAAGCGTTCAAGAAGATTTTGACATTCAGCAATGTTTTCTTATTTGGGATTGGTTCTTAGCTAGAGCAAAATATCCGCACACTCAAGAGCGTAGTTAAACACATTTGAGAGCTGAATTAGAATAATTTTCTTATAATTTTGAACTCTATTTTACAAAGCATTGCGCTGTCCTAAAAAAACACTATAGACACTTAATTCACATAAATTATGTTTATTGGGAACCACACCATAGCAATTAGGTGACAGATCATGCTATTTATGATGGCACAGCTAAGAGTGCGGTCTGTCCGCTAATAATGTGCTAGTCCAGCTCAGATAAGACTGGACAAACCTGTCCCCCTCCAGTGCTCTACATCTCTCTGCTTTGTTTGCCAATACTTGTTTCAGCTTCAGATTTTAGATCAAACCATTTCTTCTTTACTTCGTCAGTAGTGCACTCTTTTTCAAATACACCATTCAGTCTTTTACTTTGCATCCACTGCTGATGCTACTAAATATAACAGCATGTTGTTTGTTGACTTCCTGCAGCAGTTCCTCCACTTCAGCACTACTGAAGTTCTTTTGGATTCTTTTGAGTTCTTTAGATTTTCACCTGGGCATTTTAACTTCAATTCTCAACTCACCTTCTTTGCGAAATGTCTGTGGTTTCTGTGTTAGTTTCATGCCCTTTTATGGGGATTGATGAGGCATGAATCTGATGTCAGTTTTCTGAAGAAATTTCCTAAAAACAACTTAGGAATTTAAGAAAATACAACAACAGTCGTGTGTTAGCCTTTTGTGCCTTAACTCAACCAATTCCATAACGAGGACGAATCAGAAAACAGACATATAAATATTAATTGTATGTGTTTCGTCATTTCCGGGTGAATAGTAGATGCGTCTTGTCCAGTGAGGATGAAGTTAAAGAGAAATGTATAGATGCAGTTGATTTCCTGTTGTTTTGGTATTCTTTGTTTACAGAGATCTGTAAAAGTCTATTTAAGAAATAGTGATGTTGTTTTCACATGTAAACCTCCTGTTGCCCTATCTGATCAGATACTACTCCTCCCTGTCCTCCCTCTCTCTCTCTCTATCGCTGTCTTTCTCCTTGAAATTCCTCCTCAGCAGCCTTTCCTCCCTTTTTCTCCTATCGGCATCCTCTTTACCCCGTCTTTTCCTCTCCTCCTCCTTGGTCTCTATCATCAAAACCTCTTCCTCTCCCTCCCTCTGCCTCCTCCTTAACAACCTCCCTGTGCTCTGTCCCTCTCCTCACAGGCCTTCCCTCCCTCTCTTTACTACTAACATCCCCCTGTCTTCCTCCCCCGGTGTTTTCAATTTAGCGCCACTATGAACCAGTTCAGATTGTAACGCTATCAATTAGTCAGCGACTCCAGCACGTTTATTTAATGGGGCCGAGAGTGAGCTACGGTGATTTACAGGCTGCGAGGGAGATGTAAGGGAGAGATGTGCAGACATGGGCTGATATGGGTTTTTTTTTAAGTCTGTGGGAACGGAGCCTATATGTACTGTGTACCTTGAGGATTTGGTGCTGCGGTTTAAGGTCCCTGCAGTAATGTGGTGAAACCTCTATAAGATGAAAAGGTTTGGAGAGGAAGAAAAGAAATGCGAAGGAAAGAGAAAATGTTTGAGATTTTCTGGAAGGCTAAATGCCCCTTTTCACATGTATTGGATTTCAACCACAGCAGCTTTTTGTGCAAGAGCTGCATTCTTCTTATATACTATGGAAATGCTCTAAGATAAAAAACAGAAGGTAAAGGTATAAATACTGTATATTGAGTAAGTATTTCGCCTTCAAAGAAAAAAAAAAATGCAACTTCAATGACCATCGCTGTTAAATTCCCAACTTTTCTTCTTTGTCTGTTTGTTGTTTTTTTCCTCAACTGGCCGAAAGTCGATGATGTAATGTCACACAGACATATTTCCATTTGAAGGAGGAAAATGCTGATTTCAAGTGCATAAATCATTTTGATGATATCTGGCAAAGAACAAATCTTTTCCTGTTGTTTAGAGGCAGAAATTCATTGCTGAGAAAATATGGTATTATTAACTGATCACACAATGTAGCTGTAAGACATTGGCATATGTACAGCTAAAAGAAACGTTATTGTCCAAAGTTGAAGAAGTTTTAGAACATTTCTGGAAAATGTTGAAGATCATGTGTTGAGGTTTTATTTTATGTTGTACAAAAAAAGAAAGGAAAATGCAAATCACTTTGTGTTAAGCAACTACTTTTATGTAAATATTCCAACTGTGTTGCTCCTAGTACTGAATAGCTTTACAGCATTTTTTTTTTTTTTGTTACTTTCATGATGATGATTTTGTCTCTTTTCTGTCTGGCTGCAGGTTAAGTGGGTGAAGACCAATCTGCTGATGTCGAAACTGGAAATAAAACATTTTTCTCCATCTTTTATCCCAAATCTGTTCCCTTTATCGCATGCCAACGCTTTTTATTCATCATGGCATTTCCGAAAAAATTCAGTTTTTCATTTTTCATTTTGGATGGATATTTAGTAGATTGATGATGCGTCAGCTGGTAGTTTCATCCCCTAAAGATCAGATAAGATTTGTTGAGAAGGTAGGAATGGATCTCATGTTAGTCTTATGACACAGGGAGCACATGGCCTCTTATCATTTGATATGTAACACGTCAGTGCCTCCTCTGTCCTTCAGTCAGCTCTCTACAAAGGTATCACACACACCCACCGACAGGGAGAGAGAGTTCAATGTTGTTTAAGTACACAGCAAGTAGAGTGCATTATATTTTTGGTTCTACCACTATATTTAGAGCACAACCATTTGTCTTTTTATTTTAAAGCTTCTGCCACAAAGAAATTCACAGGAACTACGGTTCCACAGCAGCACAGACACAAAACACACACAAAACAAATGGGTGGATATCCAAGATAATGTTTTGTCAACGCAACATAGAAATTGGCACATTGAAAAATTACAAAGATTCATCATTATTTTTGCCAATATTCCTGTCGGTAATAATAACATTACACTCAACTAACAAAAACAGATCACTGGCTTTATTCACCTTTGACCCTCTCTGCTTGCCGTTGTTGGACAAGCACAGAGCGTATAGGCCTAGCTACAGTCTGTTAACAAGTAAGAGACATAATGAACTGGATTTATCTTTTAAACGATCCTTGAAGATGTGCAGATTTCACCTTTCAATAAAACACCAAAGCACATAATATGTATCAATACAGTGTGTGTGTGTGTGTGTGTGTGTGTGTGTGTGAAACAGTGCGGGGGAGCAACCTGTTATGGGAGAACCGGAGAAGGGTTTGTTGGCTTGTCGGTACGCACAGCCAATGACCTGTCGCCTGTCACCGAGCCCCCGTCGTGTCTCTCAGTGTCTTCCTCTTAATTACCCATCATTCCTCTCGCGGCAAGGCCCCTCACAAATTACAGCATATTGTCCCCCGCCGATCAGCCTGTCATCATGCGGCTCCACGTTTCAGAGCGCGCCTCATTGTGGATGGAGAGCAGAGCTGGGGGGCCCGGGGAGGGACGCACAAACACACACACACACACATATATGCACAGAGCTTTGACGTGTATCTACATGCACACTCACCGATTAATTTGAATAGACATGCATGCAACAAAACCATTAGTGTGTCCACATTACACACACACACACACACACACAGAGGCCAGGCCCATTAGCCCTGGTGCCAGCTGACTCTGTGACCCAGACGGTTTTCTGCCATGTCAGCAGGACCAAATGACAGTGCTATGGTAGCAATACCCCCTCACTGTCTCTCTATCTCTCTCTCTCTCTCTCTCCCTCTCGCTGTCTCACACACACACACACACACACACAAGTATTCCCTGATATGCCGAGAAGAGAATCTGACGTCCTCGCTGTTGATCAGCTGAATCATTTCTGCCCCAAGAAATGAGCAGGGAAGTGACCCCTCTGTTTATAAGGTCGTTGAGCGTTTACAGCAGGATTCTAACCCAAACGATGCACACATGGTACATGCAGATGTGATGCTTGAGGTGAAAATCCTAAAGTTTGATGGACGAAAAGCTGAATCAACAGGATATATAAAGTTTTAATTTTTCTTTCTTTAGAGTTTGAGAAAATATTACGTATGCTAGTTTATTTCTCAGCCTCGAATCCATTCAATTCTATCTAAGATGAAGACATTCATGAAAAAAAATTAAATTAAAAATGTTTCTGAAGAAAGAGTGAACTCAATTTTTTACCAAATGATACTCAAACAGCAGATTCGTAGTATTTTTTTTTTAAGTTTTTGTATTTATTTTTTTACAGCACAACTTGCTCTAAGTGACATCCTGAAAAATGTTGATTTCAGTATAATCACTTTCATTTATTCTTAGTGGAGAACTTAGTACAGTATTTTCACACACACACTTATATATCCAGAAAGATGTTTGTGGAGACGTCGCCCCTCAGCTTTATTCTCCTTCACTCTGACTTGCTGCAGCTCTGTTTGTCTCGCAGGAGGAACTGTAGCTGCTCCGAGTCGACGTCTGCCAAGTTGTTGCATCAGTTGAACGTTAAAAACCTATTGAAAAACAAACACATAGTAAACTTTAATTGTAGGCATTTGCCTTGGGAAGGAGGGCTCGCAATTTTACTGGTGCTCTCTATTATTACCTAAAATGCAGGCAAAACACTAATTAATAATCACTAGCATATGCTGGGTGAAGTGTGGAATTCTTTTACTGTGGCATTAGGTGCAAATGAGATTAAAAGTGCAGTAATGGCTGCACAGACCCTCCATCCAACACGCTCACTTTAAACAGCACATCTGACAGCTTGTTTTTCTTGCAATGGGCCAAGATGCAGGTAACAGCTTTAATTTGATATCAGTTCTTATTTAGAGATTATCTCATATAGTAAGAAAACAAGTATCACTTCATGTATGGTGTACGGCATTTTTGACAAACACTTGAGCTCAGTTCTCGGACTACGTTTGCACGGGAGATTTTGTCCTACAGTGTCGCTAATATGACAAAAAAGTGCCATGTGTATGAAGAATTTAGCACCCTGCAGTTCCCAAACAAATACCTCTTAATTATAAGCAATTGGCCCTCCTTCCCCTCCGACCGCTGACTGGGACACATGAAAGCGTTAGTAATTGTAAGAGTTGCTGCGTTTATGTGGTGGGTGGGTGGGTGCGTGGGGAGGGGGGGGGGGACTGAATGTGACGCGGCTGTAAAAAACAAAAATGGAAGGCTCTCATTGAATACTTCCCTCTTCTCTCTCTCTCTCTCAAGAAATGAAGCAAGGGAGGGGGGGAAATTCTCCATTTGGCACTGATTAGGGAAGACGCAAATTTGAAGGAGGGGGCTCTGAGACCACAGGGGTTACACACATGTATCTGCAGCCACGACACTCTGGGCCCCCTCTAATTTAGATGTCTAAGAATTTGCTGTATGTGCTGCCTCATGCCAGTAAGTCTCAGCCTCACTGTAAATAAATGGCACAGGGCAGTGTGCAGTCACCCCCATTTGTAACTCATTAAAATATTTTCTCTGTGACATATTAATTAGGGTGTTGCATCTGTGTCTTCTCGGCTGTGCATGAGGAGAGCTGAGGTTTCGCATGCTTGCTAACAGTGTGTGTTTGTGCGCGCGGCGTAATTCATAAAAAAAATTATGTAGTGAGCAGGGACAAGACAGCTCCACACCTCTTTGAGCCATCTGTAACTCATCGTCTTATTGTTTAAAAACAAAGACTCAGATGTCTTAGCGTGGCTCTTACTGGAAGTGTAAAGCAATAGACTCTTTTACTGACAAACGGGGCAGTGTTGGGATTTGAGAACCACAGCAACTCAGCACATGTTTCAACCTCAGAAATATCCTCAGACAAATGTTGATCAGACACCAGCTACTTAGTTTTACATTAGAGCAGGTTGTTTACAGTTTTAGAGCTTTCTTTGCTGCTCTTAGCGACACTGATGAGAGCGACGAGACTGAAACCATAACAGTAAAGTTGTGGCTTTTGAAACCAAAAACAATGAGCTGGAAGATGCTGAAACTCTCTGTGGAGCTGTGTATTAAAGCAGAAGTATAAGCGATCCGGTCGTTTTGGCTAACTTCCTGTCAGCCGATGGAGTTAGCAGTCCCCGCCCTCGTCCCTACGTCACCACATTCACGCGCATCCCTTGGCTGCACACACAGAGAGGACCGCCCCTTTATGTCGTTCTCTCTCCTCATTGGATAAAGGTTGTAGGATACAAGAGAAGTTTTCTCCTCGGCTTACAGCAGAGCAGACCCGTGTTTCAGACCAAACGCTCTATATAAGTGATTGCTGTCGGAAGATATAACTATTTAAGACTCATAGTAACACAAACATTCCGCTTACTTCTGCTTTAATTCTCAGTGGGTACATCACAACAAGTGACACCTCGAACATTTTACACGCTCATTTGTTGCAATGTTAATATAAATGTATAGATTAGCATAACTTTTAACATACTGAACATACTGGGTTTACTGGCTACCATTGTAAGTTTTAAACTGACAACAAAACACAACACAATAAAAAAGAAGGAAAGAAAAAAACAATGTGTTTTTATGCTATTTTACTTTTTCTCTAAGTGGCTGGAAGTTGCAAACTGAAACTTACAGTATGTATTCAATTATCTAAGTCACTCTGGGGAAATATACTGCAAATACACTTAACTTTCCCTCATCAACTTTTTAGAGATTAAAGTGTAACACAGTCGGCATGCTAATTAGAATGGCAAAGGCGAATCTATCTCAGCCTTACTTCTTTTAACTGGAACTAATTGAAATTGAATTTCTCGATCTCTGACTCTCTTTCTGTCTCAGATACAAACACAGCGTTGATTTCCCTCCAGCGTATCTTCTCTCTCTTCATGTCGATTATCTTTGTATCTCTTGGCCCCGCTGAGAGAATTATGGCTCTAATAACTTTCATTCGAGGCCCCTGTAGCATCAGTAAAATGTTTACAACAAGAAGGCAGAGAGGTCCTTTGGTGAAGCCATGCGTTCGTTACAGAGCCTTTGACTCAATTCAATGTGTATAAATATACCCATTTCATTATGGAGGCCAGTCAAATATTTGTTTCAGCGGTTTTCCCCCCATATAATGTAAATTGCTGCAAGCTGTTGCACTTGGAAAATGTTTTCTCATAATGCTTTTCTGCCTTCACATAAATCACAGCTAAATGTTGCATTCAAATGACTACAGACAGGCAATTTATTCTTGGCTTCCCTTGTGCCCCTCGAGAGAGGTTTGTGGCGAGCGGGTCGCTTCAGTTTTTAATAGTGACTGTCATTATTTGTTGACAGTTGTTCATCATCCTTTCCAAATTTATTGTGTTCTCCTGAAAGTATTTCTTTGTTTTGACCACTGTCAAATGAAGTGAGGGGTGAAAACATGTCAAGAATTAGGGCCACTGTGAGGCAACGAGCACATGACATGACATCTTTTTTTATAGTGAGGTTAAGAGTGATTCTTATAATAACTATCATTGCGTGTTTCTATGAATCTTGCTCAAAAGATACTCTAACAAATATCAATAACATTTTAACAAGGATTTATTGTTCGTCTTTCTTGTCTCACATTTGGCCTCCATGCTCCACTGTGTAACCAGAACCAGAGACCTGGAACGCCACATTTTCATTCCCTCCACAAAAGAGAATAACTCTCATGATATATGAACCACGACTTGTCCCGTACAGTGTGAGTTAGTGCTGCTGCTGAGCCGCTCTGTGTCAGCTTTTAACTGAATCTCAGCGGGGTTTGCCGACTGTCGGCTCGCTGTGTAAGCGGCCCGGAGTCACCCCACCGAGGGGTTTTGAGGAATCTGTCAGCAGCAGCGGTAAGCAGAGGTAATCCTGCAAAAAAAAAAAAAAAACCTGTCTATTAGCTGCCTGTTAACTGGCCCTCTACACCATAATGACAATGTAGAGCACAAATGCAACCCTTGGCATCCTGAGGTTGGACTGTGCAAAGTGTTACCACGTCTGAAGTTGGGTGTAGTGAAGTGGACCCACCTGCTAATGTTAGACATGCTGCAAATAGAAAGGACACCGTCCTGTCCTTGGGGTAATTACATGAAGGATATGATAGATTTAAATAAGAAAGCTGTGCTGGGCTGAGAGGTCTTTAAAGGGAGAAACTGTGAAAATGTGAAAACAATATTCAGTAGTTAGTTCAGTTATCTATTGGTAAGAAAGGAAAATTATGAGATTTCATTAAAAACAGTTCCACTAACATGAATACAAGTAACATGGAAACTGGATTCATGTAATCAAAGCTGTCAATAGTTTTACAGTGAGCCGAAAGCAATTTTCCACCATGGTGGACAATAAAGATTTATTGTATTGTACTGTATTATTGTATTGTATAGTTACATTTTACAATACTTACACCCCCATTCAAATGTAACACGGCTTTCAATTTCGAGACAACCTGCCAAAACTAATGGGAATTTATGTGTTTCTATCCACTTCTGAAATGTGATTATTAAGAGTTGTTAAACAGCTGTTTGTGTAATTTTCAGTTTGGTGGTAAAAAGACAGTATATGTTATGTGATTATGTTTACTTTTGGTCTCTTCAGTGGTTCTTTACATCATGTGCTTCATGTATGTGATCATTTATTTGTGTTGTGTTTCCACTGCACTTCGTCAGATTTTGCTTCCATCAATACATCAACCTCTTTTTATTTTAACCAAAAAAAAAGCTCATGAAAACAGATGGATGGAAACTGTCCTAATAACTCTGGGCACAGCAAAAAGGTCAACATGTCAGTTCCAGACATTGGTTAGCTCGATTAATATTGAAGTGGTGATAGAAAAGCTAAATACTGGATAGCCAGTCACAGAACAGCTGTAATAAAAGATGTACCAACAGATAATACTCCAACAAAGAAATCTGAGGAGTAGAAAAAAATAAAATAACTGTCATTATTTGCTTGGACATTGATGAAATACTGTCAGTTAAACAACAGCTGCTATAGAAGAGAAGCTGCATTTTGCCCCCTGACATCTTCAACGATTACTAAAGAGCAGAGATGTCACTTAGTGGCTCTTCCAGCATCAGCAGTGACACACAAAAATGTTAAATAAATAAGTGATCATTTGGTTGTGGTGCAAGTGTGATGGTTTTCAAGGATTTTTTGGGACGGTCACGCCTTTTTCGGGAAGCCCAGTTGCTGGACCTGGTCCCTGGAACATGTCAATGATTAGACTCTCATTGGGGGTTGTGAGATGTTGTCAGGGGTCCCAGAATTTGTAGCCACGCCCCACCCTGCTCATGGCAAACTTGTCATATCCTTTACAACGGCTCTTGGATATACGGTCATGAGGAAAATCCAAGGGAAATCTGATGTGATTAATTTTGAAGATTATGTTGATGAGTCCAAATTCAGTTTTGTCAGGAATGTTTGGCTAATATGAGCTCAGAGTTGGTTCAGGGTCAGTTTGTACAGCTCACTCAGAGCTGACAAGCGGCCAGCTCAGTTACAAGACACGCATGGATGTTTGGATGGAGACAAATTTGTCATTATCATTTAAAATGGGATGGTATGGTCATGTGAATGCTCCATTGGGTGGAACCTTCCGTGCCCGACCTATCCCAAAGATTCACCGTGTGTCACTAATGAAAAGAATATGGCCCCAAACATCAGACAGCAAACTCGTTTTTGTTTTTTTGCACTCTACGACGTCCACAAAAGGCCCGACCTTTGTTGACTGTGTCCAAAAGGATGCAGCTGTTGGGACACAGTAAATAAGTGTTCTTCAGATATTATTACATTGATATAATGATGTTCAAACATAGGTGATTTCATAAGTTGCAACAATGCATCTTTAAAAACCACATGCAAAACTTAAATAAAATCGGTAGAGGTGAAATAAGTGGACAATTACAGTAGTAATCAAATAGTTGAATGACAGGAAAAGAGTGAATTAAAAATGATTTAATATTGTTTTGATGATTGATTAATTGTATCGGCCAACAACAACATGATGCCAGCACCATGGGCACAGGAAACTGTAAAATACTGTGATATGACATTTCATAAACCAAATTCATCTACACATTCTATAATGAAACCAATCGTTAGTTTAGTTGCATTAGTTGCAGAGCTAATTAGTTATAGTCACAGTATTAGACATCGCGTCAAATGAAGTTGACGGACTTGAGAACATGATGAATTGTTAAAGAAGCAGACTTTCTTCTCTTCTTTTCTGACTTTCTTCTCTTACATTAAGCCCATAATGCAGCTCAGTGGCATCTTTCATCACAAAACTGTTTTGGGTGGCTAAGCAGTATTCATCACAATGAGTAAACAGATTTCTAGCTGTAAATTATTATCTCAAAATTTGCAAAACAGAATTCATAATGCAAACCATCCACTGTAAAGCTGTAGAAATTAGTTGTCATCGTGTTTTACAACAGTTCACTATGACATGACCATGGTGAAATTAGCAGGGATGATTTTAATGAACAGTATGCTCATAGACAGATGTATTCATCCCCATAACACTACTGATACCACAGCTCTGGTAGCACATGACACACAAGCCAGACCCCATGTCTTATATTTAGAAATCATGTTGACTGAAAACCAAATGTACTGTTTGGTAAACCCACTTTAACACTTTGACATTGAGTTTGTTTTACACTTACACGAGTTTTCATCACTCAAACTGCATTTCTGCTGCATCATGCTCTGCATTTTTTCCTGCAGATGTTGATAACTCATGCCCCTCCTGCGTCTTAGCCGGCCGAGTCATGGATTCAACAGATCACCATTAATCACACCGTGACCTTCCTCTCAACCAAGCCCATCTAAAGCTCATTCATCCCCATTTGCCATGAAGCTCTGCGGGTCGATAATTGGCAAAGCAAAACACAGATTAAACCCAATTTAGAGGGTTTCAACTTGAAGCTTAGCAGAGACAGCCAGGCTCAGGCTGAACTGGAGTTCACTGCGCTCTGGTCCTCTCTGCCTGTCTGAGGCTGCACCGGGAGGGGACCGCAAAACCTAAATCAAACCAGTCTGTTCCCTGTGTTTGTGTTTGCGTATGTGTGTGTGAGAGAGAGAGAGTGTGTGTGTGTGTGTGAGAGAGAGAGAGAGCGAGAGAAAGAAGGAGAGTGAGAGAGAGATGCAGAGAAAGGAAAAATGTGTATGTACGTGCGTGCGTGTGTGTGTGTGTGTGTGTGTGTGTGTGTGTGTGCAAGACATGCAACAGTGCACTTCTCCCTGCAATGCCATCACTAATAGAAACCAACTTCCAGTGTTCAAACTCCATTTGCCTCCATTAACCTATTAGCTTAAAGTTTAATTGCAGGATGTCGTAAAATGATTTGGTCTATGAGTAATGACAATATTTCGGCTCTGTAATGGCCAGAACAAAGCAAACTAAAGCTAAGCTAAGCAAATCCCGTTGTTTTTGTTCCTCACGGCATGTCTGGGCTGCAGCTTTGGGCCTTTACATCGCTGTGTCTGTCAGATAATTGTTTACTGGCAAGGTTTTTGTTGCATGAGGGCAACATCACGGCAGGATAACAAACTAATAACTAATTTCATGGCTTTTGAGTCATTTTAAAAAAGACCATCGTGAGGATCAACTTTAAAGAGCAACTGTGACTAATCGGACAGCAGGTATTCAAAGTACGGACCGTTTCTTATAAAGTGAAAAAAGACAACTCATGGCTTTGAAAAAAAAAACATAAACCACTTAAATTCTGTTTATCAAACAAGCGGTGCAATGAGCAGTGGAGACCACATTCCTCTCTGCAACCATGGGAGATGACCCCTAGGTGGCAGCGTACCTCATGAAACCTCCAACACTGTAACAACAACATCACTCCAATTACAAAACCTCCTCAATTGTCCGAGCTTTTATTTGCTCCGCACGGCAACGACACTGGGTGACAGTGTGTCCGAGCGCTCAGTAAGTTATGATCAGCTGCCCTGGCTCTCGCTCCTGCCCTTTAAACAGCAGCTTGATAGGATCTGTGAGGCACGCTGGGCATGTATAGTGTTACTCCCATCAAAGGGGACTGAATGGAGGATGATGTGTGTACTGCCTCTGCTTAGTGGAGGCATTTCCAGCTGGCGCCAGGGCAGAGGAAACCCACTGAGACACACAACAACACACACAGACACTGGGGTCAGCCTGGATTCACCCCCCCACCCCCCTCCTTCTCCATGCCTCTTGGCCTCCACCGCCTTCTCTTCTTCTACCCAAACGCTCACCCCCCGCCTTCACTTCCCAGGCCTGGTCGCCTCTCATCTGCTCCTTCTCTCTTGTTCATCCTTTTTCTTCTGTTTCTCCCTCCATCTCTCTGCTGTCTCTTTTTCTGTTCCTTTCTTTCACCTCCTATTTTGCAAACTCAACAGTCGCACGCCAAATTTTCCAAAGAGCCAGTTCAAACAGGTTAATAAGGTTAAAAAAAAAAAAAGGATAGGGCATATTCATTGGTATACTTACAGATAAGTATCGGAGCAACTCTCAAATAATCACATCAATGTGCAAGTTCAGCAGCAGCAGCCAATCAGAGACAAGGATTTACCCTGAATGTTCCATCCTTCAAAAAAAGATTAAAAAACAAACAAACATAACTACCGTAATTTAATCAATTTTAAAAATCAAATACCAGCACAGTGTAAACAATAATACCTATATAAAATGTATAAGAGGGATTAAGTAGCTTAATAACCAACTGGCGTCACTGGGAACAAAACTAGTTTGGAAAGGGAAATAACTTGCTGTGCTGGTCGATGAGGCGAAATTTGAAAATTCATCAACACCTTGCTCTGCAACCACAGAAAATGAATATAAAAAGTGACTGACAAAATTTACAGACTTTATTGTTGTGTATCTTGTAAGAAACCTTGTTAACGTAGCTATTTGTTCAAATATAATATACAAAATGACCATACTCACCATTATACAGTAGCCTAGGCTACATGGCTTCAGGCCTCTACTCTGAGCAAACAAGAGTTTGCATGATACACATCACCTTCACACCTGTCACTTGGCAAAGCAAGCAGCCAGTTAGCCTAGCTTAACACAAAAAAGGGAAAGTAGCTAACCTAGCAGTCACCAACTACTGACTGAGGGTATCTAGTCTAGTGTGTTGGAACGGTTCAGTAACAAAAACATAGAAACTTAAATCTGTCATTTACTAGAGGTTATTCTGACAATGCAGTGTGATGAAAGAAAAGGCCCACGCTCTCTATCACACCTTTCACACAAAACCATCTTTTATGATTCTCGTTATTATCATTATTTTATTTTAAAACTGAGCCTGCTTCAGTGGGAGCTGCTGTTTCACACCTCCTGTCAGATCAGCCTCAGATACACAGGGAATAGAAAAAGAGGAACACAGTACTTACATCACCACAAAGCCGCCCTCCTTCTCCCCAACATCTGAGTGACATCAGGGTTTAGTGGAATCTGATTCCGGCGGGATGTTAACGGCTAAATGCCTCTTGACTCGGCACTGCTTCCCAGTCTTCAGGGGGAGTACTGGAGAAAGGGTGTGTGTGTGTGTGTGTGTGTGTGTGGTGGTGGTGGGGGGGACTCTGAGTGGTCAGGACAAATTAAAAAGCCAACCTGCTATTTTACTGCTCAGATCTGTTGATGCTATAAAGCAGGAAAATGGGGCTTGGCGGCCTTTACATGACTACTCCGGTGATTTTACGTGATTTTCCCCCGGCCCTGAATCCAAGCCTTCTTGGCACAACATGCTATGTCTTGACCAAGCATGGGATCCGTAAATGCCCTAATAAAGATTTTTTAGCACTTTATTTAGTTCCATGCCCTGGGCCAGCAGCCTCTAAAGTATGTCACTCAGTAACAGTGGAGAGAAGAAATAACCCTAAAGGCTAAACAGGGCGTAATGTAGATTTAATTAACAAGCCAAGCATGGGCTCACACACACACACACATCAAGGCATGAATACACACTCTAACAGACACAGAAGCCCAAAGATGCACGTGTTGAAACACAAAGACACACTCACATAACTGTAGGTTAATGATAGTCACACACGCACTTCTAACAAGGCAACACACACTTGCGCAAAAAACATCAAGCCACACATCCCCGGGTTTAGAGCGATGGTGTGAAAATATGTGAGTGTAAATGAGATGCAGACAGGCTCTCAGCAGTGAAGCAGCAGAGAGAGAGGGAGAGAAAGAGGATGTGGCTTGGCTTTGAATTGCTAAACTAAAGTTTGAGGAGATGGAAGGAATCATATTCTGAATTCTATGCATACTGATCGTCTTTGAGCAGCAGAGTGTGAGAGGAGCCGTACATATCCCTCCGCTGCTTATTTGGGATGTCACAAATTCTTTTTTGAAAAAGAAAACCGACATCGCTCTCTCATGTAGCTTGTAGTGGAGGTGGAATAAGTATTCACAGGTTTTTACTTAAAAACAAAAGTAGCATTAAAATATTGTTGTCCTGCGATTGATATATACTGTATAGCCTATATTTAAAAGTATTTCATATGTGTATTTGTGTAGTTTTACCAGGAAAACATGCTCAAAGCATCACAAAGTAAAATGTATCCCTATGCAGAGGGGCTTCTGTTTGTGAAGTATATTGTAAGTTGTGTGATAGTTTTTATTATGATTGATTCTTTATTTCACCCAAGAAAAAAGGCTGAGTATAGTATGTCAAATATGAAGTTACATTGAAGTGCATCACTTTAGGTGCAACTTACTGAGACAATAAGTGATTAATTAGTCATTATTAGTTTGCGCCGCTCAGCATCTAATTCAGAATTAATGAGGAATGACATAAGGAGGGCTTATAGGTCACTTCACCAACCCCATTTATTGTGTCAGTTGCTCTAAGATCATATCTCCTGGTCTGTTTTCAAATACAGTAACTGACTCTTTCCTTAGTAACTATTCAGTATTTAGTGTACTTTATTGTTTAGAGTGTATTTTCATCCTTTTTAATGACACATTCATATGAAAGCATATGGAAACAATACTGTTTGTGTTGTTAAGTAATATTTATATTGTATCTAATATGTAATAAAAAAAAAGTAATAACTGCAGCTGTCAAAGAAATCTGTCTATATTTAAATAATTTTATATTTCTTCATAATCTGACATTGGATTAATCTAGTACAATATCTTCTAGTTTGACTGGCTTCAACATTAAAATGCAGATGGGGCACAATGATTATGTGTGAAATTTACAGAACAGGATTCTTACTTTTGATGGAGCATTTTGCAACTTTCACCAAAGGACAAAATCTGAGTACATCCACCACGTACAGCTACATGTGGTGGAGTAGAAAGGACATAAAGTCTAAAATGCAAACAGAGAGTAGCATAAAATAGAAATTACAAGTACCTCAAAGTGTATGTATAATATCGCTATGAGTATTTTTAAGCCCTGCAATTATCTGATATATTCACTTTAATGAGTTCACCTACCTACCCACCCAACACATGATGAGCTCATGCAGTTGGCTACATTAAACTACTGATGGTGCTCTAAGTTGTAAAGTTCCTGCTGCATTTGGATTCAAACAATAAATAAATAAAAACTAATAAATAAATAAAAACTCCACAAATGTTTGTTGTTAAATCCACACACCAATAATTCATTAGTCTCAGTGAATCATTAATTCTGCTCATTAGGGCCGACGAATCTAAATCAACAGGGCTGACGGTGAATGAGAGAACTCAACACTTAAGTCATTTATTCCTGTTCACTCAGTGACATCAGAGCAGATGGGTCTGATGTAAATGTTTGGCACCTGAACCCGAGGGACAAGCTGTGCTGTGATCTCACATCTCTCCCACTCACATGCAGACTCAAAATAGGCTTTCCACCGTTTGAAATCATGGCAAGACAAAGACAAATGATCAGTCAGACAAATTAATAGACTTGTCAGGTAATTGTGCATCTTTTTTTTTGGTTGTTAAAAATCAACAATGTCTGATTCCAAAAGGTGAACTTCACATTTTCGTTTTTTCTCTCTTTAAATCAAATGAATCACAGTGCCTATGAGACTGGCAAACAGGTTTTCCTCTCAAATGACACCAAGTAATAAACACATAAATAGTCTGTTAATGAAATAAATAGAAAAGTGTGAAGACCATAAGACTCAGGTAGTAGATTCTAAGCACTAATTACATCTCTTGCATGATTGAAGCAGCTACAATATCACAATGAGTTAACCCTGTGATTATTACAGTGTACATGTTGATTTATGAGGCTGTTACAGAATACTGACAGCAACATGGATCAAAAACAAAATTAATGACAAAACTTGGATGGAGCATAATTAGCTTTTTTTTTTTTTTACAATCACCTCACACACATGAACATAGAGCCTTATGGTGGAGGTTTTGTGATAATACATTAACTTCTCACATCACCCATAATTACAGTAAGTAGCACACACACAGGATGTAACGTGACAGGTTTCTGAAAATGCAGACTTGTACAGTGACCTGGGAAAGTATTCAGGCAACTTTACTTTTTGTACATTTCATCATTCACCCACAATAAACCAATTAAAAACACCTTTTTATAGATTTTTGATACTTTGAAACTTGCTTGTTATGCAACTCAGATCACTTGATGTGTAGGAGTTGAGTTTAAAAACACACTTTCAGCAGACTTCCATGTTACAGAAATCTAATTTTGCAGTTTGGTGATAATAAAGAGTGGAATCAACTCATTTCATCAAATATTAAAATGGACAATTACAGCTCCTTGTGTTAATGGCTGGAGAGTGGGCACATTCACTGCTGATTTCATACATTCCCCTCTCAGACTGAATGAATAGACGGGGAGATAACACAATGGGCTGATGAGGAGAAACTTGCAGTAATCTCATTAAAAACTTGTTATCTTCACTTTTCGCTGCGAGCTCTCACCTCGCGCTACTTCTCTCACCTCCAGCTTTCTCAGACAAGTACACAAATCATATGCACACAAACACACTGCACTTGAATGTAAATATGAATTTACAGAGTATTTACATGACTGTATACACACACACACACACACACACACACACACAGAGGCATGCACGCACACACAGACGGAGAATGCACTTGGCTGAGTTTTCTCATGACTCAGTAACACTGTAAAAGTCAGGCACATTCTCCAACACTTTAATAACATTCCTGCCTCTAACCACAACATCTCACCACACACACATACACACACCACAGTTGGGTATTAGCTTATATTAAATATTAACAGAATATGAGTGGATTGAAGTTGGGTAAACTTGTGGTTTATGTTGTTGAGTCAAAATTTGGCAATTATCCAAACACTTCTAAGGTTTTAGGAGCAACACAATAGGCAAAAGAGTCAATGAACACTATGGGAGAGGAAAAGGATCTTGAGGACAAACCCACACACACGCACGCACGCACGCACACACACACACACACACACACGCACAGAGTAACTTATAGTAGTGCCAATCATTATTTCCTCCACTAACATTTCCATTTCCGTCAGACTCTTCACTCCTCTCCCTCCAGCACTCCTTTTGGCTGCTTGCTGTCTTCCCGTTTGGCCGCCTCGGCTTCCTTCAGAGCGCTGATGACTGGTAACCATGGCGATGGGAGCTCAGGTCCAGTCCTCTTAACCTGGTTGAGGTGGCTGAGAGCAGCGTACAGCCCGGTGTCCGTGCCGCCGTGGATCCCCGGCTCCTGCTGTTGCTGCTGCTGCTCTGTGTAGTACATCTCCAGAGCTGCCGGGGTGCAGTGCTTCTGCTGTGTCAACAGCAAGAACAGGACAACTGCATTGGTCTCTTGTTTAGGTGACACACTGTTCTGACTCTAATAACAGAATAAAGTCTGGACCAGAGGGTCAGCACGTACAGTATGACAGCTTCTCTACGTTAGACAAAGCTCTAGACAAGTCATTAGTAAGATGCCTGCTCAGTAGGGCTATAGAGCTTTCAATTGTGTGTAATGATCTTCATTGGGAGAAGATGTCATGGATTTGGCTCATTTGCAATTTGAAGATCAGAAAGTAAAGTTTGAATGAGGATTATTTTGTCAGACAATCTCCAAGAGCAAGATCAAAGCTTCAAACCCAAATTAAAAAGGTCTGTAAAATGCATACCTGTACAAGGAAACTGGCTTGTGTGTCCTAAAAGTCCTCAGTAAGTCTTTTAATGTTCAGGTTCTTCAAAGTTTCACATTACAGGCTTTTAGGTTCCTGTGTTGGAAACCTGACAATGGGTGTTCCGTCTAGACAACTTAAAAGGTTGCACAAATGCTGTACAAACCAATCCATCAACGGAAACCAGTATCACAATGTCCTGATGACTATGAAGTCAAAGATGCGCAGGCGAAAACAGATTTTTATCAGTTTATACAGGGCCTGTTACAACTTTCCACCAGTGAGAAACAAGTGAGAACAAATGTTAGTGCGATGGACAAAGTGAGTTTTTCTTTAATAATCTGCACAGCAAATGTTTCTACAAGTCAGATCAAAGGAGTGAAAATGCCTTCTGACAAAGTAGTTTTTCTTCATCCTAGTGCGCAGATGAAGTTAAAGACTCGCAGTAGTCTACTAGTGCACCGCGGCTGCCAGGCTCAGTCCTGTTTTCACTTAAGGAAAAAGCATCCTCAGAAACCAAAACTTGCTTGTTTTTGAAGTGAGGAAAGCTGTGCAGCGTGAGACAACACGGGTAAATTAAATCAGGCAAACTCAATGTCCAGCCTGTTTATGTTACACTTTGGAAGAAGGCCCACTTTGTTGTGTTGACCTCACAAGCATTTCTCCTCGGAGGATCCACTAACCTGACCTTCTCTCACAGCGAGGAGCCCAGCCTCTCAAAAGCACAGCAGTGACTACGCCACCCTCCATCCTCACTCCTCTTTTTATGTCTCCAACAACACATTAACAGGAAAAAATGCTGAAAGCAACTGTAACCGGCAAAAACTTCAAAAGCCTTGCCGGAAGGTCCCCCCCCTCCCCCCTTCCCTTCCTTGCTTCCCCCCTCACTGTTAAGCCTTTAATCACAGTTTAGTCACGCTCAGCCCTAATTAAAGACCCCTCCGATTCACAGGCAGGCGTCCCAATCTCTGCCTGACCAGAAAGCGGGCTGTGTCGCTCCTTCGCTCTCTCCTTCTACCTCCCTCTCTCTCCCGATCTCTCATTTTCCTTTGTGAGACAGGGTCTTTAACTAACATGCGTGGCAGCGCCGGCTCAGAGCATGGTGCCTCCAAGGTGTCATTTAGAGATAATGAGTTTGGTTTTCTATCTCCAGTTTTTCTGAGAATCGTCCTGAGGTGACTGGTGTGAGGGTGTGCCGAGAAACGGGGCATCAGATGAGCTGCACCGCAGACTATGTAAGTGCCCTTTGAGTGGGTGTTGCACAGTCCACTTTAGTCTGGATAATGAAATGATTATTCTGACATCGGAGGTTGACTCTGATGTGAGCTGCTTTTGTTAACTACAAGGAGTTATTAGTGTCTGATTTAGAGTGTAGTGTGATAGCAGAGAGATATTAATCTTTCCTTTCACTATGCGAATCTGCAGGTTTATGCATCTATATATTTGAGCAGGAATACTGAACATGAACTCAAAAAACTCACAAAAACTGCTAAGTGTGTGTGTGTGTGTGTGTGTGTGTGTGTGTGTGTGTGTGTGTGTGTGTGTGTGTGTGTGTGTGAGTGTGTGTGTGTGTGTGAGTGCGCCTACCCTTAGGATGAAACCTTCTGGGCAGGTGAGCTGGTCATACCACATGGCTTTGTACATGAGCAGGAGGAGCAGGCTGGTCAAGAAGGCCAGTGTGATGAGGATCAGACCTGTGATCTGGATAACATGCACATGAACCGTAAGATACTTAAGTACGTAAATGATAAGGATGGCAATATCATATTGTTAATAGCAACAAATTCCATGAAAAGCCCAAAATCTGCACTTTCTAATTTCCATACCGTCCATAGCTACCTCAACCCCAACCCCGGGGGATCCCTACTCAAGATGTAAATCTTTAAAAACAGGCCACAGATGTAAAATTTCATTTAAAGAAAATAGCTAGTCACTGACACAGGAGAAGAATAAAGGAGGAACTTGTCACCTGCTATGACTCACTGATGTGTTTTCCATAGTTTGGGGGAAAATATAGAGTTGTATGGTGCAAAAGAGATTGTGGTTACACAGACAATCCTTATCAACAGGATTGATCCATTGGTGGTTTTAGACTTTGGCATTAATGTGCTTAAAGGTGTACAGAAATGTAGTGAGTAAGGAAAACAAATTTGATTGGTCGTTATCGAGCGGGCGGGATATTCAAAGTTTGGGGCGAGACCGAGCTCCGTGTGTGTGTGTGCGTGTCTCAGACGTTTGAATGACGGATTACGGATCCAATATCAGTGGCTGGTGAATCGTGTACAGGCTGACGTGTAATCCGTGCGCCTGCATTATCCAATGCAAAAAAAAAAAAACACACTTTCATCCCGGATTTACTCAAAAATAGAATTGTGCACAAAGTTTGCCCTACATCGTCTGATAGATGAGTTATTACACTAATTTTATGACCCAGAGTGGGCTTAAATTCAATTTTCTTTTCTGTACACCTTTAATAAAAACGATGCCAGGCTGATACTGAAATAAGAATGTACCTACATGCAGATTTTGTGTAGTCAGGCTGTTGTTGTACCTTGGCTTTCTCTGAAACATCACTGTAGAAGTTGATGTTCAGCTTCTTGATGTTCGGCACGTACAGCTTGTTCTTCTTCTGCTGTAGCTGATACTGTGTGGATGTCTTCACAATGATCTGCAGAAGAGATAATCATCTCTCACTGTGACTCTTGAAAAATAAAAGCTCAGATCTCCTAATTAGCAATTATCCACATATCTGTTGAAAACTCTACTCTTCATGTCTAAAAATACATGTTCATCATTTGCAAAGTGATGCACACATATTAATATTATGTTAATGTTTCAACGGCTTCTAATCAGCCTGTGGAACATCCCAAGCTGCTGAGCACATCATCCAACCAAAATATGACTGAGAGCTTTCTTTGTGCATTATGCATTCAGGGAAGTGCTTACAGGGCATGGGCTAATGCCAAGGTTTTAACCCTGGACAGTAAGTCAGGGAAGGTAAATACAGCAGTTTCAGTGTTGGGGTTTATGCTGAAAAGCTAATACCCACATTAAATTTAATGTGTGCATTCAGAGTCAGACATGTTCTGCAGCGAGATGCAATCCGTTGGCTATTTCTATAATGCTGTAATGGTTGGTTGGTGTGTAACTTGGAAACACAGTAGCTGTTTCTGAGAAAAACAAACGTGAGTGAGCAAACACACTGACACACACTTAACAAGCTGGACTCACCTTGTCTGCGAATGGCTGCTGGAGCTGGTTGACCTCCAGGGGTGTGATTAGAGGGATGTTATCAAAACCGTCGTCCGCAGATGGCTGCTTCTCCAGCTTCTCAGACAGATTACTGCCCAGCTTCACCATGGCTGCTTAGCTGCCCGAAAATGCCTGGATGGATCTGGAAAGTAGGGATGGACAGCTAGAGTCAGGCTGACTCAGACCGTGTGTGTGTGACCAAATGTGACAGCACTGCTTGTAGCTTGAACCGAGGATCCTGCCAGGACATGGAGGAAGGTGGAGAAAATGACAGTGTGATGTGTAAAACACGACATGATGAATGTGCTGTGTAGACCACGCCAAAGGAGGAGTCCAAGAAAAAGTTAAACAGATTAGTTTGTAGATGCTAAAAGAATGGCTTGTGATGTTGGTCTAATGTGGCAACGAGTCAAAATTCAAATGTGTCCAGTACTTTAGTTTGTGACCAAATACCTGTAACATCTCCCTCAGCCTTCAGTTATATACAGTAACTTTGTGTTACGTGCAAATGCAAATGTTAGCATGCTACTGTGGCAAGGTGAAGAGGGCCCGGGCGGGCTTCGAACCCCAGACTCCCGGGTAAGAGTGATGCGCGCTAAGCAGTCACCCAAAGGGATGTCCCCTTGGCCAAGTGGTTAGCGCGCATCTTACCCGTGAGTCATGGGTTTGAAGCCCGCCCGGGCCCTCTTCACCTTGCCACACTACCACGCTAAACCATGATAGTCACATCATGGTAACCCTTTAGGCCTATGGCCAACATACATGGCTCAACATCAGCATTTTAGCATCGTCAATCATGTTAGCCTGCTGGAGTTAGCAATGAGTTTATAGCAACATTACCGAGCTGTCATAACATTAGCCTTGTTAGCTTATTAAATCAAACAATACATTCAAAGTGATAGAAAAACACTCTGGGTAGTCTATGTTGCCTAAGTTTGTATCTTTTTTGTATCTTGTACCAAAACTGAAATGTATCTTTGCTGGTTGCCTGGCAACAAGAAATAGCTCTACACATAGGCACATGGGTCCTGTTAAACCACATTGTAGCACACTTTAGTTTTTTAATAGATTAAACCAGACTGACTCAGAGGAGCTGAGAGGTGGATTTTGTTACACTATCTTTTTCTCAGCCTTTATGATAAACTAAGCTAGCTGGCTGGTGGTTTCAGCTACATTTACTAGTAGGCCTACTACCAAACTCTCGGCAAGCAAGCAAACAAGCACAATCATATTTTGAGCTCTTCCTCCAATAAATACGTAGTGACTAATTCAATCGAGTTATGGTAAGCAGATTTCTAATTATGTGGTTTGAAGTGGAGGCGGACTGAAATAACAACAGGCCCTAGTTACAGAGAAGCCTGTTGTCTTCCTGTTGATCAAACCCATAAGTCTAGAATAAACATGTTTCATAACTACTGTGTATGATTCATCTTGTGTAACTTCTCCCACCGGTGTCTTATCTTCAAAATGTGTAATCAACGTGCAAATCCAAATGAGCCATCAACATGGCTCTGATATTCTGTTTGCTCTCCTCGAGTGAAATGATCACCTAAAAGTGGAGGGAAGAGGTGATGAGCCACTTATCTCATTCACACAGTGCAACACAACACCTTCTGCCAGCCAAGGACCCCACGGGCCCACTGACGCCAGTGACTCACAATGATGATACACACACCAGGAGGCAAAGAGCTACAGTTGATATGCTCTATAGCCTGGTGCACAGGAAATGTGTTTTTGATCAAGGAAATGCAGGATCATTAGCAAAGGCCACAGGACACATTTATTACTGTGGATGAATAATCTGCTAACGAAGATAGTAAAAGCTGTCAGGAGGTGAAGCCCCTCGAATAATGCTGATGATTTTTATGTTGTAAAAGTCGGTGTTAAATCTGAACATTTTATGTCTAGGATTATTTCACCAGAAAAAAAACAATCAGGTGCAAACTAATCTCTGCTGTTGTATGTCGGGTAAAAGACACCTTTGCAGAAAAGAGTAGGCTATTATTAGGCCTACTCAAGATTAGAGCAGGCTACAGTGTCCTTGTTGTGCAGCTACAGTGAGTGGGCAGGTTAGGTGGTCATTTGTGCTGACCACCATTTTTCCTCCCCACAGTTAGAGTGAAACGTGGGTACAATGAATCATTCTGTGATTAACAAATGAGGGGGGTGTCGCTGTCAAACTCCAAGTGCTCCCACAATCTGACAGGAAACAAGTCTGAAAGAGCCTCATATGACACCTTTAGTAATGCACAACCACCACTTTTTGGTTAAATTATATTTCCTGTAAAGAAACTAGTGGTATCAGAGTAAAGCATGACTTTACAGTTTAATTCACTGGGGTAGTTTCACATAGACTATACACTCCTCAACAAACAGGGCAGTGAAGACGCAGCAGCTCTCTGAAGGTGAACACATGCTGTGTTTGGAATAGGTATAGAGCGGGCTGTTTGCAGGCTGTGCCTCTCAAGTTCTTCAGGGTTCACTGGCCATGCATATCTGAACTTGCTGCATTGAAGACTGCAACAAGATGCACAGGCTGAGGAATCAGAGAGGAGAGATATATCCTACCCTACAGCAGCCACATAGTATGAAACAGATAAGAATGATGAGAAAGAAAGAAAGAAAGAAAGAAATCTATGTATTTATGAATGAAATGGCATGTCAGCCCATTATTGCATCTGGCTACATGGATGATCTTCCCTCTCACACTGTGCATATCCTACATGAAAAAGGCTTGTTTTGTGGACTTCATGAAAACAGCTTAAAGCCATTAATAAAACCACATATAATTGTAGCTTCTTATATAAGGTGGGCATCTAGGCTATAGCGCAAATTACAACGCAGTCCAGCCTGTCACAGGGAGCGACATAGCCCCACAACAAAGTGGGATGCTGGTCTATTCATTCTGGCAGATGTAAAACCACGAACTACCTGCGCTAAATCACTTAAACGCATCATGAGAAGAAAAAAAAACAAACACATCTCACATAGGCTACACACAGCCACAGGCTATGACAGCGAAATATTCCGCAGATGTTTCGACTCTATTTTATTTTTTATTTTTTTTACCCGCAAACACAATGAAACCACTGCAGTCCCAGAAACATGACTGTAGAGAGGAGAATATAAACTTACTGTGGTGGTTTTCCGTGCTGTCGCTGCTCTCCGGCCGGCTGTGGTGGTGGATGGGATCGGACCTCGCTGATGCTGCTGACGGGGACTCGGTGTGAGCGCCGGTTGCCGTGGTGATGTGTGATTCACGGCAGGACTGCGCATGTAATTCAGTGTGGAGCGGCTCGGTCCTCCGGAGGAAACTGGCAGCAGCTCAGTGTGAATGCGCATCTCCAGGCGGCTCACGGGGATTGTGGCTGGTCTAGGAAATTGCGTTTTGTCTGCCTGGAAAAAAAATAATCATATCTGAGTGTTTGTCATCAATGTGGTAGCCTAGTCAACGACGCAGTGTGTTTTTTTCCCCCCTCTCTCTCTCTCTCTCTCTCTCTTTCTTTTGAATGGAAAACAAACACAGTCGGAATTAGGCTACACACCATTGACATTTTACTCAGTGGCCGCAAAGCAGGCTGTTTGAGATTTACTTGCAGTTATGGTGAAGTGTGTTTAGCCTACGTAGATCAATAAAAAGCAAGACAAAAACAGGATTAAGTAAAACAACATGATGAAGTAGCAGGGTAGCCTACATCTGGACAAGACTGGAAATAAACCAGCACTTTAAAGAAAAACTTAAGCTATGTTAGTTTGAATTTTAATTACGGCAGTTAGAATATAATTTCTAATCTTTTTTTCACTATTTAGTTCAGTTTTAACAGAGTTCAACCTGAGTTAACCTTTTGATTTCTATTTCCCTTACATTTCCACACTACAATGCAGCCTCACATGTGTATCTGAAGACCCAGCAAGTCCTGGACTCACGTGCAGCTTTGAGGTTCTTCATCTTAAATATTTAATTTTCCTTTATTCCTTATAGGCTACTCCAATATTTTTGTTTGGCTATTGTATGAGGATTTGTGAATAAATTAACTGATTCTTGACTTCTTACAACTACATTAAACATTTAACCATGTATTAGGCCTACATGTATTCCCATAATTATAAATGTTAAGAAGATAAAATGTGCCAATAATGAGTTATAACATACTTATGCTTGGATATGAATGTGTGTGGAGTGTTTATCTAATAATATAATGTAGCTCTAACAGGGGTCTTTATGATTGATTTAAAAAAAAAAGGAAGAAAGAAAGTAAATTTTGTTGCTCATACCACTAGTGGAGTTTTGTTTTTTGAATACATTTTTTTTTACTCCGAGGTCGTGCTTTTTTACCCAAGTAGCCTAGTACAAACAGTGGCTTCAGTTTACTGAAAAATGATTCCTTTGTGTTATTTTACACACATTCAGCCCCAGAGACAGTTTACACACAGTTCGCTAGAATGCCAGATAAAGGTCTGGGACTTGAAAA
The DNA here is from genome assembly GCF_045865225.1 of Trachurus japonicus. Classification (NCBI taxonomy): domain Eukaryota; kingdom Metazoa; phylum Chordata; class Actinopteri; order Carangiformes; family Carangidae; genus Trachurus; species Trachurus japonicus. The sequence goes on from NC_140907.1 coordinate 11,830,456, forward strand.
CAAGAGTTGGTAATGATAGACAGCAGGTCAAAGGTCAGTGGAAGTGGTGTCGCTCAGTCTTGCCTTTGACCTAGTAAAAGATGTCTCGTGACCTGGATGACCTGAGGAATCTTCAAAGACACGTTAAGGATTGGTGAATTTCTGGATTATTTTTGTCTTGAATCAAAAAGTGTGTCATTGTGAGTTGGGGGAGTTAGGTGGAGCAGCTTCACCTCTCTGTGAAGGTGAGAAAGAGGTGAGATATATGTGGAGCTGTGTGTCAGAGAGAAGGGAAAGACAGAGATGTTTGTGTGTACGTGAGTCGGTGAGTGTGAGGAGAGAGCGATGTGTTGGAGAATGAGTGGGAAGCAGGAGCCAGGCTCGTCTGCAGATTTAGATCAACCTTTTCATGGAAAGAGAACTCCTGCTGTTTTCCTCTTTGGCCGTGCTCGACTGTATGAATTCATTACGCCTTTAGGGGAGCACTCGTCCAAAAATCAGCACTGAACCCCCCGCGCCCCCCTGCCAACCCATCAATTGGGCCTACATTTATTATTTTGACCTTTCCTTTGCGGGGGAGAGACATCAAAGTGAATCCTCGACGTATTCCTCTGTGAGGAGACGGAGGTGTCATCCTCACAGTGTGAGAGGCAGACTGCTGGCCTGTGCTGGTTTTGTTGTCAGTGAAGAGGAGAGACGGAGTCTGGGTCAACATAATTAAAATGAGAATCAATTAGGCCGCAGTGGAAGGAGGAAAAACTGGGCGAAAGCAGGCGTGTTATTGTGTGTGGGCATGCATGCGTTTTCTTGTGTGTGTGTCCGTGTGTTTATAAAACTCTGATACGCTGATTATTTGTCATTTTCATGATCAGTCATTTCTTGGAAATATCTCGTATTTTCACTCATGTATTTAGAAAAAAAAACTTGATTACTATTTAATACAAATTAAGCTTTTTATAATTATGACCAAAAACAATTTATACATCAGGCTTCCACACTTTGTTACATTGTGTGATAGTAACCTAAACATATTTTTATTTTGATTAAAATATTATGTAGTTTGTATGATGATATTTTTTATTCTTGCTTACGTATATTTAAAGCTGGACATAGTTGATCTTTACATTTCTTCAAAACAAAGTGTTAATGAGAGAATCGAGATACAATCTAAAATCACATAGCAAAGTCGTTTCATTAATGCTAATTTAAGTTAAAACAAACCATAAAGATTTTTTGTGAAGGATGATGAAAAACATCATGTTCCTATACAGTTCCCTACATCACTACATTTTGCATTAAACTGTGATTTTTGACATTTTGAATGAGTGTTGAAAAAGAGCAGCAGTAGTAGCCTTATGTTTCGAAAACACAAATAATAAATTAGTTTCAAATTTTATCCCTCAGTCTTCACTGATCATCACAGTACACTGAATTATTTTGACACAATATCAAAAATGTTATTATATCTGAAATCATATATGTTTACTTAATTTAGATACGTTTAAATATGATGAAGTGAATGGACTTATTTGTGCTGCACTTCCACTCAAGAGGCAGCACTTGAACTGACTGTGAATTAAAAGCCTTTGTCATTTTATTTGATGCAGAGCAGTGATGATGTGGTTAAGAGAAAAGGAAGAACAGGCGCTGGTGTTCACCATAAATAATATACTATGCCCCAGTGCTTCCTTTCTGACTGCTGTTAATTTAGCATGAAAAGATTGTTTCCATGTAACACAAAAGTGACAAGCCCCTTTAAAACATAACTTTTTAACAATTACTTTACGTCACTGCTAAGGTAAAGTTATTTGGGGTTGTGGTCACAGATTTACTTACTTTACCTAAAAAGTTTTTTGACCTCCATATAATATCAAGTGATGGTTACTTTCATACAAATAATTGTATGCTCTATATTTTCTGTAAGCAATAATACATTGGTTTATTGAGTGTAATTAGAGCGTATCTGGATAGAAAAAGAAACAAACAAGCAAAAGTGAATATCATAAAATAATAAAGACTACATCTATTATATCTAAATATATTTAGTATTTCATATGAGGCACTGTGGCAGGATCAGCAGGATGCACAAAGTGTAAGATGGAGTCCTACACTGTAGCTGCTGTACTGTCCACTCAGCTTCCCTCTGTCATCCACCCTTCAGTCTTCTGCACTCTGGCCCAGCTCAGCACTAACCATCCATGACCTCCCTCCTGGACTGAAAACTCATCTTCTAGACAACATCGCCCTCTTCCCACAGAATGATTTAACCTCTCCTTGCTCTCTAAAAATATCCCATCTCTCCTACCTCTCTCCTCTCACTATACACTCTGTCTCCCTCTCAGCATTCACGCCTTGTCCTCTCGCCACAACCGTATTATGAGGACACTCGGGTCTGTAGCTTTTCCTGTTTCAGGCTGCTTGTTATTTCTGGACGCTGGTGAATTTAAGCTTATTTTGTTTACGAAAGAGCAAAGTGTATGAAATATCAGATGAACAGTGGAGGGATGCTTAACAACACTGATGGTTCTGACTGGTTTGCTTAATGCTTCCTGTCTGCTGAGCAGGCTCTGATCGACTTCATAATGTGATTATCAGTTATGGATTTTGTCAGGACAAGGCCACTCAGTCAATTATCCCGAGTACTTTTAATCAGTTGATTTACAGTTTGAGTGAGACTCAAATGGATCTGGGGAAGGAGGAGTCAACATAAAACATTAAGTATCTAAATGAATGAAAAACATACACTTATCATGGTCTTAACTTACAACTAACTGGGTCTTTTTAGGTATACATTTCTGGGAGCAAAATGCAAGGAGTCTTCAAAGCTGATTAGATCCATGTCAACTGCTTTACCAACAGTACCACCTAGTGGCTGATTATCCAAATGACATCTCTAGAGGAGGCAAAGCCCAACAGGGAGATCGAGCTTATCTTTTGAACCAGAATGAGTTCAAAAGAAACTCATTCTGGTTAAGTTTAACCAGAGAACAGCCCACTCTCTCCACAGTGTTGTGCCTTAGTTGGTCACTTAGATCAAACATGGGACTGCAATCCATGACTGTCACTGGCTGATCCCAAACCAGCTAATTATAGTGTTTTTTCTATATCTTTATGTTCTGTAACTTTCTCATATCGCAGTTGTCCTTCAGGTTTTCATTTATGGATTCATTTACTGGACTCTCCCATGTCTTAGAAAAACAGTTATAAATACATGAGATGACAAGCTTTGGAGATAGGCCAACACAGTTTTCATAGGACAGCTATGTTATTGTGTAACTTATATGTAAAATGTATATTTGAAACTCTCCTCTTAACTTAATGTTCAAACAACGACATTGGATTTACCAATCTGGGATACATTTTAAGAGCCAGCTTTAACTAATCAGATAGTGATGATGTACTAAACAAATGTATCATGTGAACGTATCATGAAGTGTATCAATTACATCATCTGGTTTTCATGGAGATTTGGAATGTAAGGCAGAGTATAAACACTGCCAATGATAACTAAACTTACTTTATAAAAAATAAAAATTTAAGTACAGCTTTTGTACTCAACATACATCAATACAGAAGTAAATGCAGTCACTAGACAATTAACCTTGATTGAAAAAAACAGATCATTTATTCAAGTGGTGTGATGTAGGATGTAGTTTGGAAACTACTGATCACGCTTCATGGGGCAGTGATTGATTTTGATGCATAACAACTCTGCAAAACAAGCAACAGTCAGATACAGTTTTGGTCCTGAAAGTATAAAAAAGCACTGCCCTCTGAGGTGTAGGGAATTAAAACTATAGTCATAAAATCTCTGACTTTGGAACCTTTAAACAACACACAATCCCTAATGCTGCAATTTATGATGTGTCTGTCTGTGGCCGTAAACTTTAAAACGCGACAACTGAGAGAATCTAATGATCTTAACCAGGTTACACTAAATGGCCACACCACCATAGATTATTTAGGACAGACACACTCATAAAGTCTTCAAAGTCATCAGTGCCTCAGAGGATACATTAGTTTTAACACAGAGATAAACAAACATCAAAGTGTTGTGTACCAGTGGGCCATGTTAGTGCCTTGTAATAATGCATGATAGCACATTAAACCACAGGTGAATTCCAGTCAAAGGTGTTAATAAACACAATAAACACAATAACACATGATGCAACCACTATTCCCTTTGCAGATGTGCACCATGACCACAGCTGGCACAAACAAAAACAATGTAACTCCACTGTGTGTCAAAAGTATGGAGATACAGCTCTGTAACTTTGTTAAATCCAGGATTACATAGTTGATATTACATTAAGTTTCAAATGAGCTCAACAAGATGATCTAAATCTTCTCAGTTTAGAGAATTCACCCCTATTGTGATTATTCACATTGTTTTACACAAGCACCAAAGGACAAATAATACAAACTGATGATTTTACTGATGGATAGTCAATTTTTTTTTAATGTGTGGTATGATTTGAGCAAATGCATTTCCCAATTGTATTAAATTAACTCATTATGCATGCAGACATAAGGCTAATGGGAAAATAACCACATGCATTTACAGGTTCCAGTTTATAAGGTACAAAAAAAAACTGGCTATGGCTCTAATTCAATAAAAACCATAAAGGCTGAAATCCAGCATTGAACCGAACTGTGCCATCACTGCTCAGTTAATCAGTCCAGACAGACATTACTGTCTCAAATCAAGTGTCAAGATCCAGAGGCCTCAGACAGGGAGATACATCGCAACAACCAGACTAACAGATAATTGTCCTCATTACTGATCGCTTGCAGTTGAGACAAGGACCTCTCCTGCCCCGGACAAATACACAGATTGCACAAAGACAGACTGTAAACCATACATCAGGGGGTCAGCAATCTCTCCAGGGTGAAAGGGAACCTAAAAACTGCAGGCACATGCTTCAATGAATTCAAATAAATGCGGTGAAGTAGAAAGTACAATATTTCCCTCTGGAATGAAGTGGAGTGAAAGTATAAAGCAGCATAAAACTGACTGTACCCACATCCTGTCAACTGACTGCAGTAAATATTAATCTGATCTGGATCAACACAACAGCCAAGTTAAAAAACACACATTTTCGCCACGTACGTTCGACTCTAAACACCTGTCACTTGATTGACATTGTGCTGTTAAACCACAAACATTGCAGCTACAGCGCATTGTGCTTGTTTGAGGATTAAAAAGTGAACTTCAACCTCAAAATAAGTTTTACAAACACACAATAACAATCCACACGTCACACAGAAGATCTGACACTTTTACAGGGGCACCATCCCATCGATAAGACACAACAGATTGGTTTTAACATTTTGCATTAAAGCTATAGCAGCTCAGTCCTTTGTAAAGTGTCTTTCCGCCGTGCAAATAGAAAGGCAAACCTGACTGGCAGTGGCAAAGGGGTCAATTATCTTTTATTACTGAGTTCACCCAGTTGTTGTGTTTAAAACATGACTATACCTGATCATTTTGGTGAAAAGGGGCTCTACAGAAGCTAATATCAAAAGGTCTAACTAAACCACCACAACCAAATGTCAAAATGCACAGCATCTTTACAAGAACCAACCCTTCATTGTCTCACTGCTCATGACTGAGAACCAGTGTTTGAGATTGACTAACATGAGCCACCCAACACTAAAAATGAAAGGGTGCAGTATCAGAGTAGATGTTAGAGATGTTAGAAAGTAGGCCTAGCTGATGTGACCAGATGATCCATCTCCCTCCCAGTCCCCGCGCTGCCCACTCGCTTGTGTGCACACATACGGTAAATTCGGAAACTCTAAAAATAATGAAGATATTATGAAGGTAATTTAAAACAACTAGAGATTGTCACAATTTGCTTTTGTGACCTAAGTTGTAGACACTTGAGGACAGAGCCACCATTGGAGTGAGGTTGGCAGATGAGACATCAAGGTAAAGAAATAGAATCAGAGTCATCCAGGTATTGACATGGGAAATACACTGTAATATTTACAATTTCAGGTATGTAGGTAATATAAATGTTTTACAGACGTGGACAAAATTGTTGCTACCCTTCTGTTAAAGAAAGAAAAACTCACAATTTTCAATGAAAGAACTTCAAGCTGACAAAAGTAATAATAAAAAAAATGTACATGAAATTTAAAGCAGAAGTAAGTGATATATTTGTGTTAATATAAGTCTTAAATAGTTGTATCTTCCGACAGCAATCACTTCTATAGAGTGTTTGGACTGAAACACGGGTCTCTCAGTCCCTCTGCTCTGAGCCGAAGAGAAAACATTTATCGTATCCTACAGTTTTTATCCAATGAGGAGAGAGAACGGCATGCAGGGCTGTGTGTGCAGCCAAGGAACGCCGTGAATGTGGCGACGTAGGGACGAGGACTGTTATGGTGCGTTCAAGGAAACTCGTATTTTTCCGACCGTGAAGTGGTACCAGTTCGATCTGGTACGAGTTCACCGGTCGGAAGTTACGAGTGGCCGTTATAGTGACTTTCACCGGTAAAACAGGTCGGAAAAACACGAGTGGGTTGCCTGGAACGCTACAAAGTCGTAAGTTGTGACTTGAAGCTGTAATTTACGATTTCAAAAGCCTGCCTGGAACGCAGCATTAGCGAAAACGACCGGACCACTTACTTCTGCTTTAAGTGAGATGTTAAAAACGAAAATCAGACATGGCTTTTGAATTCTGTGTGATAATTGTGGGTTTTTTCCTCTTTTAACAGAGTGGTATGAACATTTTTGTCCACATCTGTAAACCTACTAAACTAAACTTTGCCGTAGGGGAGCACCACCTGGTTGACTGTGATCTTTGCGCCTGAACTGTGGACCACATAGAGGCCAATGGCTTCTCTCCTAAAACACACTGACTGTCCTTTTAACAGTGCAGCCACATCTCTGCTGAGAAGTGAACAGAGCAGTAAACTCCCTCACCATCATGTGAACTCTGGCCAAGGCAGCCGCCTTTTTTAATCACAAGGGAAAAAGGTCAGGGTGTATATTGTCTGTCAGTGGTTCACCACAGAGTTGCCTTTCACGGTCATAGACGCCTGCTGATACTTCACATTTTTGACTAGTCTGGGACCAGTGGACAAAGTGGTGATAATAGCTTTCCATAACTATAAAACCACCTCCTGTCTGTGCTGTGGTCAGACGGGCTTTTCTTGGTGGAACAAACCCTACACCAAACACTGGACCTCAACCAACCAAAAATACACATGTTTTAGGGTTAAGCATCCTGTCAGTCTCACTCTACACCACTCTGTCCATTTAGCAATCTTAATAATAATGTGACCAAAGTCAGCACAAACATACACAGGTCCCGGTTTGTCAGGTTGGAACATTACTGTCTCTATAATAACCTCAAGGAAAGTGTGAGAAAGGACTGTGACTAACGGGGAATCTTACGTCAGACGACAGTCTAACTAAACAGCAGGTTTCAGATTGACAGTAACCTTGGATGTTTAGAGCTTAAACCCATTTAGTTGATATTTTGATTTAAAACTATTGTTTAATGACCATTTCAGTTCTGCAGAGCCAATGTGGATATGTTCAAATTGCTACTCCTTATTAAAATAGTTCATTAAACTTGTTTTGGTTACACAGATTAAATAATTGTATATGAAAATACACAAAAAGTATAAAGGTCAGGCACATCCAATTAAAAAGGTGCTGGCCTCAAAAATAAATGTAGATAAAGAAAAAGAGAAGAGGAGACCACACACTTAAGGGAGCTTGAGTGTGCGGTCTCCTCTTTTCTTTTTTCTATATGAAAATACACACAAATCTGCAGAGTTGGACAACTAAAGCAGTAGTAAGCGATCCGGTCGTTTTGGCTAACTTTCTGTCAGCCGATGGAGTTAGCAGTCCCCGCCCTCGTCCCTACGTCACCACATTCACGCGCATCCCTTGGCTGCACACACAGAGAGGACCGCCCTGCCGTTCTCTCTCCTCATTGGATAAAGGTTGTAGGATACAAGGAAAGTTTTCTCCTCGGCTTACAGCAGAGCAGAGTGACTGACAGACCCGTGTTTTGGACCAAACACTCTATATAAGTGATTGCTGTCGGAAGATATAACTATTTAAGACTTATATTAACACAAATATTCCGCTTACTTCTACTTTAATGGTTTGCAGGTTGCTGCTGAATTGAAGCTTTTAGTTTTGCGTTGTTCTCTGGTTCTCATTGATCAACCAGGCTATCTGGAAAAACTTGATTGCTCTGCTTGTGTCCATCTAAAAGTACAACAAAACCAAGTTCAAAGAAAAGTTTTCCATCAGTTGTTATGAAACCAACATGTTGCATCATGGAAAGCGAGGTGGGGGGGGGGGGGGGGGGGGGAAGCAAGGGAGAGGTGGGAAAGAAGAGGAGAGAGCTGATGGTAGAAGGAGGGGAGGAAAAGAAAAGGAGACATGATATGGGAGGGAAGACAGGGGAGTGTAGAGGAGTTGGGGAGGAAGGAGTAGGGAGCACTGTCACTGTCACTGTCAGAGATAAATGAGTACGGTCAGAGAGCAGCTCAGCAGGTTCAGGTCAGCTGCAGCTCTGCTCCTCTGGATGATGGACAGTCTGGATGGAACCAAGCTCTGCTTCCCTCAGCTCCTCAACTCCTCCTGCAGGGGTTTACTGCGTCCTCGCTCTGAGGCCGTCCTCCTCTACGCGCTGCTCTGCTCCGTCACCGTGCTCACTATAGCCCTCAACCTGCTGGTTATCATCTCCATCTCCCACTTCAGACAGCTCCACACCCCCACCAACCTGCTGCTGCTCTCCCTGGCCACCTCAGACCTCCTCGTGGGGCTGCTGGTGATGCCGGTGGAGATGGTGAGATTCATAGAAAACTGTTGGCTGCTGGGTGACGTCATGTGCGCTCTGTCTTACATTATCGGCTTCACTCTCATCTCGACCTCTGTGGGGAACATGGTGCTGATATCCATCGACCGTTATGTAGCCATTTGTTACCCACTGCAGTACCACAACAAAATCACTCGCAGAAGAGTAGAGGTGTGTGTGTGTCTGTGCTGGGCCTGCTCACTTCTCTACAACGGCTTGATCTTAATGGAGCATCTCAGCCAGCCCGACAGACACAACTCCTGCTACGGGGAGTGTTTGGTGGTGATTGATTACATCTCTGGAGCTATTGACCTTGTGTTGACTTTCATCAGCCCCTGCTCAGTCATAGTCACTCTGTACATGAGAGTGTTTGTTGTGGCCGTGTCACAGGCTCGTGCCATGCAGTCTCACGTTAAGACTGTCGCAGGTGCTTCAGTAAGAATCACAGTAAAGAAATCAGAGAAAAAGGCAGCGAGGACTCTTGGTGTTGTCATATTGGTGTTTTTGTTGACTTTCTGTCCTTATTACTACCCGTCTTTTTCAGGGCAGGACACTTCAAACAATGTTTCTTTTTGGCCTGTTGTGTCCTGCTTGTTGTATTTTAATTCTTGTTTGAACCCACTTATATATGCTTTTTTCTATCCGTGGTTTAGAAAAACTATCAAGTTGATAGTTACCCTCAAGATACTAGAGCAGGAATCCTCTCAGGCAAATATACTTTGATGTTGTTAAACAGTCATTATTGGCACATATCTGATGGAGAGAATAACAAAATTGAACTGCCGTTAGTCCTATGTGTGATGTATTTGTCAACATATCACATCCTGCATATCATAACTTGATTGAACTGATTTTACTGACATCATGTAAGAACCTATACAAAAAGTCAGTCGCTGTCAACACAATAAATAAGACCAGAATGCGGTGGCCAGGTTCCCTGTTTACTCCTGTTTTTTTTGTGTTTTTTTTCCTTTGCTGAGAATTTCCATGCACAACAGGTTCTCTGAATAAGGCAGGTCTTAGAACTACAATTGTAAACTTGATTTGTACTGTGGTGTGCTTTTATGAAATTATGTACTTGAATGTGTGATGTGTGAAGTACAGTCACTGCTGTAGGCTATTTTATATTTTTTTATCCTTGAAATGTTTTTTATTGTGTCATTATGTGTTCTGTTGTTGTGAGACATGTCTATGGTGGTGAAACCAAAGAGGAATTTCCACTCAGTGGATAATACAGTTTTCGTAATCATAATCGTAATGTTACATTAATACTTCTAACTTAATTTGCCCCCCTTTCTGTCTGCACTTCAGTCTGTAAGAATTAGTAGTGAGCATGTGTGAGAGCTGTTTAGTCTATCAATGGATATTTAACCAGCAAATCTTCATATAGCTGTTTGTTTTGATATTTCTGGAGCATCAATGCCAAACAAAGGAGCAAAGCCACAAAGAAAATCTGTTTAGAATATGACTGTGATTGTGAGTAGAGTTGCCTTTATGTATTACTATGCACTGTCTTAAGTGTCTAGTGGACAGAATGTGTCTTGTTTTATTAAGATTTAGGGGAAAATGCATTTCATCCACATGTCAGCAATTTCATTCAACACAGGATTGTGGCAAATTAATCTGTGATTTACACATCTAAGCTTCCAGCTGTAATGAAAAACTCTTGTGTAACCCATTACTGTATTTAGTTATGAGAAAAAATGTTTAACAGCAGATTATTCAAATCTAGATTATACTATCTTTTGTGTTACCTCTCCCCTCTGAGTCTCTAGCATGACGGTTAAGTGTGGACATAAAATTTATAAAATTACCATAGAAAAACTGCATTAGTCTTGTTCTACCAATGATGGTTGAAAAATACAGATAATAAAGACTTTTTAATAAAACACACTGTCATTTATTTTTGTAAAAAAAGAAATAAAAGATATTTACAATTAACAGTTTGGTTTTTAGAAAACCTATGTTGCTTAACAAGTGCTTAACAATATGAACAAACCAAAAAGCAAACATTTAATACTTGAGCCACCTCATCTCCTGGACTGAGACTTGGGCCGTCTGACCTCTGTAATGAACAGAACAAATAATGTGTCAAACTCACAAGCAGAGTGTGTCTTCTTGTTCAAGTTATCTGTTATTAATAGCAAAGTGTGAACACAGAAAACAACACAAAAGGAAATGTAGATCAGACAGTGCCTTGCATCAATTTATCTTCTATAAAAAAATCTGAAATTTTGTGCAGTACATCGAACATTGCAACACAAATCTCTAATCATGTAATGAAATGAAATGTCCTGGTTGTGTGATAAAAAGTGGGACCTGACACAGATATGAATTATTACTGAAAGTGTAATGTGTGGGGAAACATTAAAACATTCACATATAAATATAAATACCTGGGATTTCATGTGGCCAGAAGTCATGTGTGTGTGTGTGTGTGTGTGTGTGTGTGTGTGTGTGTGTGTGTGTGTGTGTGTGTGTGTGTGTCACATGAAGCTGGCTCTAGAGTCTGTGTGTGTGTGTGACTGACTTGACACATAGTTAGTTAGTAGCTGCATCCTGTGTCAGTCTGATTTAGCTGTGTCTGTGTTTATAAACATTTAAACGAGCGCCAGGTGGATTGTTTATGAAGTTAACGAGCTCTGGCCTGAGGATCACAGAGGTTACCACGGCGATAGAGGCCCCCGCAGGCTGAGACAGACAGAAACGTGGAGAAAAAGAGCCATTTTCTGCTTCTGCACCGGTCTCACATTTAGGCTTTGTGTGACAAAACGGTAACTCCCATCAGAACAAAACACAGAACACGTTGCTCTAAGGACTTCCTGAAAATTTCGGTACGATTTGGTGTTTCTACAGTAAATATTTTGGAGAGGATGGCAGTTTTAGAGAGTTTTAGAGTCAATGAGGAGCAGGGACAGACATGGCCGCACTTAGAGGCTCAGAGTTTAAATTCTGTAAGTCTCTCTGATATTTTGAGCAGATGATGAGATCGAGGATGAGCTCGTCTACAAACGTGGCGGAAATTATGTGTGTAGAGTGTAAATTGTGGTTGTTTGGAGTTTGGAAAGAGAAAAAATCTGGAGTTTTTCTGGCATCTCTCCCACTCTAACCGATGATGTCACGCGCTCTGACACGAACATTCCGTGCAATACACACCCATTATAATCTCATAATTTCTCCAAAAATGATCATGGTCATTGAACAGGGATTGATCAAAAACTATATGACCTATCAAAACGTGGAGTAATACGACAATACACAAGACTTGTGTCTACTTTTTAAAGTTTAAATGGAGTCTCTAGGTGAAAGTATGCCTGAGCAGTAGACGTTTGTTAAACTCCAATGATTGGTCTTTTTCGCTCTTTTTTTCCCGCCCGTCCCATTGACTTCAATGCAAAATTTTGCGCAGTTTTTCGCGCCTTACGTCGCGAAAAATTCGTACACTGTTGAAAAAAGTAATAGCACACTGATCCCGATCGAACCGCACGTTTTGATATATATATCTAGTTGCGGACCGAAAAAGCGTCCGGAAGATGAAGGAGAACTAGAAAAAACATTTCCAAGAATGGAAATGGTGTGAATGCTGAAAGCAATGCTGAATGAGCTGAAGAAATTGTTGAAACAATGCTGAATGAGCTGAAGAAAGAAAGAAAGAAGAAAAGGACAGAAGGAAAGAAAGAAAATGGGATGGGTAGATGGAGAAAGAAAGAAAGAACAAAAGGACAGAAAGAAAGAAGACACAGAGAGAAGGGTAGATAGAGAAAGAAAAAGGTAAGAAAAACAGAATAATAGAACATAAAGAGAATAGAGAATGAATGAAAGAGACAGAGGGGTAGTAAGAAAGAAAGAAAGAAATGGGGTAGAAACATAGAAAGAGAAAAGGAGTAGAAAGAAAAACAGAAAGAAACAAAGAAGTAAAAAGAAATGGGGTGAAAGAAAGAAAGAAAGAAAGAAAGAAAGAAAGAAAGAAAGAAAGAAGAAAAAGAGAGAGGGGGATGATAGATAGAAAGAGGTAGATGGATGGATGGATAGGGAGGGAAAGATAGAAAGAAGTTATGTAAAATACAAATGAAGGAGTAAAAGAAAGAAAGAAAAAGAGAGAAAAAAAGAGACAAAGGGTTTATAGATAGATAGATAGATAGATAGATAGATAGATAGATAGATAGATAGATAGATAGATAGATAGATAGATAGATAGATAGATAGATAGATAGATAGATAGATGTTAAAAGCTGCGTCCTATGTCCCAGGCTCCACCTGTAATTGTACTACTATTAATAGAGTTGGAAAGACTAAACATCTGAACTTAAATTCATGAGAAAAATATAAATTGTTGGAGATGTTTACATCAAAAGTATAAAATAATTGAGAGGTTGATGAATGTGAGCTGAAAACCTGTGTGTGTGTGTGTGTGTGTGTGTGTGTGTGTGTGTGTGTGTGTGTGCGTGTGTGTGTGAGTCTGACGGTCTCTCTGTCTGCGTGTACATGTGCAGAAAGCCACAGAACTCCTCTCTCCCTAATGATCTGATTGATTACACCTGCGTGGCAGCCTGCCCTCAGAAGTTACCATGGCGACTCAACTAACTGCTTACATTTTACTGTGTGGAACAGTGTTGTGTTTGTGTGTTTGTCTGTTTGTGTATGTGTGCATGTGTGACTGTGTGTGAGTGTCTGTGTGTGTCTGTCTGTGTGAGTGTGATGCCTGTGTTTGTGCGTGGACATCCTCTGTCAGTCTGGTTTATCATGTGTGTGTGTGGGGCTGTGTTTAAAATCATCTTAACGAGCGGCCAGGCTGCACCTGCACTGTTCTATTTATAGACTTTGATAACGAGCTGGCCGCTACAGCTGGACCAACTGCACTACACAGAGCAGAGCAGAGCAGAGAGATTTGAGCTCGGAGCAGCTTCTGAAAACAGCCCAGAAAAAGAGAACCGTACCTCTTATCAGAATGTGGCCATGACTACTGGGGCAAGGAGACCTTCCTGAGCGAGCCAATGTGCATTAAATGTTTGTAGGGCAAAAACTTTTCTCAGGGTCGCAAGGTAGAAAAGGGGGGCATTTCTGTTTTTCTAAAAAAATCAGCTCCTACTTTTATATTGAAGTGATCACTAAACCTTTACTCTGCCGCTTTGCCAAAGAGAGCACAGACATAAGCATGTTGCCATTGTAATGTGATGATGTGCTGCAAACTGTGGCACTAGGAATTAATGCGTCTCAATTTACCAGAAAAAATCCTGTAACCAATTGAGGGTGGGGGAGGGGAGCAGAATTCAACATAACATAAAATGAGTGCTACCCTTAGATTCGAACCAGTGACCTTGGGGTTGGCAAGCAGCCACCTTACCCACTGGACTACAGACAGAGTTGTGGAGAAGAGAGGTTGAGACTTTGATGAATGTGAGATTTTTCAATGATGCTTAAAAAAAGCAGAAAATAGTATAAATGAGCCACAACAAGTAAGTAGAGGACCTTTTTGTGACTTGTGACTATTTTTTGATGAAATCAAACAAAGTATAATGCCCATTACAGTGAATTAAAAAGTTGAGCTCCTGCTACTCTGCTGTGAAAAAAAATGCATTGGGCTGAATGGCAGAGAGAGAGAGCACCCAGGCTGCATTTAAAAAATATTTTAAATTATTCTCTGAGTCTCTGTGCATTTTTGACGGCATTGTGAGACAGAAGACAAGCGTGACTACAAACTGTTTCCAAAATCATGAGTGTAGGGTGTCATTTGTAGCTTTGCTGGCAGTTTCAGAAGAAAAGTTCCAGTCGCTTTTTTGGATCTCCTGCACTCTACGATGACGTCACCCACTCTGACCCAACCCCATACACACTCATTGAAAAGTGTGAAATTTGTCAGAAATCCTCATGTGCTTTTAAAGGATTTATCTCAAAAACGGTACAAGCTATGAAAAAGTTGTAAATACAGGATGAATACATTAGAAGTTTGTCTACAGCTCAGAATTTGAATGAAGTCTCTAGCTGAAAGTATGTGGACGCTTTAAAGGCTGAAAGAAGTAAGAAGATTTGAAGAGTTTCAAGACTGTTCCAATGCATTCTCTATGGGGAAAAAAAAATCAGAAATAGTTGAATATTGCAAAAAGTATGAATAGTTGAAAAGAGAAAAGACATAGCACACCTGTCCCGAAAAGGCTGAACATTTTGATATTTGAATTGTTGAAATAGCACAAAGTATGAAGGACTAGTTAAATGCCGAAGAAAGGCAGAAAATGGCCGAACCGAATAACAACTAGAAAAAGCATTTCCAAGAATGGAAATGGTGTGAATGCTGAAAGCAGCTGAACGCTGTTGCAGAATTAGCAAACAGTGATCACCATACAAATGTTTGACCGAGGTAGGAAACGAACCCACAACCTCATGGTCAGTAGACTTCCACTCTGCCTCAAAGCCACAGTATACACACAGTTACAGAGACTGTTGTCTGCTGATGAGCTGCACTCTGTCTCACTCTGAAGTTAACGAGCCCAAAGCTGCACCTGTTGGAAACACAGTGTGTCAACACCAAGAAAGCTTGAGAGTCAAGCTTGAATGACTTAGAATGAAAATGTCTGTGAATTTCAGGCTGAGAGCAGCAGTTTCAACATGAAGCAAGTTATCAGAAGTCAACAGAGGACGACTGGGGAAATAATTCACTATAATTGTTGTTGAGGCAAGATTTGAACCAGGAATCGAACTCACAACCTCATGATCACTAAACCTTTACTCTGCCGCTTTGCCAAAGAGAGCACAGACATAAGCATGTTGCCATTGTAATGTGATGATGTGCTGCAAACTGTGGCACTAGGAATTAATGCGTCTCTTACCGAACACCTGTAACCAATTGAGGGTGGGGGAGGGGAGCAGAATTCAACATAACATAAAATGAGTGCTACCCTTAGATTCGAACCAGTGATCTTGGGGTTGGCAAGCAGCCACCTTACCCACTGGACTACAGACAGAGTTGTGGAGAAGAGAGGTTGAGACTTTGATGAATGTGAGATTTTTCAATGATGCTTAAAAAAAGCAGAAAATAGTATAAATGAGCCACAACAAGTAGGTAGAGGACCTTTTTGTGACTTGTGACTATTTTTTGATGAAATCAAACAAAGTATAATGCCCATTACAGTGAATTAAAAAGTTGAGCTCCTGCTACTCTGCTGTGAAAAAAAATGCATTGGGCTGAATGGCAGAGAGAGAGCACCCAGGCTGCATTTAAAAGATATTTTAAATTATTCTCTGAGTCTCTGTGCATTTTTGA
Organism: Trachurus japonicus; assembly: GCF_045865225.1. Lineage (NCBI taxonomy): Eukaryota > Metazoa > Chordata > Actinopteri > Carangiformes > Carangidae > Trachurus > Trachurus japonicus. The sequence continues at coordinate 11,846,521 of NC_140907.1, forward strand.
CGGCATTGTGAGACAGAAGACAAGCGTGGCTACAAACTGTTTCCAAAATCATGAGTGTAGAGTGTCATTTGTAGCTTTGCTGGCAGTTTCAGAAGAAAAGTTCCAGTCGCTTTTTTGGATCTCCTGCACTCTACGATGACGTCACCCACTCTGACCCAACCCCATACACACTCATTGAAAAGTGTGAAATTTGTCAGAAATCCTCATGTGCTTTTAAAGGATTTATCTCAAAAATGGTACAAGCTATGAAAAAGTTGTAAATACAGGATGAATACATTAGAAGTTTGTCTACAGCTCAGAATTTGAATGAAGTCTCTAGCTGAAAGTATGTGGACGCTTTAAAGGCTGAAAGAAGTAAGAAGATTTGAAGAGTTTCAAGACTGTTCCAATGCATTCTCTATGGGGGAAAAAAATCAGAAATAGTTGAATATTGCAAAAAGTATGAATAGTTGAAAAGAGAAAAGACATAGCACACCTGTCCCGAGGCTGAACATTTTGATATTTGAATTGTTGAAATAGCACAAAGTATGAAGGACTAGTTAAATGCCGAAGAAAGGCAGAAAATGGCCGAACCGAATAACAATAGTGTGACTAGAAAAAACATTTCCAAGAATGGAAATGGTGTGAATGCAAGTTTGATTATGTGACCAGACCAAGTGGTATTGCTTAAAGTTCAAAGTGGCTGACACACTAACAAGACTGCTCAGGCAGGATTTGAACCTGTGACCTTGTGATTGGATGGCAGGAACCTTATCCACTACGCCATTCCAACACTTACGATGAAGTAGAGGTTGAGACTTTGATGAATGTGAGATTTTTCAATGATGCTTAAAGTCCCGCTCCCGCGACCCTTTTTGGCCATTTTAAAACCAGCTCATTAGCCATGCACATTAGCAATTCACCTCTGGGGGGTGGGCGGAGACTGTGCTGTTTTGCACACGCCCAGCCACCTCCTCGCACCCCACCCCCCGGTTTCTGACAGCTGGACATTGTACAATTACAGATTCAGCGCATTTAGTGTAAAACTCCACACTGGGATTTGATCCCAGACCAGAAAATAGGCCTTGGTTACAGTGCAAGCTGCTCTACCAGGTGAGCTATACCTGTTATACCTTGACAGCTACACAGAGCTGCCAAGGCTTTCACCTCTGAGCCAGATGAAGAACGGGGTGGGAGCTTGTAGCATTAGTGCCCTCCCCTGGAGCTGTGACACGTCAGCTCCAGTCTCCCTGAAACTGCCAGTTTGCGTCTGCCATTGATTCACAGCAATTTGAAGGCAGAAAAACTCAGAAATGCAATTTTGCACTTCCTTTTCTGCTGATATGTGCTCTAACACAAGAAAAATGCCACAGGAACTTGTGAAAAGCACGAAAAACATGATTTTCATGGGAGCGGGTCTTTAAAGTTCAAAGTTGCTGACACACTAACAAGACTGCTCAGGTGGGATTTGAACCAGTGACCTTGTGGTTGGATGGTAGGAACCTTATCCACTGGGCTATTCCAACACTAATAGTGAAGTACAGGTTTAATGAATATGAGATTTTTCAATGATGCTTTAAAAAAAAAGAAATGAGCCACAACAAGTAAGTAGAGGACTTTTTTGTGAAAATAGTGCAAGCAGTGATCACCATACGAATGGTTGACCAAGGTAGGAATCGTACCTACAATCTCATGGTCACTAGACTTTGACTTTGCCTCTAGGCCACAGTGTACACACAGTTGTAAAGACTGTTGTCTTACTCTGCCACTTCGCCACAGAGAGCACAGACATAAGCATGTTGCCATTGTAATGTGATGATGTGCTGCAAACGGTGGCAGAAGCAATTAATGCGTCTCTTAACGAACACCTGTAACCAATTGAGGGTGGGGGAGGGGAGCAGAATTCAACATCACATAACAAGATTGCTCAGCCTGGATTCGAATTAGTGACCTTGGGGTTGGCAAGCGGCCACCTTACCAACTGGACTACAGACAGAGTTGTGGAGAAGAGAGGTTGAGACTTTGATGAATGTGAGATTTTTCAATGATGCTTAAAATAAAAAGAAATGAGTATAAATTAGCCACAACAAGTAAGTAGAGGACTTTTTTGTGACCTGTGACTATTTTTTGGTGAATTAAAATGAATTAAAAAGCACTTAACAGCAAGTTACAAAGTTGAGCTCCTTCTCCTGCTGCTGTGGAAAAAAATGCATTGGGCTGAATGAGAGCAGAGAGCTCCCTGGCTGCATTTAAAAAATATTTTAAATTATTATCTAAGTCTCTTTGTATTTTTGACCAGAATTTTAGCCAGAAGACAAGTGTGGCTACAAAACTGGAGAAAATAATTTGTCTAGAGTTTAAAGGGATAGTTCACCCTAGAATGATATTTCGCTCATTATCTACTCACCCTCATGTGGAGTAAGGGCTGGAAGAAGTTTCAGAGTCCTCCGTCCCTTCTCTGAGTTACAGGGGGTCTCGGCGTAGCAGTGCATGTCCATATAACGGTTGTAAAGGGACACCAGAGCTCTTCGTAAAAAAACACACACAAAAAAACATCCAAATACCTCCATGCTGCTCGTATGTAATGTCCGTCTTGTGCTGAAGCCCCAAATTGCGTAATTGTCCCGAAAAAAATTAAATAAGTCTATATTTTAAGCTTGTTTGTAGCGGAAGCTTCTCAAAGCTCCTCTTCCGTCCAAATCTCGCGTGATTTCGCCGGCGTCAGTGCGGTTACTGCGAATCACGCGAGATTTGGACGGACCAGGAAGAGGAGCTTTGAGAAGCTTCCGCTACAAACAAGCTTAAAATATAGACTTATTTAATTTTTTTCGGGACAATTACGCAATTTGGGGCTTCAGCACAAGACGGACATTACATATGAGCAGCATGGAGGTATTTGGATGTTTTTTTGTGTGTGTTTTTTTACGAAGAGCTCTGGTGTCCCTTTACAACCGTTATATGGACATGCACTGCTACGCCGAGACCCCCTGTAACTCAGAGAAGGGACGGAGGACTCTGAAACTTCTTCCAGCCCTTAGTCCACATGAGGGTGAGTAGATAATGAGCGAAATATCATTCTAGGGTGAACTATCCCTTTAATTTGTGGCCGTGCTGACAGTTTAGCCAGAAAAACTCTAGAATGTTTTTTTGCCTCTCTCCACTCTGGCACCACTCTAGCTCTGCTCGTTAGACGCAACACACACCCATTATAAAGCTGAAAAAAATCAGAAAAAGTTAAATATTTGAAAAAGTATAAATAGTTAAAAAGAGAAAAGTAATGCCGATAAAGTTCAAAAAAAGCTGCACGTTTTGATATATGAATTGTTGAAATAGCACAAAGTATGAAGGACTAGAAGAAGACCGTAAAAAGGCGGAAGAAAAATGACTGCTTCAGAACACTAATAATAAGAAACTAGAAAAAGCATTTCCAGGAATGGAAATGGTGTGACTGCTGATAGCAACTGAACGCTGTTGCAGAATTAGCAAATAGTGCAAGCAGTGATCACCATACAAATGTTTGACCGAGGTAGGAATCGAACCCATAACCTCATGGTCATTAGACTTCCACTCTGCCTCTAGGCCACAGTGCACACACAGTTGCAGAGACTGTTGTCTGTTGATGATCTGCACACTGTCAACATAACAAGCCCAAAGCTGTAGTTCCAGTGCAAATCAATCTTAGTGCAGTGGTATAAACAAGAAACATGTTAACACAAACCAAGATTGAAAGAGGTAAAGAGAGTAGGTGGGGGCGCATATGCATTATCAAGTTTGATCATGTGACCAGACCAAGTGGTTTTGGTTAAAGTTCAAAGTGGCTGACACACTAACAAGACTGCTCCGGTGGGATTTGAACCTGTGACCTTGAGACAAGATTTGAACCAGCAACCTTCAGGTCTCCAGACCAGCAAGCTAACCACTAGGCTACAGACAGACACAGTATGTGAGATGCTTAAAGAAAACCTTTGATAAGAGGATCACTGGCTTCATGAGTCTCTAAAAAAAAAAGTAAGGAATTGAACCCATGACCTCATGATCAATAAACCTTTACTCTGCCACTTCGCCACAGAGAGCACAGACGTAAGCATGTTGCCATTGTAATGTGATGATGTGCTGCAAACGGTGGCAGAAGCAATTAATGCGTCTCTTAACGAACACCTGTAACCAATTGAGGGTGGGGGAGGGGAGCAGAATTCAACATCACATAACAAGATTGCTCAGCCTGGATTCGAACTAGTGACCTTGGGGTTGGCAAGCGGCCACTTTACCAACTGGACTACAGACAGAGTGGTGGAGAACTCTCAGCATTGGGCTGAATGAGAAAGAATTTTGTTCTTGATTTGCTTGCCTGGTTAAATAAAGGTTAAATAAAATAAAAAATAATGAGAGCAGAGAGCTCCCTGGCTGCATTTAAAAAATATTTAAAATTATTATCTAAGTCTCTTTGCATTTTTGACCAGAATTTTAGCCAGAAGACAAGTGTGGCTACAAAACTGGAGAAAATAATTTGTCCAGAGTTTAATTTGCAGAAAAAGTAAGTATTTAAATATTTGAAAAAGTATAAATAGTTAAAAAGAGAAAAGTAATGCCGATAAAGTTCAAAAAAAGCTGCACGTTTTGATATATGAATTGTTGAAATAGCACAACACCTAACACACTAACCATACGGCCACAGAGAACCTGAGTTACAATGAGCTTTATACTATGAGGAATCAAAGACTGTCCAATGACAGCTGAATAATTGGAATCAAAAGTCAAGCAATGAAGTGAAAAGACTGAGGCAGGAATCGAACCCATGACCATATGATCACTAAACCTTTACTCTGCCACTCGGCTACAGAGAGCACACTGCTTTCAAGACTGTTGTCATTCATTGTAATGTGATGATGTGCTGCAAACTGGTACGAGTAATCAAGGAGATAACAAACACCTGTAACCAATTGAAGGCGGGGGAGGAGAGCAGAATTCAACATAACATAACAAGAATTCTTCCCTTGGATTCGAACCAGTGACCTTAGGGTTGGCAAACATCCACTCTAACCCCTACACTACAGTGTAGTTGTGAAGAAGAGAGGTTGAGACTTTCAGGAATGTGAGATTTTTCAATGATGCTTAAAATAAAAATAAATGAGTATACATTAGCCACACCAAGTAAGGAGAGGACTTTTTTGTGACCTGTGACTATTTTTTGGTGAATTAAAATGAACTAGAAAAAGCATTTCCAAGAATGGAAATGGTGTGACTGCTGACAGCAACTGAACGCTGTTGCAGAATTAGCAAATAGTGCAAGCTGTGATCACCATACAAATGTTTGACCAAGGTCAGAATCGAACCCACATCCTCATAGTCATTAGACTTCCACTCTGCCTCTAGGCCACAGTGCACACACAGTTGCAGAGACTGTTGTCTGTTAATGATCTGCACACTGTCAACATCAAGAAAGCTTGAGAGTCAAGCTTGAATGACTTAGAATGAAAATTTCTGTGAATTTCAGGCTGAGAGCAGCAGTTTCAACATGAAGCAAGTTATCAGAAGTCAACAGAGGACAACTGGGAAAATAATTCACTATAATTGTTGTTGAGGCAAGATTTGAACCAGCAACCTTCAGGTCTCCAGACCAGCAAGCTAACCACTAGGCTACAGACAGAGACAGTATGTGAGGGGTAAAGAAAACCTTTCATAAGAGGATCACTGGCTTCTGCTTTAAAAAAAAAGTAAGGAATCGAACCCATGACCTCATGATCAATAAACCTTTACTCTGCCACTTCGCCACAGAGAGCACAGACATAAGCATGTTTCAGACAGAGTTGTGGAGAATTCTCAGCATTGAGCTGAATGAGAGCAGAGAGCTCCCTGGCTGCATTTAAAAAATATTTTAAATTATTATCTAAGTCTCTTTGCATTTTTGACCAGAATTTTAGCCAGAAGACAAGTGTGGCTACAAAACTGGAGAAAATAATTTGTCTAGAGTTTAATTTGCAGAAAAAGTTTAATATTTTAAAAAGTATAAATAGTTAAAAAGAGAAAAGTAATGCCGATAAAGTTAAAAAAAAGCTGCACGTTTTGATATATGAATTGTTGAAATAGCACAACACCTAACACACTAACCATATGGCCACAGAGAACCTGAGTTACAATGAGCTTTATACTATGAGGAATCAAAGACTGTCCAATGACAGCTGAATAATTGGAATCAAAAGTCAAGCAATGAAGTGAAAAGACTGAGGCAGGAATCGAACCCATGACCATATGATCACTAAACCTTTACTCTGCCACTCGGCTACAGAGAGCACACTGCTTTCAAGACTGTTGTCATTCATTGTAATGTGATGATGTGCTGCAAACTGGTATGAGTAATCAAGGAGATAACAAACACCTGTAACCAATTGAAGGCGGGGGAGGAGAGCAGAATTCAACATAACATAACAAGAGTTCTTCCCTTGGATTCGAACCAGTGACCTTAGGGTTGGCAAGCAGTTACCCTACCCCCTACACTACAGTGGAGTTGTCAAGAAGAGAGGTTGAGACTTTGATGAATGTGAGATTTTTCAATGATGCTTAAAATAAAAATAAATGAGTATACATTAGCCACACCAAGTAAGGAGAGGACTTTTTTGTGACCTGTGACTATTTTTTGGTGAATTAAAATGAATTAAAAAGCACTTAACAGCAAGTTACAAAGTTGAGCTCCTTCTCCTGCTGATGTGAAAAAAATGCATTGAGCTGAATGGGAGCAGAGAGCTCCCTGGCTGCATTTAAAAAATATTTAAAATTACTATCTAAGTCTCTTTGCATTTTTGACCAGAATTTTAGCCAGAAGACAAGTGTGGCTACAAAACTGGAGAAAATAATTTGTCTAGAGTTTAATTTGTGGCCGTGCTGACAGTTTAGCCAGAAAAACTCTAGAATGTTTTTTTGCCTCTCTCCACTCTGACACCACTCTGGCTCTGCTCGTTAGACGCAACACACACACATTATAAAGCTGAAAAAAATCTGAAAAAGTTAAATATTTGAAAAAGTATAAATAGTTAAAAAGAGAAAAGTAATGCCGATAAAGTTCAAAAAAAGCTGCACGTTTTGATATATGAATTGTTGAAATAGCACAAAGTATGAAGGACTAGAAGAAGACCGTAAAAAGGCGGAAGAAAATGGCCAAACAGAAGAACAATAGTGTGACTGCTTCAGCAGTCACACTAATTATTATGTAAGTCTCTTTGCATTTTTGACCAGAATTTTAGTCAGAAGACAAGTGTGGCTACAAAACTGGAGAAAATAATTTGTCTAGAGTTTAATTTGTGGCCGTGCTGACAGTTTAGCCAGAAAAACTCTAGAATGTTTTTTTGCCTCTCTCCACTCTGACACCACTCTAGCTCTGCTCGTTAGACGCAATACACACCCATTATAAAGCTGAAAAAAATCAGAAAAAGTTAAATATTTGAAAAAGTATAAATAGTTAAAAAGAGAAAAGTAATGCCGATAAAGTTAAAAAAAAGCTGCACGTTTTGATATATGAATTGTTGAAATAGCACAAAGTATGAAGGACTAGAAGAAGACCGTAAAAAGGCGGAAGAAAATGGCCAAACAGAAGAACAATAGTGTGAATGCTTCAGCATTCACACTAAAAATCCACACAATAATGACCATTTCAGTTCTGCAGAGCCAATGTGGACAGTGTTGTGCTAGTTACTGAAAAACAGTAACTAGTTACAGTTACTAGTTACTTCATTAAAAAAGTAACTCCGTTAGTAACTCAGTTACTTCAACCAAAAAGTAATGCGTTACTGAGAAAGTAACTTTTTCGTTACTTTAAAACGTTTTTTTCCCCCAATGCTCCATAAAGGTTGATTGAATTCCCCTCTAACCTCATTTCAGTTCTGTACTGATGCTGATGAAAAAACGGTTTTTATCTTTAAAATTTTACCATCATCATCATCATCATGCTGCATGATGTCAGCATGTAGCCTACAGCAGCATGACAGAACTGCAAACATCTTGAGGATACTACTTTGACCGAGTTACGTTCAATAACCTGTTTAATGACGGAAAGTACTAAATTCACTCCAGCGGTAATTTCTTTCGATCGATCAGCTGTGTTTAGCTACCCGGAGTGATCACTCTGTGTTTACCGTTTCAGGCGTCCGTCTGTCGGACTCCAACCGCTGCTGCTCGGTGGAGTGGCTGCTTGTGTCTCGCTGTGACTCTCGAGCTGTGTCCCAGTTGAGGGGCTGCAGCCTGAACTGACACACAGCTTCGGTCTCGGATGCTACGTTAGCTACGTTACCTTAGCTCGCCGTCATGCCGTGCTCTGACCTGTCCTGTCCTCAGTCTTCATGGAGCGTGTTTGATTACAGTGGGACGCTAGAGGGCGGCCACCAAGCGCTTTGTTTTTCACAGTGTTGCAGTGTGCTCTGTCTTTCTTTCAATTCAATGAAACTTTATTGATCGCTAAAATGCGTTACGTTATTAGTTACTGAAAAAAGTAACGGCGTTACGTAACGGCGTTACTAATAACGCGTTACTACCCAACACTGAATGTGGATATGTTCAAATTGGTACTCCTTATTAAAATAGTTCATTAAACTTGTTTTGATTACACAGATTAAATAATTGTATATGAAAATACACAAAAAGTATAAACAGGGTTCCTACAGCTTAAGCCAAGTTAAATTTAAGACTTTTTAAAGCAGTACTAAAGAACTTTCAGTTTTGGTTGAGTTTGGCGGCGCCTGTGGACCAAAGCGGTAGTGTTTTGCCTGAAGGAAGACTCCATTTCCCATGAACACTAGCGTGAAGCCCTGTAAATATCCTGCATTAAAATTAACAGAAGACATCAAAACTAAGTTTCTGTTTCCAGTGGATCATTTCAAAGTGAAAACACAAACATAATCCATTGCTAAAGTGCTGTTTTGCCTGTTCCCTCCTTGTTGTGACTCGCAAAAGTGAAAGTGAAAGTAAAGTGAGAGCCGGGTTCCTACCATGCTCCTCAAAGCTGCTTAGTGCCAGAGAAAGAGATACAGACCCCCTCAGACCATGACAGAGGTGTCATTCAACTTGTTGGAAGTCGATGTATCATCACAAAAGTTATGAAAATATTTTATGAAGGTGGAAAAGTTATTTAGTGTTGTGTGTTTAAGACTTTTTTTAAAGCCACTTGAAATGAAATTTAAGACCGACTTCACAATAAACACAATGCAGAAAAAAAACAAAAAAACACCACATCAATTACATAAGGTTAGGGGACAATTTTACCCACTTCCAAGGTAAAGTGACTGCTACATGAACATTGGATTGTGTCTCTTTCCAGCTGTCCTTTCAAAATAAATGCATAAAAAGTCCGGAAAAACAAAACAAAACACTGACTCGGGAGCTGGAGGCGGTGAGAGATTTAGCGTTGACATTTTAATGCCAATTAAGGCCTTGTTTTTAGATTAATGAATTCAATGCCTTTTAAGACTTTTTAAGGATCCGTAAGAACCCTGATAAAGGTCAGGCACATCCAATTAAAAAGGTGCTGGCCTCAAACATAAATGTAGATAAAGAAAAAGAGAAGAGGAGACCGCACACTTAAGGGAGCTTGAGTGTGCGGTCTCCTCTTTTCTTTTTTCTATATGAAAATACACACAAATCTGCAGAATTAGACAATTAATGGTTTGCAGGTTGCTGCTGAATTGAAGCTCTTAGTTTTGCGTTGTTCTCTGGTTCTCATTGATCAACCAGACTATCTGGAAAAACTTGATTGCTCTGCTTGTGTCCATCTAAAAGTACAACAAAACCAAGTTCAAAGAAAAGTTTTCCATCAGTTGTTATGAAACCAACAGGTTGCATCATGGAAAAGCGAGGGGGGGGGCAGGAAAAGGGAGGGGATGGAGAAAAAAGCAAGGGAGAGGTGGGAAAGAAGAGGAGAGAGCTGATGGTAGAAGGAGGGGAGGAAAAGAAAAGGAGACATGATATGGGAGGGAAGACAGGGGAGTGTAGAGGAGTTGGGGAGGAAGGAGTAGGGAGCACTGTCACTGTCACTGTCAGAGATAAATGAGTACGGTCAGAGAGCAGCTCAGCAGGTTCAGGTCAGCTGCAGCTCTCCTCCTCTGGATGATGGACAGTCTGGATGGAACCAAGCTCTGCTTCCCTCAGCTCCTCAACTCCTCCTGCAGGGGTTTACTGCGTCCTCGCTCTGAGGCCGTCTTCCTCTACGCGCTGCTCTGCTCCGTCACCGTGCTCACTATAGCCCTCAACCTGCTGGTTATCATCTCCATCTCCCACTTCAGACAGCTCCACACCCCCACCAACCTGCTGCTGCTCTCCCTGGCCACCTCAGACTTCCTCGTGGGGCTGCTGGTGATGCCGGTGGAGATGGTGAGATTCATAGAAAACTGTTGGCTGCTGGGTGACGTCATGTGCGCTCTGTCTTATATTATCGGCTTCACTCTCACCTCGACCTCTGTGGGGAACATAGTGCTGATATCCATCGACCGTTATGTAGCCATTTGTTACCCACTGCAGTACCACAACAAAATCACTCGCAGAAGAGTAGAGGTGTGTGTGTGTCTGTGCTGGGCCTGCTCACTTCTCTACAACGGCTTGATCTTAATGGAGCATCTCAGCCAGCCCGACAGACACAACTCCTGCTACGGGGAGTGTTTGGTGGTGATTGATTACATCTCTGGAGCTATTGACCTTGTGTTGACTTTCATCAGCCCCTGCTCGGTCATAGTCACTCTGTACATGAGAGTGTTTGTTGTGGCCGTGTCACAGGCTCGTGCCATGCAGTCTCACGTTAAGACTGTCGCAGGTGCTTCAGTAAGAATCACAGTAAAGAAATCAGAGAAAAAGGCAGCGAGGACTCTTGGTGTTGTCATATTGGTGTTTTTGTTGACTTTCTGTCCTTATTACTACCCGTCTTTTTCAGGGCAGGACACTTCAAACAATGTTTATGTTTGGCCCGTAGTGACTTGGTTGTTGTATTTTAATTCTTGTTTGAACCCACTCATATATGCTTTTTTCTATCCGTGGTTTAGAAAAACTATCAAGTTGATAGTTACCCTCAAGATACTAGAGCAGGAATCCTCTCAGGCAAATATACTTTGATGTTGTTAAACAGTCATTATTGCCACATATCTGACTAACTGCCGTTAGTCCTATGTGTGATGTATTTGTCAACATATCACATCCTGCATATCATAACTTGATTGAACTGATTTTACTGACATCATGTAAGAACCTATACAAAAAGTCAGTCGCTGTCAACACAATAAATAAGACCAGAATGCGGTAGCTAGGTACCCTGTTTACTCCTGTTTTTTTTTCCTTTGTTGAGAATTTCCATGCACAACAGGTTCTCTGAATAAGGCAGGTCTTAGAACTACAATTGTAAACTTGATTCGTACTGTGGTGTGCTTTTATGAAATTATGTACTTGAATGTGTGATGTGTGAAGTACAGTCACTGCTGTAGGCTATTTTATATTTTTTTATCCTTGAAATGTTTTTTATTGTGTCATTATGTGTTCTGTTGTTGTGAGACATGTCTATGGTGGTGAAACCAAAGAGGAATTTCCACTCAGTGGATAATACAGTTTTCGTAATCATAATCGTAATGTTACATTAATACTTCTAACTTAATTTGCCCCCCTTTCTGTCTGCACTTCAGTCTGTAAGAATTAGTAGTGAGCATGTGTGAGAGCTGTTTAGTCTATCAATGGATATTTAACCAGCAAATCTTCATATAGCTGTTTGTTTTGATATTTCTGGAGCATCAATGCCAAACAAAGGAGCAAAGCCACAAAGAAAATCTGTTTAGAATATGACTGTGATTGTGAGTAGAGTTGCCTTTATGTATTACTATGCACTGTCTTAAGTGTCTAGTGGACAGAATGTGTCTTGTTTTATTAAGATTTAGGGGAAAATGCATTTCATCCACATGTCAGCAATTTCATTCAACACAGGATTGTGGCAAATTAATCTGTGATTTACACATCTAAGCTTCCAGCTGTAATGAAAAACTCTTGTGTAACCCATTACTGTATTTAGTTATGAGAAAAAATGTTTAACAGCAGATTATTCAAATCTAGATTATACTATCTTTTGTGTTACCTCTCCCCTCTGAGTCTCTAGCATGACGGTTAAGGAAGTGTGGACATAAAATTTATAAAATTACCATAGAAAAACTGCATTAGTCTTGTTCTACCAATGATGGTTGAAAAATACAGATAATAAAGACTTTTTAATAAAACACACTGTCATTTATTTTTGTAAAAAAAAATAAAAGATATTTACAATTAACAGTTTGGTTTTTAGAAAACCTATGTTGCTTAACAAGTGCTTAACAATATGAACAAACCAAAAAGCAAACATTTAATACTTGAGCCACCTCATCTCCTGGACTGAGACTTGGGCCGTCTGACCTCTGTAATGAACAGAACAAATAATGTGTCAAACTCACAAGCGGAGTGTGTCTTCTTGTTCAAGTTATCTGTTATTAATAGCAAAGTGTGAACACAGAAAACAACACAAAAGGAAATGTAGATCAGACAGTGCCTTGCATCAATTTATCTTCTATAAAAAAAATCTGAAATTTTGTGCAGTACATCGAACATTGCAACACAAATCTCTAATCATGTAATGAAATGAAATGTCCTGGTTGTGTGATAAAAAGTGGGACCTGACACAGATATGAATTATTACTGAAAGTGTAATGTGTGGGGAAACATTAAAACATTCACATATAAATATAAATACCTGGGATTTCATGTGGCCAGAAGTCATCACAAGCTGGACATCGTGGCTCTGGTCTTCCTTTATAATACCGGGCCACACATGGGTTATGTATTCTTATGCCACATACGGGATTTTCGCAGATTTGGCACTAAAAAGAAAGAAAAGTAATCACATCAGATTGTATTTATCCAAACCAAAATCCTCAAAGAATTAGGCTAATGTTTTATGTACAGGGTTAAGTGAAACTAAAATTCAATCTATTTCTTTCAAACTATGGACAAAACCATATCAATTAACAAATTAATTATTCATAATGTCTTTGTGGCCTGTTCACTTTTTGTCTTGAAGATACTTTCTCTTCAAATAGTATGCATACACAGTGATTATGATTTCAGACTGAATATGTTGGTTTTTATAGAAATGTGATCTGATGGCTGGAATTATCCATTTATAATCATAACACCCCCCAAAAAACTGTCAGTGTCAATGACAAAACTGCTAGTAGGACTAACTTGATACCCTGGCTTCAAACAAAGGGAAAAACTGTCTCCTCAGTACATTTTAGTGAGAGAACGAAAGTGTTTCATGATATTAATACAGTATTATGAACTAGAAAATTTCCTCTCGGGAAATTTTGAATGGGCCACGGGAGCTACTGCGGGTTGTGCCATCTCTGTCAACATGGGAATCAAACCCACGATCTTAAGGTCAAGACAGAGCTGATCAGACAGACACATGATCATCTTTCTATAAGCACTGATATGGATGAGCTGTAACCACATTAGGTTAACTGTGTGTGTGTGTGTGTGTGTGTGTGTGTGTGTGTGTGTGACTGTAATCACATGAAGCTGGCTCTAGAGTCTGTGTGTGTGTGACTGACTTGACACATAGTTAGTTAGTAGCTGCATCCTGTGTCAGTCTGATTTAGCTGTGTCTGTGTTTATAAACATTTAAACGAGCGCCAGGTGGATTGTTTATGAAGTTAACGAGCTCTGGCCTGAGGATCACAGAGGTTACCACGGCGATAGAGGCCCCCGCAGGCTGAGACAGACAGAAACGTGGAGAAAAAGAGCCATTTTCTGCCTCTGCACCGGTCTCACATTTACCGTGCGTTCACACCAAACGCGATGGAAGCGATGCCATCGCCCGTAACGCGAGCATCGCGCCGCTTGACATATTTGTCACATTTTTCACCATCGCTTCATCGCTTCATCGCGCTATGATGCAACCCACCTCCCGCTATTTTCTTTCTCTCCTCAACCATGGCTGAGAAATAATAATAAATATAAATACATATGAAATATTCACAAGGAGGAAGCTGTAGGTCCTCTGACCCTCTGCAGGCATTATCTTTTTTTATTACGACCGCGGTAAAAGTACGACGTCGTGTCATAAAGCTCCGGGAAACGGCCATGGATGTATATTATTGATCTGAGGAAAACACACACAGCCCCTGGGTTGTTTTTTTTTTTTTTTACACAGCCACAGGTTCTCTGGAGGAGGGTCTGGTGAGCGAGTACAGCCACAGTGATCTTCTCCACCATGTTTTGAAATGTGTGTCTGCAGCTGTGCCGGTGACGTGGTTGAATATCAACACTGATTGGATGTCGCGGCACAGCGTCACGCGATGTCGCTTGAAAAGTTCAAATTTTTCAACTTCAAGCGATGGACGCGATGATGCGATGGCCGCGATGGACGCGTCATCGCTTCATCGCGTCGCTCGTATCGCCCGAAACGCGCCGCCCGACGCGCCATCGCGTGTCATCGCGCCATTTACATTGACTTTTAATGGAAAGTTGTGGCGTTCATCGCGTCCATCGCGTTTGGTGTGAACGCACGGTTAGGCTTCGTGTGACAAAACGGTAACTCCTATCAGAACAAAACACAGAACACGTTGCTCTAAGGACTTCCTGAAAATTTTGGTACGATTTGGTGTTTCTACAGTAAATATTTTGGAGAGGATGGCAGTTTTAAAACATCAGGCCATTCTGCTTCTCTCAGAAAATATTTGTATTGGAGTCAATGAGGAGCAGGGACAGACGTGGCCGCACTTAGAGGCTCAGAGTTTAAATTCTGTAAGTCTCTCTGATATTTTGAGCAGATGATGAGATCGAGGATGAGCTCGTCTACAAACGTGGCGGAAATTATGTGTGTAGAGTGTAAATTGTGGCCGTTTGGAGTTTGGAAAGAGAAAAAATCTGGAGTTTTTCTGGCATCTCTCCCACTCTAACCGATGATGTCACGCGCTCTGACACGAACATTCCGTGCAATACACACCCATTATAATCTCATAATTTCTCCAAAAATGATCATGGTCATTGAACAGGGATTGATCAAAAACTATATGACCTATCAAAACGTGGAGTAATACGACAATACACAGGACTTGTGTCTACTTTTTAAAGTTTAAATGGAGTCTCTAGGTGAAAGTATGCCTGAGCAGTAGACGTTTGTTAAACTCCAATAATTGGTCTTTTTCGCTCTTTTTTTCCCGCCCGTCCCATTGACTTCAATGCAAAATTTTGCGCAGTTTTTCGCGCCTTACGTCGCGAAAAATTCGTACACTGTTGAGAAAAGTAATAGCACACCGATTCCGATCGAACCGCACGTTTTGATATATAATTTGTTGCGGACCGAAGAAGCGTCCGGAAGATGAAGGAGAACTAGAAAAAGCATTTCCAAGAATGGAAATGGTGTGAATGCTGAAAGCAGCTGAACGCTGTTGCAGAATTAGCAAATAGTGCAAGCAGTGATCACCATACAAATGTTTGACCGAGATAGGAATCGAACCCACAACCTCATGGTCAGTAGACTTTCACTCTGCCTCAAAGCCACAGTATACACACAGTTACAGAGACTGTTGTCTGTTGATGAGCTGCACTCTGTCTCACTCTAAAGTTAACGAGCCCAAAGCTGCACCTGTTGGAAACACACTTTGTCAACACCAAGAAAGCTTGAGAGTCAAGCTTGAATGACTTAGAATTTAAATTTCTGTGAATTTCAGGCTGAGAGCAGCAGTTTCAACATGAAGCAAGTTATCAGAAGTCAACAGAGGACGACTGGGAAAATAATTCACTACAATTGTTGTTGAGGCAAGATTTGAACCAGGAATCGAACCCACAACCTCATGATCACTAAACCTTTACTCTGCTGCTTCGCCACCGAGAGCATAGACATAAGCACGTTGCCATTGTAATGTGATGATGTGCTGCAAACGGTGGCAGTAGCAATTAATGCGTCTCTTAACGAACACCTGTAACCAATTGAGGGTGGGAGAGGGGAGCAGAATTCAACATCACATAACAAGATTGCTCAGCCTGGATTCGAACTAGTGACCTTGGGGTTGGCAAGCGGCCACCTTACCAACTGGACTACAGACAGAGTTGTTGAGAAATTACAAAGTTGAGCTCCTTCTCCTGCTGCTGTGAAAAAAATGCATTGGGCTGAATGAGAGCAGAGAGCTCCCTGGCTGCATTTAAAAAATATTTTAAATTATTATCTAAGTCTCTTTGCATTTGCCGATAAAGTTCAAAAAAAGCTGCACGTTTTGATATATGAATTGTTGAAATAGCACAAAGTATGAAGGACTAGAAGAAGACCGTAAAAAGGCGGAAGAAAATGGCCGAACAGAAGAACAATAGTAGCATTTCCAAAAATGGAAATGGTGTGAATGCTGAAAGCCATTGCTGAACCATGCTGAATTAGCAGAATAAATTGACAAAGACATGCGGAATGGCATACAAGAAACATGTCCAAGGAAGGAATTGAACCCACAACCTTTAGTACATCAGCCCACTGATCTAACCACTTCACCATAGTTACATTCAATGAGAGAAGAGTAAAAGAAATCCCTGTATAAGAGGCTCACTGACTTCTGAAGAGAGGTTGAGACTTTGATGAATGTGAGATTTTTCAATGATGCTTAAAAAAAAGAAAGAAAAGAGTATAAATGAGCCATTAGAAGTTTGTCTACAGATCAGAATTTGAATGAAGTCTCTAGCAGAAAGTATGACACGTTGAGTTTTTCTGCCTTCAAATTGCTGTGAACCAATGGCAGACGCAAACTGGCAGTTTCAGGGAGACTGGAGCTGGACTGGAGGCAGAAATCGAACCCATGATCAACCTCATGATCAATAAACCTTTACTCTGCCACTTCGCCACAGAGAGCACACACATAAGCATGTTGTCATTGATCGTAATGTGATGATGTGCTGCAAACTGTGGCACTAGGAATGAATGAGTCTCTAAACGAACACCTCACACCCCGCTTGCTAACAGCTGGACATTGTACAATTACAGATTCAGCGCGTTTAGCGTAAAACTCCACACTGGGATTCAATCCCAGACCAGAACATAGGACTGGGTTACAGTGCAAGCTGCTCTACCAGGTGAGCTATACCTGTTATACCTTGACAGCTACACCGAGCTGCCAAGCATTTCACCTCTGAGCCAGATGAAGAACGGGGTGGGAGCTTGTAGCACTAGTGCCCTCCCCTGGAGCTGTGACACGTCAGCTCCAGTTTCACTGCCAGTTTGCGTCTGCCATTGGTTCACAGCAATTTGAAGGCAGAAAAACTCAGAAATGCAATTTTGCACTTCCTTTTCTGCTGATATGTGCTCTAACACAAGAAAAATGCCACAGGAACATGTGAAAAGCACGAAAAACATGATTTTCATGGGAGCGGGTCTTTAAAGTTCAAAGTGGCTGACACACTAACAAGACTGCTCAAGAGGGATTTGAACCAGTGACCTTGTGGTTGGATGGCAGGAACCTTATCCACTGGGCTATTGCAACACTCATGGTGAAGTAGAGGTTGAGACTTTGATGAATGTGAGATTTTTCAATGATGCTTTAAAAAAAAAAGAAATGAGCCACAACAAGTAAGTAGAGGACTTTTTTGTGAAAATAGTGTAAGCAGTGATCACCATACAAATGGTTGACCAAGGTAGGAATCGAACCCACAATCGCATGGTCACTAGACTTTGACTTTGCCTCTAGGCCACAGTGTACACACAGTTGTAAAGACTGTTGTCTGTTGATGAGCTGCACTCTGTCTCACTCTGAAGTTAACAAGCCCAAAGCTGCACCTGTTGGATACACACTGTGTCAACACCAAGAAAGCTTGAGAGTCAAGCTTGAATTACTTACAATTAAAATTTCTGTGAATTTCAGGCTGAGAGCAGCAGTTTCAACATGAAGCAAGTTATCAGAAGTCAACAGAGGACGACTGGGAAAACTAGAAAAAGCATTTCCAAGAATGGAAATGGTGTGACTGCTGACAGCAACTGAACGCTGTTGCAGAATTAGCAAATAGTGCAAGCTGTGATCACCATACAAATGTTTGACCAAGGTCAGAATCGAACCCACATCCTCATGGTCATTAGACTTCCACTCTGCCTCTAGGCCACAGTGCACACACAGTCTCAGAGACTGTTGTCTGTTAATGATCTGCACACTGTCAACATCAAGAAAGCTTGAGAGTCAAGCTTGAATGACTTAGAATGAAAATGTCTGTGAATTTCAGGCTGAGCACTAACCATATGGCCACAGAGAACCTGAGTTACAATGAGCTTTATACTATGAGGAATCAAAGACTGTCCAATGACAGCTGAATAATTGGAATCAAAAGTCAAGCAATGAAGTGAAAAGACTGAGGCAGGAATCGAACCCATGACCATATGATCACTAAACCTTTACTCTGCCACTCGGCTACAGAGAGCACACTGCTTTCAAAACTGTTGTCATTCATTGTAATGTGATGATGTGCTGCAAACTGGTATGAGTAATCAAGGAGATAACAAACACCTGTAACCAATTGAAGGCGGTGGAGGAGAGCAGAATTCAACATAACATAACAAGAGTTCTTCCCTTGGATTCGAACCAGTGACCTTAGGGTTGGCAAGCATCCACCCTAACCCCTACACTACAGTGGAGTTGTAAAGAAGAGAGGTTGAGACTTTGATGAATGTGAGATTTTTTGTGAAAAAGTTAAATATTTGAAAAAGTATAAATAGTTAAAAAGAGAAAAGTAATGCCGATAAAGTTCAAAAAAAGCTGCACGTTTTGATATATGAATTGTTGAAATAGCACAAAGTATGAAGGACTAGAAGAAGACCGTAAAAAGGCGGAAGAAAATGGCCAAACAGAAGAACAATAGTGTGACTGCTTCAGCAGTCACACTAATAACTAGAAAAAGCATTTCCAAGAATGGAAATGGTGTGACTGCTGATAGCAACTGAACGCTGTTGCAGAATTAGCAAATAGTGCAAGCAGTGATCACCATACAAATGTTTGACCAAGGTCAGAATTGAACCCACAACCTCATGGTCATTAGACTTCCACTCTGCCTCTAGGCCACGGTGCACACACAGTTGCAGAGACTGTTGTCTGTTAATGATCTGCACACTGTCAACATCAAGAAAGCTTGAGAGTCAAGCTTGAATGACTTAGAATGAAAATTTCTGTGAATTTCAGGCTGAGAGCAGCAGTTTCAACATGAAGCAAGTTATCAGAAGTCAACAGAGGACAACTGGGAAAATAATTCACTATAATTGTTGTTGAGGCAAGAATTGAACCAGCAACCTTCAGGTCTCCAGACCAGCAAGCTAACCACTAGGCTACATACAGAGACAGTGTGTGAGGGGTAAAGAAAACCTTTGATAAGAGGATCACTGGCTTCTGCTTAAAAAAAAAAGTAAGGAATCGAACCCAAGACCTCATGATCAATAAACCTTTACCGCAACCCTTTTCGGCCATTTTAAAACCAGCTCATTAGCCATGCACATTAGCAATTCACCTCTGGGGGGTGGGCGGAGACTGCGCTGTTTTGCACCCGCCCAGCCACCTCCTCGTACCCCATCAGGGTGCCAGGTGAGCTATACCTGTTATACCTTGACAGCTACACCGAGCTGCCAAGGCTTTCACCTCTGAGCCAGATGAAGAACGGGGTGGGAGCTTGTTAGCCTCGTAAACCAGCCTCTCGCGGAAGTGCATTTCATTTCATTCCGAGGGAGAGTCTGGCCTCATCCCCATTCTAAGCGTTTCGACTGAAACCCTCAGAAGGCCGAGCCAATCAGCGTCGCCGCTGTGATTGACACAGCACGTTGGCCAATCAGGGACCGACTGGTGCAAAGCCCCGTCGCTACACCAACTTGTTGATTGGCTGAATGGGGTTGTCTGTCAACGCTACTACCAAAGATATTAAACCGTCTTTGCTACTACTCCCGCCCTGCTGCCGCCCACCCCAAATGAAATGAAATGAAATGAAATGCATTTCTGCGAGAGGCTGGTTTACGAGGCTAGGAGCTTGTAGCATTAGTGCCCTCCCCTGGAGCTGTGACACGTCAGCTCCAGTCTCCCTGAAACTGCCAGTTTGCGTCTGCCATTGGTTCACAGCAATTTGAAGGCAGAAAAACTCAGAAATGCAATTTTGCACTTCCTTTTCTGCTGATATGTGCTCTAACACAAGAAAAATGCCACAGGAACTTGTGAAAAGCACGAAAAACATGATTTTCATGGGAGCGGGTCTTTAAAGTTCAAAGTTGCTGACACACTAACAAGACTGCTCTCAGGTGGGATTTGAACCAGTGACCTTGTGGTTAGATGGCAGGAACCTTATCCACTGGGCTATTCCAACACTAATAGTGAAGTAGAGGTTTGATGAATATGAGATTTTTGTTTTCTGTTGCAGAATTAGCAAATAGTGCAAGCAGTGACCACCATACAAATGTTTGACCAAGGTCGGAATCGAACCTACAATCTCATGGTCAGTAGACTTCCACTCTGCCTCTAGGCCACAGTGCACACACAGTTGCAGAGACTGTTGTCTGTTAAAGCTCCAGTTGGTAAGTTGACGAAAGTGAAAGTAAACTCCGCGACTTGGTCGGAAATTTCAAGACAATACTCCGTCAGGTCCTTTTATGAACCTCTGCCAAGCGCCCCACACACACACAGACACACACAAAGTAGCCATGAACGCACCCACAGAGAAAAAAAAAAAAAAAAAAAAGATGTACCGTATCCATAGCACGACGTGTAGGAGCGGCGATTGGCTGCTCCTCCTGCTCCCTCTACCTGACTGGTGGAGAATCGTCGGGCGCGGTGGATTTTGGCAAATACGATTACAGGCTGTAGGTGGAGCCAGAGGAGTTGGATTTTGTCCTAAATTACTCATTTAATGTCTGACCATCAGAATATAGTGACAGTTCCAGCAAATATGACTGAATAATTGTTACCAACTGAAGCTTTAATGATCTGCACACTGTCAACATCAAGAAAGCTTGAGAGTCAAGCTTGAATGACTTAGAATGAAAATTTCTGTGAATTTCAGGCTGAGAGCAGCAGTTTCAACATGAAGCAAGTTATCAGAAGTCAACAGAGGACGACTGGGAAAATAATTCACTATAATTGTTGTTGAGGCAAGATTTGAACCAGCAACCCTCAGGTCTTCAGACCAGCAAGCTAACCACTAGGCTACAGACAGAGACAGTATATTAGGGGCAAAGAAAACCTTTTATAAGAGGATCACTGGCTTCTGCTTGAGAAAAAAAAGTAAGGAAAGTGCAGAAATTAACCACAACAAGTAAGTAGAGGACACTTTTGTAAAAAATAGTGCAAGCAGTGATGACCATACAAATGGTTGACCAAGGTAGGAATTGAACCCACAATCTCATGGTCAGAAGACTTTGACTTTGCCCCCCGGTTGCTGACAGCTGGACATTGTATAATTACAGATTCAGCGCATTTAGTGTAAAACTCTACACTGGGATTCGATCACAGACTGGAGCATAGTCCTTGCTCACAGTGATAGCTGCTCTACCAGGTGAGCTATACCTATTATACCTTGACAGCTACACTGAGCTGTCAAGCCTTTCACCTCTGAGCCAGATGAAGAACGGGGCGGCAGCTTGTAGCACTAGTGCCCTCCCCTGGAGCTGTGACACATCAGCTCCAGTCTCCCTGAAACTGCCAGTTTGAGTCTGCCATTGGTTCACAGCAGTTTGAAGGCAGAAAAACTCAGAAATGCAATTTTGCACTTCCTTTTCTGCTGATATGTGCTCTAACACAAGAAAAATGCCACAGGAACATGTGAAAAGCTCAAAAAACACGATTTTCACGGGAGTGGGTCTTTATAAAAGCATCATAAATGAGCCATTAGAAGTTTGTCTACAAATCAGAATTTGAATGAAGTCTCTAGCAGAAAGTACAACATGAATGAGGCAGGAATCGATCATGATCAGTAAACCTTTACTCTGCCACTTCGCCACAGAGAGCACAGACTTAAGCATGTTGCCATTGTAATTTGATGATGTGCTGCAAATGGTGGCACTAGCAATTAATGCGTCTCTTGACGACCACCTGTAACCAATTGAGGGTGATGGAGGGGAGCAGAATTCAACATAACATAACAAGATTGCTCAGCCTGGATTCGAACTAGTGACCTTGGGGTTGGCAAGCGGACACCTTACCAACTGGACTACAGACAGAGTTGTGAATAAAAGAGGTTGGGACTTTGATGAATGTGAGATTTTTCAATGATGCTTAAAATAAGAAGAAGTGAGTATAAATTAGCCACACCAAGTAAGGAGAGGACTTTTTTGTGACCTGTGACTATTTTTTGGTGAATTAAAATGATTTAAAAAGCACTTAACAGCAAGTTACAAAGTTGAGCTCCTTCTCCTGCTGCTGTGAAAAAAATGCATTGAGCTGTATGAGAGCAGAGAGCTCCCTGGCTGCATTTAAAAAATATTTTAAATTATTATCTAAGTCTCTTTGCATTTTTGACCAGAATTTTAGCCAGAAGACAAGTGTGGCTACAAAACTGGAGAAAATAATTTGTCTAGAGTTTAATTTGTGGCCGTGCTGACAGTTTAGCCAGAAAAACTCTAGAATGTTTTTTTGCCTCTATCCACTCTGACACCACTCTGGCTCTGCTCGTTAGACGCAACACACACACAATATAAAGCTGAAAAAAATCAGAAAAAGTTAAATATTTGAAAAAGTATAAATAGTTAAAAAGAGAAAAGTAATGCCGATAAAGTTCAAAAAAAGCTGCACGTTTTGATATATGAATTGTTGAAATAGCACAAAGTATGAAGGACTAGAAGAAGACCGTAAAAAGGCGGAAGAAAATGGCCAAACAGAAGAACAATAGTGTGACTGCTTCAGCAGTCACACTAACTAGAAAAAGCATTTCCAAGAATGGAAATGGTGTGACTGCTGATAGCAACTGAACGCTGTTGCAGAATTAGCAAATAGTGCAAGCAGTGATCACCATACAAATGTTTGACCAAGGTCAGAATTGAACCCACAACCTCATGGTCATTAGACTTCCACTCTGCCTCTAGGCCACGGTGCACACACAGTTGCAGAGACTGTTGTCTGTTAATGATCTGCACACTGTCAACATCAAGAAAGCTTGAGAGTCAAGCTTGAATGACTTAGAATGAAAATTTCTGTGAATTTCAGGCTGAGAGCAGCAGTTTCAACATGAAGCAAGTTATCAGAAGTCAACAGAGGACAACTGGGAAAATAATTCACTATAATTGTTGTTGAGGCAAGAATTGAACCAGCAACCTTCAGGTCTCCAGACCAGCAAGCTAACCACTAGGCTACATACAGAGACAGTGTGTGAGGGGTAAAGAAAACCTTTGATAAGAGGATCACTGGCTTCTGCTTAAAAAAAAAAGTAAGGAATCGAACCCAAGACCTCATGATCAATAAACCTTTACGCTGCCACTTCGCCACAGAGAGCACAGACATAAGCATGTTTCAGACAGAGTTGTGGAGAACTCTCAGCATTGGGCTGAATGAGAGCAGAGAGCTCCCTGGCTGCATTTAAAAAATATTTAAAATTATTATCTAAGTCTCTTTGCATTTTTGACCAGAATTTTAGCCAGAAGACAAGTGTGGCTACAAAACTGGAGAAAATAATTTGTCTAGAGTTTAATTTGCAGAAAAAGTTAAATATTTTAAAAAGTATAAATAGTTAAAAAGAGAAAAGTAACGCCGATAAAGTTCAAAAAAAGCTGCACGTTTTGATATATGAATTGTTGAAATAGCACAACACCTAACACACTAACCATATGGCCACAGAGAACCTGAGTTACAATGAGCTTTATACTATGAGGAATCAAAGACTGTCCAATGACAGCTGAATAATTGGAATCAAAAGTCAAGCAATGATGTGAAATGACTGAGGCAGGAATCGAACCCGTGACCATATGATCACTAAACCTTTACTCTGCCACTCGGCTACAGAGAGCACACTGCTTTCAAGACTGTTGTCATTCATTGTAATGTGATGATGTGCTGCAAACTGGTACGAGTAATCAAGGAGATAACAAACACCTGTAACCAATTGAAGGCGGGGGAGGAGAGCAGAATTCAACATAACATAACAAGAATTCTTCCCTTGGATTCGAACCAGTGACCTTAGGGTTGGCAGTAGGGCTGCAGCTATCGAATATTTTAGTAATCGAGTACTCTACTGAAAATTACATCGATTAATCGAGTAATCGGATAAAACGTATTTTTGCTTGGTTAAAGAGCAATTATGAATACACAAGAGAAAATAACATATTTCACTCAATAATGAATGACCAATTGGTTTCCTTTTGTAGAATCAACTGTTTTTATTTCTTAAATTCACAAGCAAGTATTTTCTGGTCCTGAAACATTACTAAAGAGGCGACTGCTGCTAACATAAATAAGAATAAATAAAACACAAATAAAAATAAATTAAATTAAATTACTTTCAAGATATCAAAAATAAATAAAATTAAATTACTTTCAAGATATCAAAAATGTTTTCTGTGGAGATGCTGCAACATGGAAGACGTGCTGCTGTGGTATGCAAGGGCCGTGTTACAACTAGAGTGCCTATAGAGAGACATTTTCTGTCTTTTTGTCGCCTTTTTCTCCCTCAGTCAAACACCCACGTCCGCCCCCCCGTTAAGGTTTCTACCTAATCAACGGTCTCACCGCAACAGATGGTTCACGTCATGATAACTTAAGTATTTTGGCCATTCAAACTTCCACAGTCCATAGTCCTTTTCTTTGTTTGATATTTCAAGAGACTTTGGTTAAGTAGCCTAACCATGGATAGCTCCTAGGCAGGATTGTTCTGCTGTGTTGTCGCCACTCGCCACCGTCCCCCCGTCATCGCGGCCATCGCCTCGCCGCCGCCGCCCCCCTCCCCATCTCCGCCGTCATCCGCGGCGAACGGCCGCGCGGGGGGGGGGGGGGGGCGTGCACGGTTACGTTCATAGGTTACGTTACGGCGCACGTTGTGCCACATTGAAAGTCCGTGCGGCCGCTTGAACTACAATTAAATTAACGATTCCTCGAGGCAGAAAAAAATCCTCGGACCATTTTTTGTAATCGAGGTACTCGAATTACTCGAGGAATCGTTTCAGCCCTAGTTGGCAGGCAGTTACCCTAACCTCTACACTACAGAGGAGTTGTCAAGAAGAGAGGTTGAGACTTTGATGAATGTGAGATTTTTCAATGATGCTTAAAACAAAAATAAATTAATATAAATTAGCCACACCAAGTAAGAAGAGGACTTTTTTGTGACCTGTGACTATTTTTTGGTGAATTAAAATGAATTAAAAAGCACTTAACAGCAAGTTACAAAGTTGAGCTCCTTCTCCTGCTGATGTGAAAAAAATGCATTGAGCTTAATGAGAGCAGAGAGCTCCCTGGCTGCATTTAAAAAATATTTAAAATTATTATCTAAGTCTCTTTGCATTTTTGACCAGAATTTTAGCCAGAAGACAAGTGTGGCTACAAAACTGGAGAAAACTAGAAAAAGCATTTCCAAGAATGGAAATGGTGTGACTGCTGACAGCAACTGAACGCTGTTGCAGAATTAGCAAATAGTGCAAGCAGTGATCACCATACAAATGTTTGACCAAGGTCGGAATCGAACCCACATCCTCATGGTCATTAGACTTCCTCTCTGCCTCTAGGCCACAGTGCACACACAGTTGCAGAGACTGTTGTCTGTTAATGATCTGCACACTGTCAACATCAAGAAAGCTTGAGAGTCAAGCTTGAATGACTTAGAATGAAAATGTCTGTGAATTTCAGGCTGAGCACTAACCATATGGCCACAGAGAACCTGAGTTACAATGAGCTTTATACTATGAGGAATCAAAGACTGTCCAATGACAGCTGAATAATTGGAATCAAAAGTCAAGCAATGAAGTGAAAAGACTGAGGCAGGAATCGAACCCATGACCATATGATCACTAAGCCTTTACTCTGCCACTCGGCTACAGAGAGCACACTGCTTTCAAAACTGTTGTCATTCATTGTAATGTGATGATGTGCTGCAAACTGGTATGAGTAATCAAGGAGATAACAAACACCTGTAACCAATTGAAGGCGGGGGAGGAGAGCAGAATTCAACATAACATAACAAGAGTTCTTCCCTTGGATTCGAACCAGTGACCTTAGGGTTGGCAAGCAGTTATCCTAACCCCTACACTACAGTGGAGTTGTGAAGAAGAGAGGTTGAGACTTTGATGAATGTGAGATTTTTTGTGAAAAAGTTAAATATTTGAAAAAGTATAAATAGTTAAAAAGAGAAAAGTAATGCCGATAAAGTTCAAAAAAAGCTGCACGTTTTGATATATGAATTGTTGAAATAGCACAAAGTATGAAGGACTAGAAGAAGACCGTAAAAAGGCGGAAGAAAATGGCCAAACAGAAGAACAATAGTGTGACTGCTTCAGCAGTCACACTAATAATTTGTCTAGAGTTTAATTTGTGGCCATGCTGACAGTTTAGCCAGAAAAACTCTAGAATGTTTTTTTGCCTCTCTCCACTCTGACACCACTCTGGCTCTGCTCGTTAGACGCAATACACACACATTATAAAGCTGAAAAAAATCAGAAAAAGTTAAATATTTGAAAAAGTATAAATAGTTAAAAAGAGAAAAGTAATGCCGATAAAGTTCAAAAGAAGCTGCACGTTTTGATATATGAATTGTTGAAATAGCACAAAGTATGAAGGACTAGAAGAAGACCGTAAAAAGGCGGAAGAAAATGGCCAAACAGAAGAACAATAGTGTGACTGCTTCAGCAGTCACACTAATAATTCACTATAATTGTTGTTGAGGCAAGATTTGAACCAGCAACCTTCAGGTCTCCAGACACAACACACACCCATTATAAAGCTGAAAAAAATCAGAAAAAGTTAAATATTTGAAAAAGTATAAAAAGTATGAAAAATTTGAATACATCCGATAAAGTCCAGAAAAAGCTGCACGTTTTGATATATGAATTGTTGAAATAGCACAAAGTATGAAGGACTAGAAGAAGACCGTAAAAAGGCGGAAGAAAATGGCCGAACAGAAGAACAATAGTGTGAATGCTTCTAGCATTCACACTATTGCTTCCAGCATTCACACTAATAATAAGAAAAAATCCACACAATAATGACCATTTCAGTTCTGCAGAGCCAATGTGGATATGTTCAAATTGGTACTCCTTATTAAAATAGTTCATTAAACTTGTTTTGATTACACAGATTAAATAATTGTATATGAAAATACACAAAAAGTATAAACAGGGTTCCTACAGCTTAAGCCAAGTTAAATTTAAGACTTTTTAAAGCAGTACTAAAGAACTTTCAGTTTTGGTTGAGTTTGGCGGCGCCTGTGGACCAAAGCGGTAGTGTTTTGCCTGAAGGAAGACTCCATTTCCCATGAACACTAGCGTGAAGCCCTGTAAATATCCTGCATTAAAATTAACAGAAGACATCAAAACTAAGTTTCTGTTTCCAGTGGATCATTTCAAAGTGAAAACACAAACATAATCCATTGCTAAAGTGCTGTTTTGCCTGTTCCCTCCTTGTTGTGACTCGCAAAAGTGAAAGTGAAAGTAAAGTGAGAGCCGGGTTCCTACCATGCTCCTCAAAGCTGCTTAGTGCCAGAGAAAGAGATACAGACCCCCTCAGACCATGACAGAGGTGTCATTCAACTTGTTGGAAGTCGATGTATCATCACAAAAGTTATTAAAATATTTTATGAAGGTTGAAAAGTTATTTAGTGTTGTGTGTTTAAGACTTTTTTAAAGCCACTTGAAATGAAATTTAAGACCGACTTCACAATAAACACAATGCAGAAAAAAAACAAAAAAACACCACATCAATTACATAAGGTTAGGGGACAATTTTACCCACTTCCAAGGTAAAGTGACTGCTACATGAACATTGGATTGTGTCTCTTTCCAGCTGTCCTTTCAAAATAAATGCATAAAAAGTCCGGAAAAACAAAACAAAACACTGACTCGGGAGCTGGAGGCGGTGAGAGATTTAGCGTTGACTTCTCTATGTCGGAATGTTACCAATTATTTTGAGATTTGAGACTAATTACAATCATAAAATCCCACTTACCAAGTGTTAGCATTTTTAAGACCTTTGAAAAATTGATTTAAGACATTTTAATGCCAATTAAGGCCTTGTTTTTAGATTAATGAATTCAATGCCTTTTAAGACTTTTTAAGGATCCGTAAGAACCCTGATAAAGGTCAGGCACATCCAATTAAAAAGGTGCTGGCCTCAAACATAAATGTAGATAAAGAAAAAGAGAAGAGGAGACCGCACACTTAAGGGAGCTTGAGTGTGCGGTCTCCTCTTTTCTTTTTTCTATATGAAAATACACACAAATCTGCAGAATTAGACAATTAATGGTTTGCAGGTTGCTGCTGAATTGAGGCTTTTAGTTTTGCATTGTTCTCTGGTTCTCATTGATCAACCAGACTATCTGGAAAAACTTGATTGCTCTGCTTGTGTCCATCTAAAAGTACAACAAAACCAAGTTCAAAGAAAAGTTTTCCATCAGTTGTTATGAAACCAACAGGTTGCATCATGGAAAAGCGGGGGGGGGGGGGGCAGGAAAAGGGAGGGGATGGAGAAAAAAGCAAGAGAGAGGTGGGAAAGAAGAGGAGAGAGCTGATGGTAGAAGGAGGGGAGGAAAAGAAAAGGAGACATGATATGGGAGGGAAGACAGGGGAGTGTAGAGGAGTTGGGGAGGAAGGAGTAGGGAGCACTGTCACTGTCACTGTCAGAGATAAATGAGTACGGTCAGAGAGCAGCTCAGCAGGTTCAGGTCAGCTGCAGCTCTCCTCCTCTGGATGATGGACAGTCTGGATGGAACCAAGCTCTGCTTCCCTCAGCTCCTCAACTCCTCCTGCAGGGGTTTACTGCGTCCTCGCTCTGAGGCCGTCCTCCTCTACGCGCTGCTCTGCTCCGTCACCGTGCTCACTATAGCCCTCAACCTGCTGGTTATCGTCTCCATCTCCCACTTCAGACAGCTCCACACCCCCACCAACCTGCTGCTGCTCTCCCTGGCCACCTCAGACCTCCTCGTGGGGCTGCTGGTGATGCCGGTGGAGATGGTGAGATTCATAGAAAACTGTTGGCTGCTGGGTGACGTCATGTGCGCTCTGTCTTTAATGATCAGCTTCATCCTCACCTCGACCTCTGTGGGGAACATGGTGCTGATATCCATCGACCGTTATGTAGCCATTTGTTACCCACTGCAGTACCCCAACAAAATCACTCGCAGAAGAGTAGAGGTGTGTGTGTGTCTGTGCTGGGCCTGCTCACTTCCCTACAACGGCTTGATCTTAAGGGAGCATCTCAGCCAGCCCGACAGACACAACTCCTGCTACGGGGAGTGTTTGGTGGTGATTGATTACATCTCTGGAGCTACTGACCTTGTGTTGACTTTCATCAGCCCCTGCTCAGTCATAGTCACCCTGTACATGAGAGTGTTTGTTGTGGCCGTGTCACAGGCTCGTGCCATGCAGTCTCACGTTAAGACTGTCGCAGGTGCTTCAGTAAGAATCACAGTAAAGAAATCAGAGAAAAAGGCAGCGAGGACTCTTGGTGTTGTCATATTGGTGTTTTTGTTGACTTTCTGTCCTTATTACTACCCGTCTTTTTCAGGGCAGGACACTTCAAACAATGTTTATGTTTGGCCCGTAGTGACTTGGTTGTTGTATTTTAATTCTTGTTTGAACCCACTCATATATGCTTTTTTCTATCCGTGGTTTAGAAAAACTATCAAGTTGATAGTTACCCTCAAGATACTAGAGCAGGAATCCTCTCAGGCAAATATACTTTGATGTTGTTAAACAGTCATTATTATTGCCACATATCTGACTAACTGCCGTTAGTCCTATGTGTGATGTATTTGTCAACATATAACTTGATTTAATTGATTTTACTGACATCATGTAAGAACATATTCCAAAAGTCCATCCCAGAAACTGTCAACGCAACAAATAAGACCTAATGCGGTAGCCAGGTTCCCTGTTTACTCCTGTTTTTTTTTCCCTTTGCTGAGGGTTTCCCTGCACAGCAGGTTCTCTGAATAAGGCAGGTCTTAGACCTACAATTGTAAACTTGATTCATACTGTGGTGTGCTTTTATGAAATTATGTACTTGAACGTGTGATGTGTGAAGTACAGTCACTGCTGTAGGCTATTTTATATTTTTTTATCCTTGAAATGTTTTTTATTGTGTCATTATGTGTTCTGTTTTTGTGAGACATGTCTATGGTGGTGAAACCAAAGTGGATAATACAGTTTTCGTAATCATAATCGTAATGTTACATTAATACTTCTAACTTAATTTGCCCCCCATTTCTGTCTGCACTTCAGTCTGTAAGAATTAGTAGTGAGCATGTGTGAGAGCTGTTTAGTCTATCAATGGATATTTAACCAGCAAATCTTCATATAGCTGTTTGTTTTGATATTTCTGGAGCATCAATGCCAAACAAAGGAGCAAAGCCACAAAGAAAATCTGTTTAGAATATGACTGTGATTGTGAGTAGAGTTGCCTTTATGTATTACTATGCACTGTCTTAAGTGTCTAGTGGACAGAATGTGTCTTGTTTTATTAAGATTTAGGGGAAAATGCATTTCATCCACATGTCAGCAATTTCATTCAACACAGGATTGTAATGAAAACTCTTGTGTAACCCATTACTGTATTTAGTTATGGGAAAAAATGTTTAACAGCAGATTATTCAAATCTAGATTATACTATCTTTTGTGTTACCTCTCCCCTCTGAGTCTCTAGCATGACGGTTAAGGAAGTGTGGACATAAAATGTATAAAATTACCATAGAAAAACTGCATTAGTCTTGTTCTACCAATGATGGTTGAAAAATACAGATAATAAAGACTTTTTAATAAAACACACTGTCATTTATTTTTGTAAAAAAAAAAAAAAGATATTTACAATTAACAGTTTGGTTTTTAGAAAACCTATGTTGCTTAACAAGTGCTTAACAATATGAACAAACCAAAAAGCAAACATTTAATACTTGAGCCACCTCATCTCCTGGACTGAGACTTGGGCCGTCTGACCTCTGTAATGAACAGAACAAATAATGTGTCAAACTCACAAGCGGAGTGTGTCTTCTTGTTCAAGTTATCTGTTATTAATAGCAAAGTGTGAACACAGAAAACAACACAAAAGGAAATGTAGATCAGACAGTGCCTTGCATCAATTTATCTTCTATAAAAAAAATCTAAAATTTTGTGCAGTACATCGAACATCGCAACACAAATCTCTAATCATGTAATAAAATGAAATGTCCTGGGGGTGTGATAAAAAGTGGGACTTGACACAAGTTGGGTTTCCATCCAAGTCGTATCGAATTTAAAAGCGGATTTTGTAAAAATGCGCAAAAAGCAAAGCGTAGTTATGCCCGTTTCCATTCATTAGTGTTTTGCGATTAGGAGGAGTGCACCGTGAGATTACGTCATAAGAGAGCGTGACTGTATCCAACAGTTGACACTCAGCTGACACTCAACATCATGGACAATTTACGTACTTTCCGGACTATAGACGCACCTGTATAATCCGCACCAGCTACATTTTAAAAGAAAATACTGTACATATTATATAGGCCGCACTTGAATATAAGCCTCAGGTTTTCATGTTGTAACATGAGATATTTACACAGAAAGACAGTAGGGAACTGTGACAGTCTGCTCGCTTTTCCGCTGTTTTGGTTACGCTCCTCTTGCCCATGTGCATCTGTTTACATACGAAGCCGGTGAAAAATCAATAAATGTAGCGGTGGATAACATTATGTTACGGCATGTGTTTGTGTAGTCTTAACCGTCATAAACAAAAGATTATGGGTTATGGAGCGCGTTTGTGTCGCGGGGTGCAGAGAGGAGAGCTGGGAGACCGGGGCGTTGTTCTCCATTTGTTTGAATGTGGCTGGGTGAAGTCCAGCAGCACTTCACCCACAAACTCTGGCTCAATTCGCATAATCTGTTTCCATCACAAAAACTCACATTTCCTTTAATCAATACGCTGACAAATCCACCCCCTCCAAGCGTATAAACTTTTATGCGCATTTACTGCCTTTATTCGAATTTCTGGCGTTTCCATTCAAGTATTTATTCGCAATTTTTGAAAATGCGAATAAAAAAAGGTGGATGGAAACGCAACTACAGATATGACTTATTACTGAAAGTGTAATGTGTGGGGAAACATTTAAACATTCACATATAAATATAAATACCTGGGATTTCATGCGGCCAGAAGTCATCACAAGCTGGACATCGTGGCTCTGGTCTTCCTTTATAATACCGGGCCACACATGGGTTATGTATTCTTATGCCACATACAGGATTTTCGCAGATTTGGCACTAAAAAGAAAGAAAAGGTGTAATCACATCAGATTGTATTTATCCAAACCAAAACCATCAAAGAATTAGGCTAATGTTTTATGTACAGGGTTAAGTGAAACTAAAATTCAATCTATTTCTTTCAAATTATGGACAAAACCATATCAATTAACAAATGAATTATTCATAATTTCTATTTATGTAGTTCACTGTTAGTCTTTGTGGCCTGTTCACTTTTTGCCTTGAAGATACTTTCTCTTCAAATAGTATGCATACACAGTGATTATGATTTCAGACTGAATATGTTGGTTTTTATAGAAATGTGATCAATGGCTGGAATTATCCATTTATAATCATAACACCCCCCAAAAAACTGTCAGTGTCAATGACAAAACTGCTAGTAAGGACTAACTTGATACCCTGACTTCAAAAAAAGGGGAAAAACTGTCTCCTCAGTACATTTTACTGAGAGAAAGAAAGTGTTTCATGATATTAACACAAGTATTATGAATAACAGAACTGATAACAATTTATTCAAATTACATCTTCATTAATGTTTTAGAGAAACGGAGCAAACATTTACCTGGAAAGCGATGTTGTGACAGATATGACAAACTTTGACCTGGTCTAGATACATCGTGCGGAGATATGGCTCCATCTCTATAATACACCTGGTAGACAAGGTGTATTCACCCCGTTTCTAAATGAACAGAAATCACAAAACAAATCCAACAGCAAAGATGACAAAACTTTTTTTTGAATATGATTAATAGATTATAGAATAATAGAAGTTATAGGTAAATAAAATACCTTTACTATTATTCAAAGCAAATGTCATATCATTATTTGCATCCACACATTTCACATACTGCATGCTCATGATGTGAAATGCAGATAACTGATTTAGAAATATTAAATCAGAAGAAAAAGAAACCTACATTGTAACTTTGTTTCTATTGCCAATATTTTCAGCTAAGCTTTATCAAGGACATTTTTCTACATATAAATACAGAACAGTATTTTACCTCACTGAGCCATTTGTCGCGTACAAGTCTGTTCAGCAGGTGCTCTGTCTCACTCTTCTTCAGCTTTTTGGTGGTCATAGTGTCTGCACTGTTCAGGATGTCAGTGGACGAGGCCTTGCCATTTTCAGACCCAACAATCAGGTCCATCTGAGGCAGAGCAGCTAGAGTTAGTCATGACATGGTGATACACTAGGTGCGTTTACATGGACACAAATATTCGCAATAAAGGGCTGATCCGAATAAAAATGTGTCATGTAAACACGTCAATTGGAAGATTCTGATCGGATTCGGCTCGATCCGAAAGAAATTCTGTTTGGATCGAGAGGGGTGGTTTATACCGATCGTTATTCCGAACGAGGTCCATGTAAACACTTATTCCGATCATTACATCCTTTCCCACTAGCGCGACACGGCTGTCTACACAGTTCTACTCGGTTCTTATTTATTTAGCCTATTCATTTTTGCTTTTACACACTCCAGTGTGACGTCCGACAGAAATCAAACCCGCTAAGTTTAAAAACACCCTGGCAGCAGCGCACACGGATCTACTGAGACTTGTTATTCTGTCACCTGAGTTAACGAGGTGGACGAGTGAGTTTGGAGCTGATGAGAGGAGAGAAAAAAGAGAGCGAGTAGTAGCCTACCGACCCGATATTGCCGTGTATCTCGCTTTCAGAGTAATCCCGCTTCTTTCCCCGCTCTCTCTCCGTTGTCTTCACCGTCTTCCACTGACGTAACTCCACAAATTTCCAGAGCGCACATGGCTAATTAATATGCACGCGCTGTTTTGCATTGACCATATGGTTGTGTTTGGGTGTATAGAGGGCGGGATATGGCGTGTTCACATCCGCACTTTTCATGGGTCCGGTGAGATTTATCAATGGCAGGAACAGTAGTAGCTACACGTTGCTGAGTCTGCTTAATAACGATATAGGAGTACAGCAACAGCTCTTAAAATCTGGCGCAGGTCCATTTTGAGTAGGCTACTGAATGGGATAAATTGAGCCACTTCCGCGTTTATTGGTTTGTTTACAGTAGTACAGAAAGTACAACTCTTCTTCTGCTGTTGTTTTAGGGAAAAAGACAGCTCTGCGCATGTCAAAATGCTGTTATTCTTAATAAAGCTCGGTGCATGTGTACGCATGTCATGATCGGATTATTTGATTTTGCGCCCATGTAAACAGTGGATTCGGATTTTCCGATCCCTCAAATTTTTAATCTGATTAAGAAAATTTGCGCATGTAAACACAGCTACTGACACTGCTGATAATTGCCGAAAGATGAGATACTGATGTTAACTGTAAATGCTAGATGATATTGCGAGCTAATGTTTCAGTTCATCTTTTTGCCTTTTCACTCTCCATAAAGTAAATGAATGTTCATTGTGTTTGCTTTTGTACAGTTACAGTCTCTCTCTCTCTCTCTCTCTACACTCTTATTTCAGGCTAATTGATTTGTCAAAGATGAGACAGAACACAACAAACAAAAGTAAGATAAATTAGACTGACAGCATTATATTTTTATTTTTTTCTATAGATATTGTATCAATATCTTGATTGTGAATTGTTTTGGTCACATCAATCATGTATTGAAAATCTGGGACCGTATTTATCAAGCTTCTTAGAATTACTCCTAACAACACTGCTAAGAGTTGACCTATAAGTAAAAAAAAATCTTTGCTGAAAGCTGCACTTAAAGGTTAGCTATTAAGCGTCTTAGTCGCACTTTTAGTCAAGTGTAGGACTGAATCTTAAGTGTCAGTCTCAGAGCTGAATTACGACAGCACTATGCTGTAAACGGAATTCCAAGTCCATAGAAATGACCGGTCGAATAGTCCCTGGTGATTATCGAATAGCACTTTTGCTTGAAATGCCCATCCGTATTGGGAATGAATCAAAAATAAATGTTTCCTAATGTTTCCAATTCATTATGACTAAAATGGCATTCTAAGACACTCGATAAATACGTTCCCTGATATTGTCACAGCCAAGGGGGCAGTTGTCGGTCTGAGAAGTGAAGCTCACTTCCGCGTTCAAAAAACTGCAATCCCCCCGGCTTCCTCTCCTCCCAGCTGCTCATCACTCTAAATATTACTGACATGTGCTCCTACGCCATGAGTATGTGATTTACAAGTTCTGCTCTCGTCAGATTCATTTCTGTATGTGAATATAGCTACAATATCACAGCTCCCTGAAACATTAGCTGCTACTCAGCTGTGCCTGGCCACTACTTACTTAAGTTACATTTCAGGCAGTATAAGATTAGTGAGGATATCTGATATAAAGTATTTTATTCTAAGTCTGCTGCATTGGACAGCATTATAATGTGCAGAAATTTCTACTCTTCAGGTCACTTGCAAAATGTTGCTTTGCAGGAATGTCGCCTTCAGTCCACTCACCATTTTCCTGAACAGCTCCAGCTCATTGTCGGCGTAATCTGATGACATCCTGGTGATGTCAGTCTCAGCCATGTTCACCTGGTGAAAATTGGAGTAAAACTGTGATTAATAATACCTCACTTGGCTCACTGCACTTTTAATAAGATACCTGTCTTCTTAAATTGTTGCTTTATGAAGCAGTTTAAATGGCTGAACTTCAAAACTTAAGTCACAGGGGAAAAGATGTTTCTTTTGTTGTGCTGAACTTCCCTGAGTCTGTACACAGATAGACACAGTAAACAGGTCTTACCACAGCCCAGTGGAGAAATTAAAGACACTTACCAAGGCGTAGTACTGCTGACCGTTATCTTCCGACATCCCTTTTCTGACCTGCATGAACATGGGCTGCAGCTTTGAGTTGATTGTATCAATGAACTCGTCCAGTTTGTCAGGAACATACTGGGCTGCAAAGAAAAGACAACTTCAACCTCAAGCTAGTGTTGTCACGATACCAACATTCTGGTACCGATATTAATCTGAACTCTTCCTAAGTTAAAACATTAGTGGTCTGTTTAAAAATGAATATCAACTTGTTTTCTTTGCATTATTTGAGGTCTGAAAACACTGCATCTTTTTTTGTTATTTTGACCAGTTGTAATTTTTGGGAGAAATTGTTATCAGTAGTTTATAGAATGAAACACAAACATTCATTACTTCACCACACACCTATTGTTTCACATATGTAGACCAATGTGTGTACAGCGGCACATCAAGACCAAGCCACAAATTGACTCTGCTTTTCTCCCCCCCATCAACGCACACACACACACACACACAGAGAGAGAGAGAGAGCATTGCCAGTGGTGCGCGGTAAAAACGAAACTTATCCACCAGCAGTGTTTGCATTAATTAACGAGTCTGTGGCGGCTCGTCTCTCTCTCTCGCGCGCTGGCGCGCACACACACACAAACACGGGCACATGGACAGGTGGCGCTGTAACGGCAATAAAAAAAAAGCACCTTGCTTCGTTTGTGGCTCACTCACTCACTCGCCTCGGCTCAAATTACAATGCAGCTACGTCACCGTTGCCAGTGGCGCAAAATGCAAGTACCGGTCCCATCTAAGCGCAGTATAGTACCTTTTTAAATGCCTCAGTACCCCGGTTCCAATTTAGTACCGGTATACCGAACAACAACCCTTCCTCAAGCTATAGTTATTTTAGGTCTAAAAGAAGGATTCTGAAGATTTTCTTTTTAATTGGCCCTGTTTTGCAGTAGCTGTCTGTCCCTGCATCGCAACGGCAGCAATGAATGAGAGCGCACTGATTTTATGGTGTTACGGCTGTTTACAACCACTATTTTTGCCCACAGACAACGCTATTCAAATATACACCGAGGGTTTGTTTACTTATAGAAAGCCGACATGTTTGTAAACGGAGCTGTAATACAAAGTCTCGCGAAGTCTAGCGCGAGAGTCAAGTTGACACACTCAGTACGTTTACAGGTAGAATAAACAATATCCAGACTTACTTCCTTTGTTGATAAAACAAACGAGAGCGCTTCAGACAACCTGTAAACATAGTTACCCGCCAACTTGACTCTGACACGAGACTTTGTGAGTTTGCACAGGACTTTGTATTACAGCTCCGTTTACAAACATGTTCGCTTGCTTGAAGTAAACAAACCCCTTGGTGTACGTTTAAACAGCAATCTGACACTGATGTAGAAAAAAATTGTGGTTTTGAGGGATGTCAACAACCTAAACAGCGTGAAATTGGTCCACTCCCATTGATGCAAGGCGATACAAGGACAGACAGAACTACTGCAAAACAGGAGCAATTAAAAAGAAAACCTTCAGAATCCTTCTTTTACAAGGATTAGGATAGGGAAACTATAGCCCCGGGTTGAATTTGCCCGGAATAGTCCTTTAAGCTACTTGCAAAAACCAACGACTCGACAAGTCCTGGCAACTTCAATTTCAGATGTGAATATACTTATTTGGCCAGAAAAGTCTTCTAAGAAAATAAAAACACTACTTTGTCATTTAACAAAGCAAAATGACTGTAAAAGTCCGAAATCAACCGCCTCTACTTATTTCTAGTTTCTAGTTTACCATCCATTAAATCTTTGTTTATGATTTAAAATGTATGGAATCAAATATAATGCTAATTCAGCATCAAAATACCGCCCAAGATGCATATGTATGTGAATACACAAACATTTTTTGTTTATGTCAATATAATGGACATATTCTGTTGAATTTCAAGGCAGAAAATGCTGAGGGTCTGCATTTCTGTTCTTATCATTCAGGAATCTGCACAGGCCTTAATCTGCATTGAATCATATCTCCCAATGCACTTTGAGTTGAGTTATTCAAAATGTATTATGTACATTACAAAGACAAGGCAAGGCAATTTTATTTGTATAGCCCATTTTTACAAACTGTTTGTCTCAAAGGTTACATGGCATCATAACAACATCCTCTGCCCTTAGACCCTCACATCCACTGAGGAAAAACTCCATAGAAAACCCTTTATAGAAAGACATAGAAAGACTCACTGTTGTGTGTTTCACAGCAATGCTGATAAAGTGTCCTTGCCCCTTGTTCATCAACAATGCCATTGGCCATCATGGTCTGCAGAAACCTTCGATGGCTGTCTCCCATCTGTCGTGACATGGCTCTGGACTGAAACACCTACAGAGTAATGAATGGTTTAAAACTTACTGTACATGAGGAGGTGTTTCTTATAATAATGGTTGCATCATTTCAGACAAATGGACCCATTCAGAGGCTTGAGAAGTTAGTGAGGATGCATGAGAAGACACATTTCCTTAATACTAACAGCTATAACTATACATGTGATCTAATATTAAAATAAAATGTGCATCTTTGAGACTGTTCGTCAAAATGTATTTAAAAAATTAGGACAGCAACAAACAATTGTCTTCATTTATGATTCATTTGGCCAGTTGTCAACATACTGTCAACGTCCCACAGATCAAGTAGGAGTCTTCAGATTATAGATGTTCTGTCAACTCAGGGCTAGTTTAGTACTGCTGATAGACAAAAATGTAAAATTATTGTCATATAAAGGTCTGAAAACAAGTATTTATATAAATTTTCTGCCAATCAACTTCTCAATTACTGTATATGTCATTTAAAAAAAATATTTGCACAAAAACGCCAACAAAATTAATACAACCAGTGATTTTACTATTTCGTCCACACTTTTTATTTACTATATGACTGTTGGCATGACAACTACACTTCTTTGTACTGAATTACATCACAATTCAACAACAGCACCACAAACTACATCCTCCAAAAGGGCCTTCAGGTGTATATCCAGGTAATACAAGCAGTTACACTCCTGACAAACCCCAGAGCAGCAACACAGATAAGTACCGACGCTTCCCGTGTGTCGTGGCTTCTCGTACCACCGACTTTGACATTATCACAACGACTTCAAGTTGAAACACCGACAACAGGTTGTTTAACTGATAGCTACGTTGAGAAAGTTAAGTTTCATTACAACAGAAGCAACTTACCCGCTCACCGTCGACGACTGTCACAGCTAGCTCAGAAACCTCGTCGGCGAAGGGTTGACTTCAGGTTACTTGCAGTTCGATTTTACTGTGATTTTTTTATTTCAACATGTGTAGAAAAAAAGGCATCGAAATCCTAGATAAATCAAACACAAGTTTACCGGGCTCTCCTTCCACCGCGCGCCTTCCTGCTGCTACGGCTCACACACTTCCGGTAGTTTGAGGTTCACGGTGAATTACTGCCACCTGTGGGTGCGGAGGGTACATACACCATGTGGGGGTAAAAACAAGTACATTCTTGAGTTTAAAAAGCGTTTTACAATCCTATCTGACTTGAGATCTCTACATTGTCCCTCGTCATGTTTCAGATATTCTTTGAGATGCGCATATTGCAGCTCATCAAATACAATTAATCTGGTTTCTGGGGTTTTAGCCCCAACCTTTCATTAGAGACCATGCAAATGTAAACATCTGTCTGGGCAGTCAGAGGTGCAACTCATTAGCAATCATCGCCGATTCAATCTTGTCCAGTATGTTGAACAGCAAAAACAAAACAACTCAGCTTTATTCTAAATGCTTTATTACTCTAACAAATTAAATAAGAACATATAATACAAGGTGTCTGAGTCTTTGATTACAATATAGCCTATTATTAACATTATTTAAATACAGTATCCAATGTCATTAACTTTTACTGCAGCATTTAATCTAATGTTCCTCAACTTTATCCCAAAACGTCTGTGGCTCTTCAAACATTTCAAGTTCAAAAGGCGTCATAAAATAGTCAGGTTATCATAACAATACTCATCAGCGAAAGACAGTCATCAGTGTGTTTACATATACACAAATAATTAGATTTTTGTAAAATAGAAAAATAAAAAAAGCACAGAATTAAGGTAATAGTCTGATGGAACCGTTTACAGTACTCTGATTTCCCCTCATGATGAATTCATAAAAGTGGTTTGTTAAATCGAACTAAATCAAATGAACCAAAACCATCAACAGTAACTCAAAAACAACGTTACGTTATCTGGTTTATGCTGACTTGATAATTTAAGTAATTTGTGACAACAAAGAGGAGATACATCAACCCGGTGCTAACAGTGTATTGTCTTGACATGTTGAATCAAATTATTTATGTTTATGTAAACACAGTGATACTTGTGATATTTAGTTAATTGTCCAATTGTAACAACTTAAGAAACAACCACTTCCCATACTTAAAATTCACAGCCCAAGGTAAAAACACTGCTCTATTCTTGCTTCTTTACGTTCATTGGCAAATTCCAAATTTGTTTAATGTACAAACAGGATTGCCTCAGATGGATTGACAACGACACCCCACTAATGAGATGCATGTACATGCATCGAACAACCTTTCCAATGTAAACAGGAGATTTAATGTGTAAAAGTTGCCCCATGTGTTGTAGTCAATGAAGCAAGGACAGAGCAATGATCTCTGAAACTGGAAACAGAGACACTGACATTTCAACAGTTTGTTTATAGTGAACTTGATCACTGCATGGAAAAATGTAAGATTGGGAATACTGTCCTATTTTTTGATTTTGTACTTTCTGTTTAATGTGTTCACATCACCAACCACTTTGATCAGGTGGCACTACGCGAATCCCCAACAGTAACACAACTCTTTGTCATCACTGTCGAGTCAAAACTGGACAAACTGAAAGTGAAATTAAAATTATTCACAATGTGATCAATCCTCAGTGATGTGGTTGAACAGCCAGGCATGTGTCATTCATTCATCCAATCCTGGCCACCTGGGGTAACGCGATAGTTTCTCCATCTTGCTCTCACACAATCCAACTTCATTTTTATAAATTCAAATGTGAGAAAAAGGGGGCGTCGCTTTCAGCCCATCATTGCCATCATCATCTTTACATTTTTCCAAAGTACCCTCTGTTGACTCAGTGTGCTTTTTGTCCTCTCTAATGTCTTTATCCTTTTAGTTGGCAGCAGTTGGCTGAGAAAACACCAAACCTGAGGATGACATGTAAGAAGCAGAAGTAAGTTAGAAGGAACACGACGATGACGAGGATGAAAAGCTGTATTTTTTTCTTGATAACAGTGGAGGGAAGTTTAACTATAAGCAAAAGTCATGAGAGCTGCCGGTTGTGAGTCATCAGCTGAGATCCGCCAGTTTCCCTTTGACTGCGTGAATGTTAATGCTTGATGGTGTTGATCATCTGTGTGTACTAACTCGTGTTCTAGTGGCTGGTAGGAAACTGTCCATGTGTGTTGATAGACTGTTGCAACTTCTCCTCTTTGGCCCTTCTGCTGTGGCAAAGCTGTTGAATAACACAAGAGCCATCAGTACACAGTGCCTCTTCTGATGTTATGTACTGCATTTCTGATAGCATTCAGACTCATACAGCGCTTCAGGCCTCTCACCGTTCTTTTTTCCATGAAGCCGGTCAGGAATTCGTCTATGTCTGTGCGCCCCTCCAAGAAGTTCTCAGCCGTTTCCTCCGACTCCTCTTCTGCCTGGTGCGCAGCAACTTTTAACCGGGCCTGTAAAGTACTAAGACTGCAACTCTAGCAGGGAACAAAAGACACTTGGTAAGAAAGAGAGCAGCAGAATTTTTCAGTTTGAAAACATGTACAAACATGTTTGGGTTGGGCACTTAAAATGTCTCAATATTTTCTTCTTTGTCTTCTTCCATTTGACAATGTAACAACATTGTGGTCATAAAAATTATTTCTCGGCTACAAATCCCAGAAACTTTAAGTCCCGAGGAGTTTTTTTTGGGTTATAATAGAGTCTCATATTAATGTGGATGAATCTACGTTACCCACTTGTTAATGGATCCATTTTCAATAAATATATTGTTTTGTCTTTATCGTTATTTTGTTATTATTATTTAGTCGTCGGCTCGTCCAGCATTTCCTACTTTAGGTTTCCTGGACGCTGCCCGGCGGGTCATGGGACTAACGCCGCCGAATCGCCGTT
This sequence comes from Trachurus japonicus, assembly GCF_045865225.1. Classification (NCBI taxonomy): domain Eukaryota; kingdom Metazoa; phylum Chordata; class Actinopteri; order Carangiformes; family Carangidae; genus Trachurus; species Trachurus japonicus. Next base: position 11,888,792 of record NC_140907.1, read on the forward strand.
TATGGTCGGAACTACAACGGTAGCTGATCATCTTCAAACCTCCGACTTTCATTCTTTATTTGAAAACATTCTTGGCAAACGTTTTTGCTTTCGTCCGTCTTGCGCTGGTCCAAGAATTTCACCGTGCGCGCAGAGGTTCATGGGAAATGTAGTGTGAAAACACTTTGCTTTCCAAAACTCCTCGTTGTCCCTTTAAGCATGAAATTGAACGGGTGATCAAAAGCTTCCACCCATTAAGGTCTCTGACAGGAGTGATTAGTGTAGCTTCTTACCTCGCTGAGTTCATGCTGTCTTTGCATCTTTGTCTCAAAGGCCGACTTCATCTGTGTCAGCTGTTCATACTGTCAACACAGCAAACAGACCCCCTGATCATTAAGCTCCAAGACAGCAGCATGAATGGGTTTGTTGTGTGTGTGTGTGTGTATTTAAAAGGAGATGACATAAGGGCTCACCTTGTTGAGCATTTCTTGTCTTTTTGCTTCCAACTGTGGCTCCATCTGAAGGTTTTTCTCTATAAAAGGACAAAAAAAAAAGCACAGGTCTTTGTAACGCTCCACTCTAAGGCCTCTTTTTCATAATTTGCCTGTGAAATAGGGGAGGAGCTTACTAGCCATGTTCACTATGCTGGTGACCAGCTCCTCTTTGTCGCTGGTGACCTGCTTGAGCTGTGGCAGAGTCACAAAGAATTCCAGGAGGACATCCTCGTTTTCAGACATATCTGATAACTTGGTCAGACTGGTGTGGGACGCAGCCGGTCAGAGGAAAAGAAACCAAAGACATCAATTACAGATACAAGAGAATATTTCCCTTCTTGCAGACACACATTGTAACCTGCTTTAACAAAGTCTCAGCAATAAAATCTAAACAACGTTTTGGTATACTTTACTTCAAGTCACAGAGCTCAGGAAACGACTCAGGAATTTCAGGCATCTTGTACATGTGTCCGTTCAGTCCAGCCTAAGAGAGACACAAGTATTGTAAGCAAGTCATGTTCTTCAATTGACCTGGTTTCTAGATTTGTGGAGATCCAACTGATCAATCTTAGGAAAAGCTGCATAAGCAGATGAAACACACCCTCTTGAATCAGTATAGCTGGACTGGCCAATCTCAGTTTGTGAAGGTGTTGACATTTGAGGGATTCTGGCTGTACTATAATTTTTCTTTCATCATATTTTATTCATTTGTCTTGGTGAACCTTCGTTTTTGCAAAGAGCTAAATGTTTGACTGTGTTTCCCCCCCCCCAAAATAATGCAGCTAAGGGGTGTGTTTCATGTTAATCAAAGTTTATTTAACATGATCAACATTCACTTTATGATCCCCTCTGTGTGTGTGTATTGTGTACATTATCCATCATCAGTGTACCTGGGGGTCTACAGTGGGTACAGGCAGTGGCAGGTCAGAAATCAGTCCATATGGAGCTGGAGCACGAGGAGGACCGTGGGCACTATCCATCCCTGGGTGAGGCATGGGAGCTGGAGCAGGGCCCGGAGGTGGCGTCTGACTGGGACCCCCGTGACGAGAACTATAGTGGAAAGCTTGAGTGGGGTAAGGAGCCATGCCCGATGACTTGTACATACTGCTGCAATACAAGGGGGGAGAAAACACGAATCAGAATCAGCCTTTATTGTCACCTATACAGAAGTACAGTGAAATTACAGCACTCAACCCGTCCGTACATATACAGAATAAGACAGACATAACAGGATGACTGGGCGATAAGAGGGGGGAGGAAAAGAGGAGAAACAAGAGGAGGGGAGGAGAAAAAAAGCAGCTCCCAGACTATGCTCCTGTGGGGGGGTACAGTTTGAAAAAAAAACCTCAGCAACATAGGCACATCGGCAGCCAACCGAAGCCATCATCGGCGCAACCCGCGGACCCCGCTTGTCGCACTGGGGGGTGAAAGCGGCGAAGGCGTGGGATGGGGGGTGAGGGGGGTGTGTGTTGCATGTGTGTGCGTGTGTGTACATAAGCCTGGAGAGTCGCTTCGTCTAGCCTCACAATCAGTGCCTCAGTTCGCAGGGTGTCATCGCGATAACACAGCAGGTTGCCATGGAGGCGTCCTTGATCGGGTCCCAGACAGAGTCAACAATCAACAGGTGTCCGTGAAGGAAGGGAGGGAGGAATAGGAATACAGAGCGTCTCACTGCAGCGATCTCCTAGGGGAGTTGTTCCAGCAGCGGCCTTGGCCGAGGCCGGTGCCCCGAGGGACCGAAATGCAGATTAGATTATGATTGTTTGGGTTAGGGCGAGTGCTCGCATTCCAATAGACTCGACTTACTGTGTTTGTCCATTCTGGTCTCCAAATCGATCCATTCGCCTTTGCAAAGCCGAAAGCTTCTCCAAGATGTTCTGCATGTTGCGGTTTATAGCCACAGTCTGAACGCTAACAGCTCTGTCCACCCAATCAATCATGTCGGGCAGCTTCACGGGGCTTTGGACTGCTGTCACCGTCTTCTGAATTTTTCGATACACCAGGGCAATGCCTAATCCAATCAGCAGATAACCTATTATCATGGTACTGAATATGTAGATATCCTCGATGTCCTCAACGGAAAGAATCGCCAGGCACACGACCCTCCACTTCTCTGACGAGTCCATCATGTAACCAGCGACAAACGTTCCATCAGGGCAGACAGGTTCCCCCGAACCCGAGCTTCTCGTCGAGAAAATTCTGTCAATTGCGTTGAGAGACCAGTTGACCAATTCCATGATTTAAATTTGGAGAGCAATGCGGAGAGAGGCTCCCAAAGTTTGAGACAAGACAGGACGAGATGTGAGAAGCAAAGCAGGGAAGATAAGGGAGAGGAGAGAGAGAGATGCATCCGCCTTCGTTGAGAGCAGGAAGAAAATTGTTATTTTGATTTCTGGCCAAAACACTTTGATAAGACCCAAGTTCCCTCAACACATAGACAAGAGTTTTCTGTTCTAAGGGAACGTAGTGAGACACAAGTGTCTGATTTACTCCATGAATGTAAGATTAAACTCACTATGGGAAGCCACCAGGACCGGAGGACATCAAGGCAGGAGGACTTTTCCAGAACTCGTCCAACAGACTCTGTATGACCTTACCCAGATCTGAGTGCATCCCAAACTGCAACATACACAACAACACAAACTTGATACTTGGAAGGAAGTGAGGATATCATAATCGACAAATATAAGGCAAGAACAGGGACAGGAGATGAGAAACAATCAGGAAAAAGCAACTGAATTCTAAACAGCTGAACAACACCACATTTGCATGCACACTACACCAGGCTGTTCAGAGAAGTCATGGGAAGGCATTTACTTGATTAAAGTCAAATCCAGCAAACAGACCCCCCTCTTACACACCAGCTCTGCTGTGACTGACGTTTTGAAGTATGACTTTTCCTAATTATAGTAAACAACACATACCTTCTGTTTCTTATAAAGATTATCCTCAACATTTTATTTCTTGAGGGTGCATTCAGAGAACAGGCCCTGTGCTTGGAAAAAACTGTTTTTCTTCACCGTAGCTGTGGAAACCACCTTATCTTTCTATTTTCAGTTTCAGTTCTAGTCAGATGGGATTTAATTTGTTATACAATTATGATTATTATCCCTCATTCTAACTGAGCCCCTGTAACAGGAATAATGTCAATTTGCTGTGTTGTGTTTTTAGTTTCAGTTCATACTATACACAAATAAAGGCGTGAAAACCATGTTCATAAGTTGAGGTTATAGATGAGAATGGTGTAAATGCACAAGTGAAGCTTTGTTACTGAGTGACAACAAAATGTCAAAATTGTGCCAGCTCACCTCCACAATTTTTCAAATTATAACACAACACAACATTTATATGACTACTATTGACTTTGTATAACACATCAGACATAATCTGTTTCAGTGCACACATTAGTACACACCATGACTGGCCAACAAAAAAGCAGACAGTGATTAAAAAAAAAACAAAAAAAAAAAAAAACACAACAACCTGGAAGCTACTTGGCAAACAAAAAAAATGGAAACCACCAACTTAACCAAACCAATAACAATTAAAAACGTAAGACCACTACTTACATTAGTGATGAGGGGACTAGTGATCATGGTGCCATTATTGCTGTCAACTAAATGGTGACCAACAGGAGGGTAGACACTAACCACTGGCTTCTCCTGAGGGAACTGAGGAGGTAGCAGACTGAAAGAAAGAGAAGATCAATACTGTAATAATATGTATTGTCCCTATAACACAGCCCTAGACCTAATAAGACTCAAATTGGATGCCTTCACATCACTGTGAGAGAACTGGTAAAGGTCTTCACCAACAGACTTTGGATAGTTCATGCTGTGGGGACAACATCCAAAATGACATACTGTAGAAGTTGCTGACTGACTTTGTTTACTTTTCTTGCCCTTCTTCTCAAATGCTTTTGTGAGACTATTGTGTGACTATTTTAATCTAGCGCTTCAGATTTTTTTTTATCAACAGAACATAGGGTTCACATCCTCTTGTTGTGAGCTGTTGATGAAGCATACTTAAATTCTTGTTTTTTTCACAAAAACACAAGTTATAAATAAAGAAAACATTTGTGACTTTTGTGTTCTGTGGTTTATTATTATTATTTATTTATTTTTTACCACAGTGGGAATTCCAACCAGTCAATGGTTGATGTACAGAGTGACTGTGTGAGAGGTACCTTCTGCTTTCGGTACTCACACAGTGGCTGTGTGCAAAGATGTACTCACATGTTGACACTAATGGTGGAGTTGTTGACTGTGAAAGGTATTCTATACTCCACATCCTTCTGAATCTCTGCAAGGCTGTTGAGGAAGAGAAACACAGGACAGCTGAGACATGCCATGCTGAATTTGTAGTCATAGTTAGCTCAAATCACAAAACTTTTTTGATTTCCATTAACCAGCGTCTCCCATGTTCAATGTGACCAACTGACACCCTTCTCCTATTACTGTATGCTGTAAGTGTAATGCTGTACTATTTACTATGTTTGCCGCTGAAAACAGTTTGTCAACTCCACAGGAACTCAGCATCAGATTTCTAAACATCTTTGAAGATATGCTGCATATCGAAAAGCCATGGCCTTACACCCTGTCCTATACAGTCTATGAAGAGACTGATACTCTTTTCTTTTATGCACTCCCTCCTTCACACCAATGCCATGCCATGATCAGCATTTCTCACAGCACATCAGCCATGTGGTCTCTGCTTCCACTGGTAACAAACAGTACCATCACAAATAAGTGTGCAAACCCATCATATTCAGCATACAGCACATCAGCAGGGTGATGACTGTGATTTAAGGCAACCAACTAACTAACACGAGATATATAGCAGCCGTCTTGTCCCTGTGTATGTCTCAGTATACTGATAAAAACAAAGAAGTTACTAGATGACAGAGCTGCTTCGTAAACAAAGGCTAATACTTTAATCCCCGCGTCAATGAGCAGGCTCCTTATGAACTACATGCGTGACAAGTTGAGTGATCACTGAACATGACCGGCCTGCTCATAGCTTGTGTCATAAACCCTAAATATAGAAACTGGTAATGTCACTTGACTTGATTAGCTTGTCAGCTAGCACTGCGCCCTAGGAAACCACGTCTAGCTCGTTAGCAATGAGGAGGGGTTAGCAACCACAAGCAGCCCTGTTATTGACTCGATTACTTCACATTTGTAGAGAAAAGCAGGTGTAAATGTAACACAGCCCGAGGTTGTGGTGGGCTATTTGTTAGCCTAACCTGGCGTGTTTCTTCTGACTTCACTGTGAGCCAGGTGGCTAGCTACAGTGTGCTAAGTAAACATCAGCTGTGCATGTAAACCGAGTGAGTCAACATGATCCTCCTATTAACGCCGGTTGAGTTTCCGGGGAAGCATTGTGTTCACATTATCCTAACATAAGGATATACAATATCGTGTATAATGTTGACAAGCTAACGAGCAGCAGCAGCAGCAGCAGCAGCTTCTGGTTCCTGGTGAGCGGTCACAGTACCTGGGATGAGCCGCTTTGAGCGACTCGATCTGCCGCTGTCTTTGTTGCTGTAGGCTGTTCAGAGGAGGGAGAGGTCCGGAGCCTTTGGACAGGGGGAAAAGCCAGTTCATCCTCTCCTGGCGACCAACCACACACTGGACTGGGTGACAGACAGAGGCTACGAGCCGACGACAGACGCAGACGAAGTGGAGGAGAAAGTGAGCATGAGGAGCGCCCGGCCGGGGGTTTGTGGTGCTGCTAACCGCTGTTAGCCGACTGACGACGCGGGTTGTTGTCCACACGAGGCTTCACTCTGTAGTTACGTTACAAAGTCAGATAGCATATCCGCATGTGTCGGAAAAAACTACTATTTCGTTTTATCCCCACAGCTCTCTGTGTAATTTCAACACTGTCACTAGCGAAAACGAAGAGAGAGATAATTGCTGTTCAAGGAAGACAACAACCTTGCGGCTAACAGCTTGATCAACTTATTTACGTATTACGTCAAACAGCGACTCGACGTCAGGCGCAACTTCCTGTTTACGAGCCTGATGAAAATTTAAATGATAGAAAGGGGATTTATTTTTGGTTGACTTAATGATTGAAATGTTTTTTTTAGGACTGCTTCTGAACAAAATGAACATTAAAACTTAAAATAAAATTTAAAAGTTTTGACTTGAATTTGTGTATGTAAACCCTAACTTTATTGACTTGTCTCACTTGAGGCATCACTATGAGGTTTATTTATTAATTCATTTATTATATCACCTTTAAATATTTTTTCCTTCCTTATTTTTATTCTTTCTTGTTAATTTTTCAACAAAGGCCAAATAACAATAATGTAATGTATAATATCAAATGGATTACACGATGCAGTTGAAAGTATGCCTCAGCTGTGGAGATTCAACATTCAGCGATCAAATTTAGATGTTACATCGAAATTTTGGTGTATTTATGAAACAGAAAAAGGACTGAATCCAACACGACCCATAACCCTGCAAAAATTGAGGACCTAACAGCACAAGTTGAGGGAACATGTTGATAATCACAGTGGTGTAATAAGACAACTTCCTCTCAACCGAAGAAAAACACAAATTATTGTCAACCGGTTAATATCTTTACATGCCCACACCTTGCCGGGATGAGGTGTGATTAATTGAGTGAAAACACCTGTGGGAAGGGGCTTTATATACAATTCACAGACAAACACAGGTGTAATTAATCAAACTGATGGCTGGTTTCTATTTCACTGCTTTAGTTTCAGGTGTTTTATTGTATTGTTAGCACTATCTCACCCACCTGCTTTAACACTTGAAAAATACACTCACAGAATTCTTTTGTCTTTAGTCTTGGATCTGTTCTTTTTCCCCTACAAATTACAGAACCACTCTGATCATATTCCCTCCCTCAAAGCTCCACAAGGAAGCAATGAACGGTCATCAATGACAGAGAACATATGAAGTGAATCATTATTCTCTATCCGCTTCGCGCTCAGAAGGGAATATCACAACTCTTCATCGTGGTTAGCGAGACCAAACACTTTAGAAACACATTTCTCAAGTCAGAAACTATAGAAATGATCCCTGAAAGTATAGTCTTAGTTTGGAGGAGGGTGAGAACAGCACTTCAGTCACAGGACAACCTTTCTCAGTCATGGTTTGACAAGCTCCTCCAGTTGCTGCGCCTGGTCCAGTCACAGGGGTTTATGTAAATAGTACAGCTCAGCACAGCCAATCACTGTATGATAGTTTATTAGAAATAAAGGTGTTTTTACATTATATTTGGTTGGGCACTATTCACCGCAGGACACATTTTCTATGATAGTATTTTTTTAATTAACTAATAACTCTTTTCTTACATTTTAAATTAAATTAATTTCTAGGTAATTATTTTGTAAATAAAATATGATACTGACAATTATCCATTGTACTTCTACAGTGACAATGACTAGATGAAAACCTCATGTATTTACAGCAAAGAAATCTTTTCACTTTACTTCTTTTACATATAAGTGTGACCACTCTGATCATATTCCCTCCCTCAAAGCTCCACGAGGAAGCAATGAACGGTCATCAATGACAGAGAACATATGAAGTGAATCATTATTCTCTATCCGCTTCGCGCTCAGAAGGGAATATCACGACTCTTCATCGTGGTTAGCGAGACCAAACACTTTAGAAACACATTTCTCAAGTCAGAAACTATAGAAATGATCCCTGAAAGTATAATCTTAGTTTGGAGGAAGGTGAGAACAGCACATCAGTCACAGGACAACCTTTCTCAGTCATGGTTCAGAGGTTGAGAAGCCAATCATTACTTGCCTCTGACTGTACAGCTGTAATACACAGAGCACACAGACAGGGGGGGAGCCATATCAAGTGGACAAATAAGGATAAATGTTTGTGTAAAATGTCAAAAGATGGTAAAGTTCCACTAAGTTGCTGTCACACATCGTTGAGCACCATGGATGTATGTAAAAATGATCCATTGTTTCATTTTTCAACTCATATGGTTTGTTTTCACAGTGTGTTTTCACTCTGGTCCAAACAGTAGATGAGTGTCATGTTTCCATGACGACTGACCGGAAGAAGACGAGTGATACGTCATGTTTACATGAGTCCAGATTGTTAAAAAAAATGTCTGAGAAGTAACGCTAAACTTTTACAAGACACCGAGGCAGTTATTTTTAGTTTTAAGTGCAAACACTTTTTTGTGATCAGGTGAAACATCATTTCAAGCTTGTGCCTTTTTGTAATAGCTGGTGTGTAAATATGTAGAATAAATATGATAACACATGTTTATGATAATATTTTCACATTTCCAGTCAACTTTTAACATTGATCTGATGCAAGGCCTTATGGAATAAATCACCTTCTAAATTCTACTGCTCCATTCATGAATCTGTTTCCTATAGGGCCCTGCCATCAGTCAGTGGTCCGGGTTAGAGTGGTTAGGGTCAGGCCCCCATCACAAAAAACAAGTTTTCTGGGAGAAACCCTGACTTTAATATTGTATTATTTCATTAATTTGTGTTTCATTACAATAACAATTTAAAAACAGTTATGTTACTAAGACATGTTTCATGGGTTTTAAAGCAGAACTATGCAGGATTTCGGCTGTAATTATTGTGGCTCAGAGTCACTGTGATGGTTGAGTGACCTGTTATGAAGTGAATGGGGTCTAGGCCAATGCGCTCACCCCCCCCCCACTGGCTGAAAACCGCACTTGCAAGATCAGTCGTCCGTCTCGGTGTTACAAATCTCGTCAATGGATAGAAGTATCGCGAAAAACTGCCTTACGGCAGTACGAGATAAGAACGCATATGACGTCATGCATGTCACGAATCGTGATTGGTTTGAGTTCGGAAAGTCGGAGGAAACCATGGAAACATGAAATGTTTACTGATGAAGTTCAGCTTGTGGCTAACGGGGAGCTAATGCTAACACAGATACACACACCATGGGTCTTTTATAAGATAATGTAATACATCATGACACACACACACACACACACACACACCTTCGCGTTTTGGAACCTTTATTCCTGTGTGTGTATGTCTGTGTCTTTGTGCCTGTGTGTGGCTGTATTAGCGTTAGCTCCGTGTTAGCGTTAGCTCCGTGTTAGCATAGCGTTAGCGTTAGCTCGGTGTTAGCATTAGCTCCGTGTTAGCGTTAGCTCGGTGTTAGCAGGGCTTAGCAAACAGCAGTAAACACAAGCACGTGTAGGGGGGGTGGAGGAGGTGGCGGCGGCGAGTTTTTTTTTTTTTTTTTTTTTTTTTACGACAGTGACATGTGCCTCCCAGAACTGTGGGGGAGCTCCGGAGAGGGAAAAAAAGAGAAACCAACGAAGGAGTGAGCTATTTCCGGCCGACTTGCATAGTTCTGCTTTAAATTTGCTCCGAGAATATGAGGTAAAACTGAAGTCCAAACAGATGCGGTAAAATAATCGTGACTAATCGACTAATTGAAAAAATAATCGATAGATTAGTCGACAACCAAAATAATCGTTAGTTGCAGCGCCAGTGTTTCCCACACATTCATTTATTCGTGGCGGCCCGCCACAAATGAATTACGTCCGCCACAAATAGATTTTTCTACTTTTGGATCGACCAACGCAGTATCGTTTTATACATTCATCTCCGCATAGCGCTGTTTCTCCGTTACAGAGAAGCGCACATGCATGACAGTAGTGCACAGTAAAAGCAAAACCCATATGGTATACTATAGTGTATATAAGAACATTGTTGTTTTTTACATGCTAGTGTAACCACTCTGATCATATTCCCTCCCTCAAAGCTCCACAAGGAAGCAATGAACGGTCATCAATGACAGAGAACATATGAAGTGAATCATTATTCTCTATCCGCTTAGCGCCCAGAAGGGAATATCACAACTCTTCATCGTGGTTAGCGAGACCAAACACTTTAGAAACACATTTCTCAAGTCAGAAACTATAGAAATGATCCCTGAAAGTATAGTCTTAGTTTGGAGGAGGGTGAGAACAGCACGTCAGTCACAGGACAACCTTTCTCAGTCATGGTTTGACAAGCTCCTCCAGTTCAGGGATGCAAACAGCACGCCGAAAAGCGAAACTCGCTTTTTTCATGACCAATTAGGTGACTTGTGTGAATCGTTCAGATCCGAAGAGTTTTTGTTTTGAGGGGGGGTAGGGGGTCTCAGAGTCTCAGCTGGGGTCAGTAAAATGTTTCTCTAACAGGCTGACAGTGACAATCACGTGAAACTGAGGCGAACTCATTCATGGTTGTCTCTGATTATACTGATAACAGCCTACCTCCAATGTAGACGCGCGACATGCGCGCTCATTAAAGCGGCGCGTATCCGCGTGCAGTTGGTGCGACGGCGACGCCGTTTTCCCCCCATGCATGTCTGTGTATGGCGAGTGTATTGTGGAGCTGTGTGCCGCGGGCATGCACGGTTCCCTACGTTGCTGTGTCAGGCAGGTGTTTCCACGGAGCTCTGCCCCGTTTCAGAGGTGAAGGAAGCCCTGAGTGGAAAGACGTCGCCTCCGCGATGTAGAATGTATTCAATTAAAGTGAAACTAACACATTGCAAAGGATTTTTTTTTTTTAAAGCATTTTTAATATAGAAATGTTGGCCTTCTGAAAACTATGTCCATCTATATGCACCCAATACTTGGTTGGGGTTGAACTACTGGAAATTGACTTTTCCATGATATTGTAATGTAATTATTTGTTAATGGTGAGCCCCCCCCACACGCCAGACAATTCCTCTCTTTTTTGGTCCTGACCCGTTTGCATCCCTGCAGTTGCTGCGCCTGGTCCAGTCACAGGGGTTTATGTAAATAGCACAACACAGCCAATCACTGTATGATCATTTCTCTGGTTATTAGAAATAAGGTGTTTTTATTTGTTTGGGCACTATTCACAGTAGGACACATTTTCTATGAGAGTATTTTTTAATTAAAGCAGAAGTAAGCGGAATATTTGTGTTAATATAAGTCTTAAATAGTTATATCTTCCGACAGCAATCACTTATATGGAGTGTTTGGTCTGAAACACGGGTCTGTCAGTCACTCTGCTCTGCTGTAAGCCGAGGAGAAAACTTTCCTTGTATCCTACAACCTTTATCCAATGAGGAGAGAGAACAGCATAAAGGGGCGGTCCTCTCTGTGTGTGCAGCCAAGGGATGCGCGTGAATGTGGTGACGTAGGGACGAGGGCGGGGACTGCTAACTCCATCTGCTGACAAGAAGTTAGCCAAAACGACCGGATCACTTACTTCTGCTTTAAAGGTTAAGATTACCAGAACAACAACAGAAAAAGAATTCCAGCAGTCGATTGCCAGACCGTTGCTAGGTAAAATGGGCCGTTGCTAGGGACTCCGCTCTGATCAGAGGACAGACAGGAGGAGAACTAAGCAGGTATACCTTATGTTTCATTTTTACCGTCATTAACAGCATAATAAATGACTTGTAGCTTGTTACAGGGACAGTGGAGGCTCTCTGCCTTCACACCGCTGCTGCTCAGAGCCTCAGAGCCTCCGCTGTCACTGCTCTCGTCAAGTTGGAAAAAAAAAAAAAAAAAGGAGCTCGGTGGCACCGAGAGTCCGCGACAGTGTTTATGACAGATAAGACTACACAAATACACCCATCCTAACATGTACTGTATATGATAATCCAATTGATCCACCGATTGGTTATTAAAAAGGCTTGGTTGGAAACAGACGCATCCGACCGGGAGGAGGCAGGAAAACAGCGGAGAACTGAGCCACATGTCGGCTACAGGCAGGTACGAATGTAAACAGAACGTTGACAGAAAGTCATTGTCGAGCCCGTCAAAAAAATTAAAAATAATAATTCAGACTAAAAAAATTTTTTTTTATGGAAAAGCAATACTTTCATTCTGTACCCCTCTAAACGCCCCCTGGACGTATTATTTTGGAAAAAATATAGCTTTTAATAAATATTCTACATATTCAACCTTTAACTAATAACTCTTTTCTTACATTTTAAATTAAATTAATTTCTAAGTAGTTATTTTATAAATAAGATACTGACAAAAATTCATTGCACTTCTGTAACAATGACCAGATAGAAACCATTTACAGCAAAGAGATCTTTTCATTTTACTTCTTTTACATATAAGTGTGACCACTCTGATCATATTCCCTCCCTCAAAGCTCCACAAGGAAGCAATGAACGGTCATCAATGACAGAGAACGTATGAAGTGAATCATTATTCTCTATCCGCTTCGCGCTCAGAAGGGAATATCATGACTCTTCATCGTGGTTAGCGAGACCAAACACTTTAGAAACACATTTCTCAAGTCAGAAACTATAGAAATGATCCCTGAAAGTATAGTCTTAGTTTGGAGGAGGGTGAGAACAGCACTTCAGTCACAGGACAACCTTTCTCAGTCATGGTTCAGAGGTTGAGAAGCCAATCATTACTTGCCTCTGACTGTACAGCTGTAATACACAGAGCACACAGACAGGGGGGGAGCCATATCAAGTGGACAAATAAGGATAAATGTTTGTGTAAAATGTCAAAAGATGGTAAAGTTCCACTAAGTTGCTGTCACACATCGTTGAGCACCATGGATGTATGTAAAAAATGATCCATTGTTTCATTTTTCAACTCATATGGTTTGTTTTCACAGTGTGTTTTCACTCTGGTCCAAACAGTAGATGAGTGTCATGTTTCCATGACGACTGACCGGAAGAAGACGAGTGATACGTCATGTTTACATGAGTCCAGATTGTAAAAAAAAAATGTCTGAGAAGTAACGCTAAACTTTTACAAGACACCGAGGCAGTTATTTTTAGTTTTAAGTGCAAACACTTTTTTGTGATCAGGCGAAACATCATTTCAAGCTTGTGCCTTTTTGTAATAGCTGGTGTGTAAATATGTAGAATAAATATGATAACACATGTTTATGATAATATTTTTTCTGGGAGAAACCCTGACTTTAATATTGTATTATTTCATTAATTTGTGTTTCATTACAATAACAATTTAAAAACAGTTATGTTACTAAGACATGTTTCATGGGTTTTTAATTTGCTCCATTGTTATTTTTTACATGCTAGTGTAACCACTCTGATCATATTCCCTCCCTCAAAGCTCCACAAGGAAGCGATGTACGGTCATCAATGACAGAGAACATATGAAGTGAATCATTATTCTCTATCCGCTTAACGCTCAGAAGGGAATATCACAACTCTTCATCGTGGTTAGCGAGACCAAACACTTTAGAAACACATTTCTCAAGTCAGAAACTATAGAAATGATCCCTGAAAGTATAGTCTTAGTTTGGAGGAGGGTGAGAACAGCACATCAGTCACAGGACAACCTTTCTCAGTCATGGTTTGACAAGCTCCTCCAGTTGCTGCGCCTGGTCCAGTCACAGGGGTTTATGTAAATAGCACAACACAGCCAATCACTGTATGATCATTTCTCTGGTTATTAGAAATAAGGTGTTTTTACATAATATTTGGTTGGGCACTATTCACGGCAGGACAAATTTTCTATGATAGTACTTTTTTAAATTAAAGCAGAAGTAAGCGATCCGGTCGTTTTGGCTAATGCTGCGTTCCAGGCAGGCTTTTGAAACCGTAAATTACAGCTTCAAGTCACAACTTACGACTTTGTAGCGTTCCAGGCAACCCACTCGTGTTTTTCCGACCTGTTTTACCTGTGAAAGTCACTAACGGCCACTCGTAACTTCCAACCCGTGAACGCGCACCAGATCGAACTGGTACGACTTCACAGGTCAGAAAAACACGAGTTACGGGTTGCCTTGAACGCACCATAACGTCTTGTCAGCCGATGGAGTTAGCAGCCCCCGCCCTCGTCATGGATCTATTGGTCCTCGTCCCTACATCACCACATTCACGCGCATCCCTTGGCTGCACACACAGCCCTTCATGCCGTTCTCTCTCCTCATTGGATAAAACCTGTAGGATACAAGAAAAGTTTTCTCCTCGGCTCAGAGCAGAGCAGAGTGACTGACAGACCCGTGTTTCAGTCCAAACACTCTATGTAAGTGATTGCTGTCGGAAGATAGAACTATTTAAGGCTTATATTAACACAAAAATATCGCTTACTTCTGCTTTAACTAATAACTCTTTTCTTACATTTTCAAATTAAATTAATTTCTAAGTAATTATTTTACAAATAAAATAAGATACTGAATATCTATTGCAATTCTACAGTAACAATGACCAGATAAAAACCTTTACATCTATGAATTTACAGCAAAGAAAGAAATAGTTTCTCTTTATTTTTTACATACTGTATAAGAGTAACCACTCTGATCATATTCCCTCCCTCAAAGCTCCACAAGGAAGCAATGAACGGTCATCAATGACAGAGAACATATGAAGGGAATCATTATTCTCTATCCGCTTTGCGCTCAGAAGGGAATATCACAACTCTTCATCGTGGTTAACGAGACCAAACACTTTAGAAACACATTTCTCAAGTCAGAAACTATAGAAATGATCCCTGAAAGTATAGTCTTAGTTTGGAGGAGGGCGAGAACAGCACGTCAGTCACAGGACAACCTTTCTCAGTCATGGTTTGACAAGCTCCTCCAGTTGCTGCGCCTGGTCCAGTCACAGGGGTTTATGTAAATAGTACAGCTCAGCACAGCCAATCACTGCATGACTCTGACAAGTACAGCAGTCACAGAGAGCTTACAGACAGGACAGAAAGCCATACTGAAACAAGACCTAGGTGCGTTAAAGTCACGGCATATTATTCATGACACATGTTTTTTTTATATATCATCATTACTCAAGAAGTTTTTGTTTGTTTTTTTTTACATGTGGACACTGTTCAACACATAAGCTTATTCATGAAGCAGTATTTTAGCAAACAGTGTTTTTTCATAATTATTTTACTTATACTTATAAGTGACAGTCTTATAATGTTTTGTGGTCAAGATGAAACCACTAAAAAACAACCATGTCCAGTTCCTACAAAGTGTACACAACTAAATGCTCCCTTCACTCAACCCAGTTCTGTTAGTTATTCAATAACTAGTGTGTGCTAGTTATTCCAATAAGTTGCTTTTAGACACTCATCCACAACCACTCTGATCATATTCCCTCCCTCAAAGCTCCACAAGGAAGCAATGAACGGTCATCAATGACAGAGAACATATGAAGTGAATCATTATTCTCTATCCGCTTCGCGCTCAGAAGGGAATATCACGACTCTTCATCGTGGTTAGCGAGACCAAACACTTTAGAAACACATTTCTCAAGTCAGAAACTATAGAAATGATCCCTGAAAGTATAGTCTTAGTTTGGAGAAGGGTGAGAACGGGAGGTCATTCACAGGACAACCTTTCTCACTGAGGGTTTCCTCTCGCTGTTACACGTGGCTAAAACCATCCCTTAGTAAATCGCAAACAAAGTATAACTCATCTAAAACGACATTAAACCCCTTTAGCACCAAGCGCAGTGAAAGCTGTTAAGTTTATATAGATTTTCTGTACCATAATACCCACAATGCCTTGCGA
This sequence comes from Trachurus japonicus, assembly GCF_045865225.1. Classification (NCBI taxonomy): domain Eukaryota; kingdom Metazoa; phylum Chordata; class Actinopteri; order Carangiformes; family Carangidae; genus Trachurus; species Trachurus japonicus. Next base: position 11,904,746 of record NC_140907.1, read on the forward strand.
ATTGCGTCACATACGTGCTTGTATTTCTTTCTTTATTTTTTCCTAATTGTTGCCTTCCATGAAGACGAGTACAAGTCAACACCATCACGGCTGATCAGGCTGTTTGGATGACTAAAAACTACACAAATAAAAACGACAGTTATGCACTAAACGTATTTATATAAAGCTTTAAACCACATCCATGCAGGATACACGCTGAGCAGTGCGTTGTTTATAATGTTCCTGACAGAAACCTCGCCAAGAAGAAAAGTTCCGCTTAACCCTGACGCCAGATCCGCCAGGGCTTTCAGTGGCTGTTAATATTACAAGTTAAATTAAATATACTGACTAAAATACTTATTTTGGTTACAGCGTGTCCATTAGAGTAGGTCGCCTGTGATAGCCACACGACGTCGAAACCCGGCCAGCCGGTTTCATACACAGTGAGGTTTCTCTCGAAGGTCTGTTTGCTCCGACACATGAGGGCAGCATTTCACCAGCAGCAGAAAGTTCACCTGGTGGTAAACTGACTGGTAGCTAATGAGACAAGAGAGACTGGTCCCAACCTGTCCACCCATGTTGCGCGGTAAACTTCACATAAAGACGTAACTTACACTAATCAAACTGCACACACACATGACAATTATTTATATGACAGAACGGTTCAAGATAGAGAAGACTCGGCTGCTGACACATTTAAGCTAATTAGCATTTCATGTTGTAAATGCACCGCCAATTTCTAGGTGTACGCGCTAAGTTTGTATTTTACTACAGTTATGTTACTGGCAGTAGTAACACAAGCAACTTACCAATAAAACCGACGCGTATCTGCAGCACATCTATTTTTCCTCGCAGGAATCCACCGTTTAATGTAAACACGTCGACTAACTTCTGTGATTTACAAGTGGTTACCTAAACTACTTCGCTGCGCATGCGCAGTGACATGCCGAGGTCACGGTTTTTTTTTTTTTTACCTGTGTTATTATCAATGAAACATTAGACAATCCTCATTATTTTAACATTATGACACATAATTTAATCTTTTAACTGAATAAAAGTATTTTGCACGTGTCCCTGAAATAGTTTATTCATGCATGAAAAGGTCCATTGACGTGGCATACACAATTTATTACAAACATAATCAAAACAATTTACATTATGTGACTTGGCACACGCCCAACATTCCTTACACATATAGACTTCGTAGACTTACTTCATTTCGGCATATTCAAATTAATGTTTATATTTTACACTATGACAGCGAAAAATCATTTATGAATTCAGAATGAATAGATTACAACATTTAAGACAGATTTGAATTACACAGAGTACGAATAATTATTGCACATTTTGTAGTTATCTAGCTGTTAAAGCTACACAGTGATGAAATAATTGCTGGAGGTCTGTTTTGCTATTCAATGTTTCCAGGTTACAAAGGGGATGGACAGAAGGCACCTAAGTGGAAATCTATGTCACATGCAACTGACACTGTCAAACACAAAACAAGTCAATAAGGACTCTGTCAGGAAAATATTTAAATTACATGAAAAATCTCTTTCCTTGTCTCACATGTTGTAGAGTGCCACTTCAGGGTCAAAAAAACAAATTGTGTAATATTGGGACAATATTTACTTCCTTACAGTAGCACTTGCATTTGTATATTGTCAAAGCAATAAAAGCAAAACTATACTGGCTATATGAGATTAAACAAAATCAGAACGTAAAAAATATTGAGATGATAAGTGAGAATAGGTGTTCTAAAGCAATAAGATCATTATGACACTGATTTTATCTAATTATTATTGTGCTCTTCCAGTTGTTATAATCTGTAGTGCACTGGTTTGTAGTGCATTTTTGCTGTTGTTATTAAAAAAAGCAAAGATTATAGCTTTGATATGTAACTGAACATATTGATCATTAAGTAAAAATACCTTTCAGCTGGCATGACATGGTGACGAACACTACAGCTTGCTAAGTTGTATATAAATATATATATAACCTAAAATTATTGTAAAATGGCTTTAAATTTTAGGCTGCTTGGAATGATATGATTAAAACATACAACAAACTACAAAAGAAGACATATCTATCCAAAATGAAAAATGATCATTAGGTGCAGTTTCACTAACTGTTGTGAGGGTGCCATGCTTGGAGAATAAATTTTATTTCTAATTCTATTTTGTCTTATTACAATGTAACTCACACTCAGGATGAGTGGTATCAGATCAAGCTGACAACCATAAAATGGTCCTGTCACTTATTATCCTCATAGAGAGCACCAGTCAGCTGTGTGCAGCCATGCTTGTAGATTTTCTGCCATGAAGATCTACTCTTGAAAACAAACTGTTTCTAACTCAGGCCGCTGCCTGAAGTCAAAGCTGATCCATCCCATCATCTGGCTGTTTTTAATGATCTTTCTTCATCTTTTTTTTCTGTCTTCTGTCTGTGTCCTTGTCTACGACTTCTCCCTGTACCTCCTCCAGAGCTGATGCACTTGTCTTCTGGCCTCAGAGCGGACACAGCTGGAGAAGGAGCTGTAGCGTTGGCCCTTTACCTGGTGAACACAGAGCAAGAGAGAGGCAACGTCATGGGAGGAAAAGTCACTGGAGCAAAGTGAGACATTTCAGTTACCATTTAATATAATTTTAGAGCTGATTTTTTTATGCTATCCTGTTTCTGGATGAAAGTATTGAATTGAGGGGGAAAACATTTTCAATGGCACAAAGTGTAATGTAATGTTGACCTTTCTCATATTCTCAATTCTCATATTCTCAATTGACCTAAATGAAGACATCCAGGAATCCACTGTTAAAACTCTGTACACCTACTGGCAGACTGGCACAGCACACTATCTCTCAGTGTATACTCTGACAGAGAGACTTAGCTAACAAATGTGAAAAGTCTTTCTTCTACAGTATAATAGTGAGGTCCGTTAACCCCTTTAGGTTTATTTCCATATTACTATTACATATCTTTCCTAATTTAAAGAACCATATATTACATTTAAGGGTGGGAAAAGAAGACAATCATCATACTGCTGCCAAAAGTCATATTCTAAATCAAATGGCAACATGAGGGAGAAAAGGTGAGACATATTAATGTGGCTACTGCTGTTATTATTTCAGTGACTAAAATTGTAGACGTACTGTACAACAATGGCATAAAACTGTATGTGCTCCATCAAACTTTACTGTTTACTGTCGTTGGGAGTGATACTTATCTGCTCGCCAGCTCCTTCTTCAGACAGGACCTGAAAGAGGTGGCACGCGCCACAGCTTTATAGCCCTGAGTGGATAGACGTCACAGGGGAGAGGGGAGGACGGAAGTGAAGATTAAGGTAGTGGTGTTGGGATGATGGCAGCACAGATGTGTGGCAAAAAGAGAGGAGAGTGAGGATGCAAGTACAAGAAGGAGAAGGGAGAGAAAAAGAAAGATAGAAAAAGAGAATATCGTTACAAAGCCAAGACTGTGAGGCCAAGACAAAACACAGAACAGATCCTACAACAGTCTGTAGTTTTACTGTTTTGCAATGTTAGTGATTTTTGCAGCATTTCACACAAAAAAATAGCTTGTATTGTAAATATCTAACATATCATGGAGGAAATAGGCCTCTGGATATGTGGTAGGGCATCTGAATACACCAGTAGAGGGCAGTGTCCCTCCTTGGGAACAGCACCATGGCATCACTTCATTAAAATGTTATCCATTCACTGTACAGTAAGTTGTTACAGGGGTCTCCCTTAAATCTGTCGCTCTGTGTGGCACATACATAAACCTGAACTCCTGAAAAGCTCCATAACTATTTTAATATTGTGCCACTGGAGACACACTGACATTGTCATTCCCATTTTGGCTAGATTTTTGATTTACTGTAATTACTTGGGTTATTTTCCAGTGGCAATTTAGGTTAATGATGCCTTTTAAAGCCTATATATAGTAGATATAAACAACCCTGGAGGTTGTTTTTTTTATATATATAGAGAGAGACTTTTATTCAATGGCGTCATTTGGGTTTGAACCAGCAGCAGCAACAACAATCACTGCTGGTGGTTTGCCCTGTTGAGATCATTCACTAATGTTCAAACAATGTTTTTCCAGAATGTGTTAAATAGTGACACAGAACAGGTGAAGCAAAGCCGAGTGTTGTATTTAAGATTAAGAAACACTTTCGTCATGCTCTCCTCCACCACTCCTTAGTCAACCCCACAGCATTTTGTCTAAGTCATATAGTTAAAAGTGACGTTAATCTCTGTATCTGTCACACAAAGTTTCTCACCCTGCCCCCCCTGTGCAGCCGGTCCTTCATGATGCCGATGAATTCCTTGTAGGAAAGCTGATCGTCGTGATCTACATCAAAAATCTTGAAGATGGTGTGTACAAGGTGACGTGTCAGCTTCAGCCCGGTGGCTACATACACTGCTCTTGCAAACTCATCTGGTAAGAGAGAAAGCAAATCGTTTTTGAGCATCTTAGCCACGTATTATGCATCAAGCCGTAGAGGATGTCTGTATAGTCAGGAACCCTCAGTGTCTGCAGCACTGGTTGCCACCACTCGCCCCCTACCTTGTCCAATGGAGCGAGATGCAAAATTATACATCTGCATTGCAATGGCAAAGTCCTCAAGGTTGTTGAGGAACTGGAAGAAGGATCTGAACTCGTCAAAGGTAATTCCCTAAAACAGCAGGAAAAAACAAAACAAAACAGAAGCAATAAAACTCTAACCAGCTTACAAACTGAGTAAAGGGAGTCACACTGACAAAATCCTTGTTCTCGGAAGAACTTGAAAATGATAATGATGACTCTTTCAGAGCCTTGATTACACGTGCACACAACATTCCTTCAGGCGCATCACCTATAATGTCTGAAATATAAGCTGACCGAAAATTAAAAAGGAACCATGAAATAGACATTAATGACGTAAGAAGTCATTAATGGCAGGATTGCGTGTGCATATGAAAGATTAACCAAACGGCAGTCGTCTTGCAGTGTGTCAGAACCTGGACGTAGCTGCATACAGTAATAAGCTGAAGCCATTCAACACACAGCTGGCTGTTCAGACGAAGCTGTGACTGATTTTATTTATGTAAAGAAAACAAATCATATTTGGTTTTGAAATGACTGTGCAAAAGTGTCACATGCTCTGTCCTATGTATCAAGATCTCTCTAAACCAAATATACTGACAGCTAGATTGCATCAATAATAATAAACATAAAGAACAAAATCCATTAATTAAAACAAATAAAGTGTACAAAAGTGCCTAGCTTGCTGTGTATCCTAACCTAACCATCCTCTATGTGGATAAACCAAAAGAAAGGTGACAACTTAAGAAACAGAAAGAAAGACAGACAGATTGTAACTGCAGGTTCTGTGTCGTACGAGGCAGAGACCAACCTCCTTCTTCCACAGCATGAAAAGGAAAGAAGGGAAGGACAGAAATAGAGTTGGGTTGCATAAGGACTACAATGAATGTGTACAGATAGATAGATAGATAGATAGATAGATAGATAGATAGATAGATAGATAGATAGATAGATAGATAGATAGATAGATAGATAGATAGATAGATAGATAGATAGATAGATAGATAGATAGATAGATAGATAGATAGATAGATAGATAGATAGATTCACATGTGTCTGGAAGTGCTATCAAGTGTGTGTGAGTGTTTGTGTGTAGTCAAGTGGAGCAGTCGAGCGCTGAAGTGTGGAGAGTCACAACAGCCTCGGGCCGAGACTGAGGTGGGAGATTATGGACACTGGTGGGGTGGAGGGTGGAGACACTCACAGAGGAGGAAGAACAAGTTGAACAGATAGATAAAGGGCTAGGATATGTATCTGCTATTCTCTGTTATTAACAAATCTTGCATCAGTTTGTTTTTCGGCCTGTGAGGAGCTGCGTGCATGTACTATACCTTCTCATCAGGTATACACTGGCGGACATTCTCCAGGTAGGCGCTGATGTTCTCCACATTGGTGAAGCGCAGCAGGATTTTGGCAAAGTCCTCTTCACTGATGGTGGTCATTCCTTTAGAGTAGGTCAGAAACTCAATTTCCAACACTTCTGTCTGCAGGTTATCCATAAACCTGAGGAACAGCCAGGGAAGGGAATGGAGAGGAGAGGAGGGAGATCGTTACCAAAGACTTAGTTGGCATGTCTCTGTTCATAGCAATCATTTTGTGATGTCAATTGAATATACAGCATTGCCCAGTACCTGTAGAAGTCATCGAACGTAAGCTCGGCCTTCCCTTTCTTCCCAAAGAAATGGACCAGAAGGGTGGTGTCGATCGTGACACTCTCATCTGCTCGCTACGGATCATTAGAGAGGGAGGAATAACAGAGAGGATCAATGAGCAACTAATCAATGAGCTTAACGCCTTGTGATTGGAGGAGAGGCAGTGGGCAGGATAAGTCCATCATCAATCCAACATGGCGACTGTGGTGCCAGGCTAGCAGGAAGCAGGTCTCTGCGGTACGGGTGCGGGACGTGCACCAGATGAGCCAAAAAACTAACTTTCAATCAAATGAATCAGCTCAGACAAACAGTCAGCAGCCATTATGACATCATACCAGTCTAGGCAGCAATAAGTATCAGTTTCAGTAAATGTGTAAAATAGAAATAGGGTAAAGATGTAAAGTGGACAAAGGCTTGTGAAGTGAAATATTTTGAGCTAAATTTTGTCCATGCAGCCTAGACTGGTGAGGGATGTTGCTGTAGCAGCATGAAACACAGGCCAACAGACCGGTGGATACACAACAAGTGCTCAGGTAGCAGTACACAAAGAAAAGACAAATGGAAAACAGACTCATGCCTATAGTCACTGAGCCACGGATGGAGATCAGCAGATATGTAGAAAGAAAGACAAAGTGTTCAACAGGGAGAGCTGATAGGTGAGGGGTGAGGGACAGAGAAGAGGGACAGAAGACGTTTGGAAGAACAGCTAAGGCCCAAACAGACAAAGCTAAGCTGGCAAACACACACAGACACATTAAAGCCACTGTCACATCCCATGCGTTTCTCTGCAAATGCCACATTGACACACCTGAACATAGCCTCAAATCACAAACAGCAGTAATTTAAAAAGAAAAACCCACATAAGCACAAATGCAGAGAATATGAGCCGATTCCACCTTTTTCCATCAATCAATGACAGTCATGGATGCGATTGTAAGACTTTTGCGCTGTTTGTTTCTTTTTCCTATACTGTGTTTACATGTCCTTTTATCTTCCTTGCTGTCGATTTCACGTTGACTCAATTCCCCTGGTCATTTAAAACCCATTCAACAGGCTTTGCCCTGTTTATACAAGTTGCTCCTGCTGTAATCTGTAGGTCAACACAGGGTGACATGGGTAGCTACTTTACACGAGCCTCCGAGTGTGTCCCACTGTGTTTATGCTCGCTAACATGTCTATCTCAGAAAAAAGGTGTCAGCCAGCACCAGGGCAGAAAGAGAGGACTTTTCAAAGGTCATCATTTTTCTCTCTCTCCCTGCCATGCCCCACCCAGCCAACACCCCCACCCCACCCAACAACCCCCACACCCCGTCAAATCCATGGCCATGCTGAGGAATATGCAGACATCAGATCGGAAGAAATCTCATGTCTTTCTGAGGGGGGGGAGTGCGTTTGTGCCATTTCCATCAGCATCATCATATTTATCATCATTGCCACGATGCCACTTGTGGTTCTACCTCAAGGGTAAAATCCTAAAATCCAATGTGGGGTAAGAGGAAAGTGTCAAACAAGATAACACAGGTTTTACAAAAGGAAAAAAAGGTGCGTTCAAGTCAAGAGGTAGTTTTTGTTATACTTGTTTGGTGTGACACAGTGTCATTTCTATCAGAAATGAGCAAATGAATATGACAGCGCTGCAGGGATAATAACTGAGAGAAGACTAGCTATACTGATCTGGAAACTTAAGTACTAAAGTTTAAGTTACATTATTTAAAGTTACGATCTGGTGGGAATTCTTTAATTAATAAAGGAGAAACATATCAAAAGGTAGGCTAATGGCTACATTAATATGTCAAAAACCTCCCCTAGTTTCCAAAATATGTTATCAATCTGTAGTTCCACATTTTGTTAGCTTTAGACCCTATTGTTCTGATTATTTTTATTCACTATGGGTACTTCAAGCTACTATTCAATTTGAATGTTTTTAGATGCCTCAATATTTATATTCATTTTGACTTTTTTTTTTGTCTATTCTCCATCATCTTCCCCAAGTTCCCCATCATATCGTTCCCAGTGGGATTAGTCAACTAAAAAACTCCACTGGCAAAAGTCCCTATGTGTGCAATCTGATTTGGCTAAATCAGATTGCACATCTCAGTTTTGCTTGCATGAACATTTGTAATTCTACTCTACAGCGAGATGCAGTAGATTAAGGCACCAACCAAATGCCAAATTCCCTGTAGTAGATCTTGCTGTAATGGATGCAGTTTGGTAACTGACAGGATAAAAGTATCTGCCAGGAGACAAACGCTAGAAGTAAATCCTATTGTCTTACGACCAACATCAGCGTGACCTCCGGCGTTCTGTCTGTTTCTGATTCACTTGCAGTCTGGTTTCTCAGTCTTTGATTAGGGATGGAAAGAAGGTTTCCTTCACACAGACAAACTGAAACAGTTACAGACTTATCATTTCAGTGTCTTGTTTCCCGCGTCTTGCCTATTTGAGGGCCTTTTAATTAAGCCTCTGATTATGGCCAAACAGGACAAAACTGTTTTTACTTCTTTGTCCCATTTCTGACTCATAACTTGTGCCTTTATGACACATGAGCTGTTCATAACATCTAGACAGCAGCCAGGTGGTGTTCCCTCTTTCCTCATCTTTAGATTTCCCTCTTGTTTTTCTAGCCTAAAACATTTTGTTTCAAAACTGTTTGTTTTTCTTTAGTAGAATGTATACATCCTGAATTCACAATGGATCACTTTCCCGGTAGATTAGAGGCTTTATCCTAACTCTAATTCCAAGATTTATCCATATTGACATACTTTTACCATATCAAGTTGTTATAGTTGAACATGTAAACAGACACTTGGAGTTACTTCTGGCCTACAGCAAATCTAAGTCCAATATTTGCAAGATTCAGTCAAAACAGTTAAGATTGGGGGTTGTTGAAACCAAATCAATGAACTGAAGGTTTCTAAAAAGTGGAAGACCTGAGGGAAATCCATTGTTTAGATAAGAGTAGTTGATTAGTTGAGTATTGCAGGTAGTAACCTTGTGTATCTATTATATAATTATTAGACTGTTTTTTGTACTCAAATATTTAGTCAACCTTCTAACATGATCAATATTTCTTCCTTACCTAATAGAGATGTTTTTTATCAGTACATCTATTTTTATTACATCTATTTCTTATTTTAATTGAGATGTATAACCAGAGGAAATCTCTGATGGTTTAACTTTAAAGGGACAATGAGGAGTTTCTAATTGGTTATAAAAAAGTCTCACGTTAATGTGAATGAATCTCCGCTACCCACACTTGTTAATGGGCCCATTTTCAATAAATATATCGTTTTGTCTCCATCGTTATTTTGTTATTATTAGTGGTGGCGGAAACGCTGGTCGAGCCGACCAGCGTTTTTTACTTTCGGTTTCGTGGCGAGTCATGAGAATAACGTCACAGAATCGCCGTTTATTGTATGGTCGGAACTACGACGGTATGTGATCGTCTTTGAACCTCTGACTTTAATTCTTGATGAATGAAAACATGAGTCTGTCTTGCGCCGGTAAAAGAATTTCACAGTGCACGCGGAGGCTCATAAATGTAGTGTGAAAACGCTTTGCTTGTCCAAAACTCCTCGTTGTCCCTTTAACTTTTTAACTTTAGTAGGCTGATGAAAATGTAACTTTGTTCTTACTTTAGTTCCCTGAAGTAATTGACAGTCAAGCTGCCAGTGTTTCAGCCGGTCTAGTAAAAAAACGTTGGTATAAATATCGGCCCTTCAAGAACCCATTTCAGTGTGACTGTGGTTAGACCGACGTGACTCCAAACTGATCATAACAAGCGTTATCATTCCTGGAAGTGTGGCAGCACAGGTGTGAGCTCATCATCCCCACGAGGACGTAATGGTTACCACGCCCACAAGGCACGAGCCAACAGCTGGTGTGCACGTTTGTCCATCTACGTGTGTGAGTGTGAGTGTGTGAGCTTCAGCACACTTTGATCTCCAAGTCAAAGACAAAAACAGTCATTACTGATGTAAACTCTAAACAGTCGTCCTCATGCTCTCTATCAGTGACTAACACCCCAGAGGAAGAGCTCATTGTCCGTCTTTCGTCAAGTTTGTCCGTTTGTCAGTCGGTCCCACCTTCCACGGTAAAAACAGCTCATCCTCCTTTCCCTTCCCATGAGTGGTTCTTCTTTCGCTCTGCACCTCACTCCTATCTTTATCTTCCACCTTCTCCCTCTTTCCCTCTTTTATCATAGTTCTCCTCTCACCCTGCCCCTGATCTGATTACTCTGATTTCCTTTCTCCTCATACTACCCGTCAGTACCCTCTTCACTTGAAAAACATTGGGGTGATTTGCTCTTTCCTTCCCTCCCTCCCTCCCTCCCTCTCTCTCTGCCTGTCAGTCAGTCCCTCCCTCTCCAGACAAAAGCAAAGAGGTATAATGGTGACTAATCTGTTGAGTAAACACATCTTTCTCTAAATACAACCTTCTTCTTTCTTTTCCCCTAAATGTGCTTCCCAAACCTCTTTTCTCTCCACCCACTTTGTTCCTGAACATTTGTATTCCCTGCTGACCTGTGTCATCTTCTGTGGGCCTCTCTCACCTGTTTGTTGTCTCTGATTTTTATCTCTTCCTTGTTTTTTTTTTCTTCTTTACCCTGAGGTTTTTTTTTACTAATGTGGTTAAGTGATTTGTTGAAATCCCAGGGTTGTATTTTCTTTGATTTATGCTGTTTTGCTTTTATTGTCGCCACTCTCTCACTTATGACTGTTCAGTTTACTTAATTTCATGCATTTTGTAACCCTTCGCACTTTCAATATGCCTGTTTTTCTTGCTTTTATTTTCCTCACCCCTGCCTCCCCCTCTGTCTGATTCGTCCATTTTGTCCGTCTGAAATCCCGGCAGATGAAAGGCTGCTCGGTGTAAATACAAGGTCAGCCCCATTACACCCCACTGTCATTACCTCCACCTCAGCTTCCGCTGCCACCTCAGTGCACAGCCTGTCATTAGGCAGCTAGCCTGCTAGCGCTGCGTTAGCTGTTATTAATCATTACCAGCACCTTTGCCTTGCATTTGACATATCAGAGGGGCAATTTGAGTTGCACATGAACGAGCCAGTGAAAAAGGAAAAAATACTGGACATTTGTAAGAGGTTGTAAAATGTTTTGATTTTAGTCTTTTTTTATTTTTAACAGAATTTAAGACTTGCTAAAGTGGACTGAAATGCTTGTTGGTTGGTTAGTTGGTCTGTCTATCACTGTACCCCCAACTGAAACATTTAAACAATTATGAGATGGATTTAATTTTTAGAAAGAATTAATCAATGTTTCTTGTAGCACCTCCACAAGCCTGGCATTTGTTTTACTTCAACATCAATTTGTCCATTTCGTTGTTTTATCACTAAATTCTTGACATCAGGCTCAACTGTATTCTGTGTTTAGTGCTGATTAGCAAATGTTGGCATGCTAGTAGTGCAGTAATCTAAGATGGTCAACATTAGATCTGCTATACATCAGCTTGTTAGTATTGTCATTGTGAGTATGTTAGTATGCTTACATTCACATTAAATGCTAAAGCACAACTTCCTATCCTAGTCTGCAGGCCTCATATAGTTCAGGTCACCACTACTCATACTGTATATTCTGTGATTCAGTGTAAGTGTTCGATGCTATCGAATGGTTTTTGTATGTGCTCTGCCGTCAGCCGTCACATGACTGTATACCACTGTCATTACACATGTGGAGTAAACTGAGAATGATCCGACACCAAAGCTACAACACTAGCCACCGCACGGCACAGATAGTAAGGCACAGATACACATACAAAAGCAGAATGAAAATGACAGGAGGCAGGTGAGAAACAGAAACAGGTCATTAGAATATGGAGATCTATCATCTGACTAATATGAATGGATCAATTCTGTCACACTAACACACCACAAAAGGTAAGAACAAATACCAAGAACAATTTTCTTGTCATATTTGTTCATTAGTTAGTGACTGACACAATGAGATGGGTTAGAACAGAAAGACCCTTTTTGGAAGAAGCTCAGATTATTATCCCATGCAAAGTTTAAAAGTGCGAAGAACGATTTTCCCACAAACTTCTCTCAGTGTCAGAAAAAAAGATTAATGTAATGGACATCATAATGGTTAACACAAGGAAGTATTTTAGAGCTCATCAAAACAGATTATGTCATATGGGAAAGGAAATGGATTGACCATTGTTTCTCTACTCTACTGTGAGATAGTAAGGGATCTAAGCTACTGTGGTGAAGGGCTGGTACATAGCAGAATGAGGTGTGGGACAAAAAAAGAGCAGTGCTGGGAAAGATTAGCAGGTATATCTGACCTAGCATTTTGGAAAGAAGCAAAGAAAGATGACGAGCTGAGTTTACATCATTAGTATCAAGCCAAACCAGAATGAGTTTTGGAAAACACAGTTCTCTTTTAGGAATGGCTAAATATAACTGCTCCAAAAGTCACAGTTTAAAGCCTTCAATGCTCATATGTCAAGCAAAGCTTTGATCTTGTAACATTTCTGGTGTTATTCTGGCCAAGCTTGATAGGACTACATTACTCTGAGCTTAGGGGGATAGTTAGAGGGTTTGCATCAATTAGTGGGCCTGAAGAGGAAGCGTGAAGGATGAAAAATGAAGGGATAAAAGGACAGAGGACAGTTGGGTCTATGTACCTCCGCCAGGTCAGAAAAGAGGACTTGACTGGCGCCTCGCCTCAGAACGTCCCAGTAACTCCGCGCCACAAACTCCTGACTGTCTTTTTTAAGCACCTGTAGGAGCGGTCAAGCAGGGCCAGGGTCAGTTCACCTCCAAGTTAACCACTTCAGGGAGTAAACTCCAGCCTCCAATATTCAATCTTTCAGTTCTTATTACATATAAACAGATACAGTAAGTTGATTTCTTCAGTTTCTTGGAAAAAAAAAACGTATTTAAAAGAACAAACATATAATCATGAACAATTAATAGGCCAAGCAAGGCAGAGAAAATATTAAACAATGACTTTACTGTCAAATACCACCGGGTGAAAGAGAAATGCAGCTAAAGTGCTTGAAATTTGTGTCAAATCAAGGTGCACAACTTGCAGTAGTAATACGCTTTTGCAATATTTGATTAAATTGTGATTTTACTTGCAAATACTTAGCAAGCATAAAACACTGGTTCAACAAGGGCAGAAATGGAGGGAGGAAGGGTCAGATTTTACACAAAACTCTTTTCTTCATGAAAAACACAGCAAGGGACATTCATTTGAGAAAAATTAATTATTCAATACTCTGTGGTGGCACTGTTTAAAAATGGATTACTGAGCTCCACTGTAAGACTACTATTCAAATCGATGAAATTACCATTTCATTACTTTGCCTTTGTGCTGAGTCAGCAACAAACACAAGCACAACCTGAATAAAATTTGAATGAAAACCTCTGATCTGTGAGGCAAACACAATTCTTACACACTACGAAGAAGGTTTTTTTTCCCCAATTGAGCCAATGATATTCATCTAGCTTCATGCATTGTTCTCTGATGTGACAAGATAGAGTCAAAAAAAGAAAGAAAGAGAAAAAAAAAGCTGGCGAACCATGACTCTGAGCCCTTGACCACCCACCTCGTCCTCCTCTCGAGGGAGAAGCAGCAGCAGCCATTTTAACATGACCCTGCCCTGCTCTTAAATTCACAGTGACAATGCAGCTATCCATCACAGCACTGACAGGACAGGGAGTGTCCGCTGCGTGTATGTGTGAGAGAGAGAGAGAGAGGAGGAGAGAAAGAAGGACGCTCATAGTCCAAATAGAGACTAGTGTACTGCAGTTAGTGGACTATTTCTTTCCCACACTGTACTCTATCTCCATTAGGAAATCATTACAACTCAGGATGGGCCGACCTCTAAGTATTTATTTCTCAATGTATCTCCAGTGAACAAAAGAGACGATTAAAAGTTTTGTTATTTCCAGCCTTAAGTGATCAAGTAGGTAATCAACTATTAATCAGTGTAATGGGTTTTCCTTTCATAGTAATTTCAGAAAGTCTTTTGTATTATATGTAAGAGGGTTAATTCTTCTCTCGATTGATGTTTTTTAAGTAACCTATTTAATTTAGGGAATCATACCGCTCACAAATGGCCAATATAACCTATTAGCTTTCTTTAAAATGGAAATGTTAATGTGCCCAGACAATAGAAGCAACTTCATGTCTGTAGCCAAGACCTCTTTCAATAAAAATCTCCTCTCTCTTTGTACTAAGCCCCCCCCCCCCCACTCATCCCAACAGGAACAAACACACTGCCAAACAAACAGCAAGTGTCCTGAAATGGTCTCAAATGAACAGCGTCTGATTGTGTTTGGGGCTTCAGAGTGTCTCTGCTCATTGGAAATCACATCACTCTCTTTTCAGAAGTACATCTCTCCTGACCCCTTAAATCTATAACTGCTGTTCTGCTCTTCTCTCTCCATTCATCCCACCCTGTGCCATCGTCCCTCGATCAATCACTGATCAGCTGACCTGACAGATGGACACTCCTGTGTTGAATCTTCCTCTATTGCTCTCGCTCTTTCTTACCATCCCTCCATCAGTCTTTACGAGTATATGTTACCGACAACAGAGGCTCAAAGCAGACTGGGTCATGGTTATGGCTTTTTCAAAGACTAGGTCAGGACACAAAAGTGGGTGACAGGAGCGCTAAACAACTGAACTATAAGTATCCCAGAATAATTGTGACAAGCTACAAAAGTGCTCAGGAAAAAAATGTTCATTATTTAAATCAGGGTCAATTTTTATTTTATTAGCCAGATACAGATTATAAGAATTTACTATTTGGAGAAGCTGAGTGTAATAAATCGTCACTGTTGTGTGAACCTATTTTGTGCCACACAATTACAGTCCCTGATTAGATGTGATTTAAGACTGGAAGCAGGGGGAAGCTCCGAGTCCGCCAACCAGTGGGAACCCCAGGAAGTCACTGCACCAAAAAATGGTCCAGTACATCACTTAACACAATATATTTTAAAACTTAGTTTTTTTGTACAAATTAAACAAACAAGTTAGAGTGTGTTAGTGAGCTTTAGAGATGAATTTGTCAGCTTTTAGTGAGTCAGGTGACTGTTTGCAGCCTATATGCATTGTGCAAAGCTACGATAACTAGCTGTTATGAATGGACAGCTCTAACAGTAGTATTGAATTTTCACTTAACTCTTGGCAACAAATATTTCAAAAACCTTTTTGCTTTTCTTCAAATTGTGTTTTCCAATATTGAGAAACACACTAAATAGAACATGTGATGTCTACAAGGATTCTTACCTTACAAATAGAGGTTAAAAAAAAAACTACCAGTATGATATAAACCATCATACACAGAGTTCTCAAGAGGTTGCAGATATGTTGTTTGCAAGATCTCTGTCTGCACAATGACTGCTTCACCTGCTGTATCCACAAAGTTCCCCATTGCACTTTTATTGTGAATATTTAGAATATACTGCCTTTTGCTTCCAAATAAAAGAAAACGTAAAGCTTGTAGCTAACCCAGTGTGCAGAAACTCCTAACACTATTTTCCTCTTTTCACCCCTCCATCCATTTCTTTCACATCTAAAGAGGCAGAAAGGAGACTAAGGGGTTATGGTTTTGAATACATACGCTGTTCATGGGAGCAACCTGATATCCATACAGCTGCATACTCTAACACACAGAGAGAGACATGAGGAAGAGAAAAGAGGAGGACAGAGCATGCAGTCAGAGGAGGGAAGAGGAGAGAGGAGGAGGAGAGAAGGTAAAAGTCATGTTAGTACATGCAAGGAAAGAGGCTGCGGATACACTCTGCAAAAGGATGTGTCATTTTCCACACATCTATGATTACATTTCAGAACAACACACGCTCTGGGTTGCAGTGTACTTCCCGGAGATCACTGTCAAACTGCGTGAGGCGGACGCTGTAACTTTGCCCGCTTTAACTTTGTGTTGATTTATTTTCTGGTCATCTCAGATTAACTGGTTACATATCTATTCCCCTGTGGTAAAAGACAACACTTAGAATTGCTGGTGTTTCACTGCACTATGATAATCAGATTATGATTTTAAGATAAGCGTCCCTTTAGACTGTTACCATCTGAGCCAATAAAAACATTTATTTAATGGAAACTTTCTAGCCAAAGCGGCCAGTGCTGTTCCTAAATGTCAATCACAGTTGTGCTGAGACATTTTTTTTCTGAGAGTGTATCCGATATAACACAGTAGGGATAACTGTCACGCTAAAGACCACACTGTAAAAAACACTTTCTGTAAGGCAGCATGCAATTAAACATGGTTACATGAGGGGTTTAACTAACTTTAATATCTGCTTGAATACAGATGAAAACTTGGATGATGATGTGTCGTTTTCAATACATCCATGTCTACAGTGTGATAGTGCACTCATTATTGTGCCACATTATTGTCATGGATGTATTAAAACGCCAAAAGCTATTTGGAAGCCTTTGAACTAATGTTACCTTTTCTACAATTTCTGTTTATCAACCTCAGTAAAACCAGGACATTTGGGATTTTTGCATTTCAGGTTTACCACTGGGATGGCTGCAGGATTACTGATGTCCATGTCCTTACAGACTTACAATCCATTGTCGTTTCACGATTGGTAGCGCTATAGGGCAATTAACGAAACAATTGAATTCTACATTCAAGTATCCATCCTCACACACACACACACACACACACACACAGAAAGAGAGAGACTCTTGTTCCATGTGCGGCAACTTTCTTACCAACTGTGCGGACTTTTCAGCATCACCTTTCCTCCCTTTCTTCTCATTTTTCTTGCGGAAGATCTCCTGAAGCTGTAACGAGAGAAAGAATCAGGATCTCACTGACGATTCAAAGCCAGATCTGAAACCCTGTTTCTTCTAAGTGTAGCTTAGCTCATATGTACAAACATTCACAGAGTTCACGCGGTCATTCACTCGTTGGGGCTGGTCTACAACGTGATCCCAGCAGTGGGCTTCTGACAGGAAGACTGAGAGAGTGTTGGTTTACTAGTTTGGCTTTGGAAGTGACTTATGTTCACAGATATTAAAGGATAAATCAAAGTTGCATCACATGTGGCAGGATCTTGCAGCTGCACAGCATTCAGTCAGTCTCCGGTGAGTTAGTGGTCATTGATTTGTATTTTACAGCCGAATATCAATATTATTGATTTCTATTATTAATTTGAATTAACAATGAAAACTGTTACCCTGCCCTAACCATACCCTTTCTAACACAAATTAGAAACTGATGTATCTCCAAGAACATGTTTTAGAGATATAATCACAACACACAACCATTATGTCTGATGCTGTCACACCCTGACCCAAAAACATCAGAGACTAATCAGAGCTCAACTCTAAACGTGGGAATTCATTGTTGCTCCCACACCTGTCAGCTCCCACAGGATTTTCCACCCTTGCCCCCCACTCCCACTGATCAGACACCCTGCTCCCTCCAGCCTCCACAGAGATTCTGATCGCTTCCCTCCTGCAGCCGGGGTTTTGATTGAAAATCTGTCCATCCACTCCCACAGCAAAAAAAAACAAAACACATGTATCCATCCATGTAGGTTTATGATGGCAAGAAATAATAAAAAAGATGTGTTTTTAAATGCTTTCACATGAATATTAAGCAGAAGCTCTTATCATAGATCTGTATTGTGTAAACACTGATATTTCAGCTTCAAACTGATTACTTGTATAATTAAATCTCAATCAACAATTTCCTCTTGTAATGTGAGTAGTCAATCCTGTGAACATTAACATATCAAATCAGCCGAGGATGGATCCTCTCTCAGTTATCAGCGACTCACCACCATGAACTCCCTCTTGTCCACCATCTGGTTGCCGTCTGCATCAAACATATTGAAAGCAATCTTAAAGCCAGCATGGGGCTCTAGAGAACAGAGAGGAGAGCACATAGGGTGAGTGTGTGTGCATGTGTTAAAGGCTATTTTAGATCCAGAAATAGCATGGGAAGAAGAGGCATATAGGACAGAGTAGACAGGACACAGATAAAAACACACTTCGGGGACTGAAATATTAACATAGTCTACTTTACTTCTCTCATGAATATTGAATAAAAATGAATGACTCTGATTAGACGGCTCACTGGTTTCCTGATTAATGTGGTCATGAGTTATGGCTGCCACTTGAGTAGACATATACTGAGCTACAGAAATGCAAAAACTGTCACTCGCAGAAACTGTTCCTGTTATTTTCATTTTAAGCACTTAAAAGAACAGACATTATTTACAGAAGAAAAACACTTTCATTCTCAATTTCTGAAGTACAGATATATATAATGCATGAAATTGCTGTTATCTTCTCTGCAATTAGAGAGATAATAACAAAGATGCTTTAACTTGGTAAGTGCACAATAAGTAGAGTAGTTTTTTGGGTTATCCAGCCTAGCATTCCTGCCTGTATTTAACTTTTGAAGGGTTGTGACTGAAGCTTTTTTTTCTTGTTCTTTTTTTCCCTGTGTCTCTCCTAATTTCTGTCTTACCCCAAGGGGAAGGGGAAAACCACCAGATTTGTGTCATGATGATTCTTTCTTGTTAAGTTCTGGGTGGGCTCGAGTATAGTATCTGAGCTGGCTTTTGTTCTCTCAAAATGAAGAGTAGCACGCTGCCGAGGGAAGGTGAGGGAAAGACCGGAATAAGAAAGTAGAAGGTGAGGTGAAGTAAATGGAGGATGTGCAGAGAGACAGAACCAACTCACTTGTCAGGATGCAGAGCAGGAACAGGTACTCTGTGTATGAGATGATGCCTGGTAATGAGACCAAGACGGAGAGAGTTAAAGAAAAGGTCACATTCAACACACACACACACACACAATGTTTACAGATGTTCAAAGACCATGGGCCTCCTGACACACACACACACTAACACATAATCCTTCCTTTCATGAAGATAGCATCTTTAAATGTGTCTTTTGGAGCTGAGCTTTCTGACAGCCATTTGGCCACACACCGTTTCTTTTTCTACACCCCAAGTGTCCAGAGTAAAGACACTGACGGGCAGGGGTGTGTGCGTGTGGATGTGTCTGTGTTTGGATAAGCAAGTGAAAAATGTTTTAGGAGGTGATCCTTTCTTGCCTCGGGCCCATTTAGGAATCTCTATACAACCATCTCATCTCTCTTTCTCCCTCTTTTTTCGCTTTCTGTCTGATCGTTCAGATAGTTCAGGGTGACTCGCTTGAGTGTTACGGGAGACTGCTTTCCCGTGTGTGTTTATTCGTGTGTGTGTGTGTAGGTGAACATGACACTAGGTAGAGGCAGTGCGAGCCCAGTGTTTTCCTGATGCTTGACTGCTTTGTGCGGAGGAGCTGGTTTGGAACTGACTTCTCTTTTCTCCATGTAGCCTGAGCTGTGTAAAAGACCAGGAGATACACTCTGCAACTGCTCAGGTTTCTACATACAACACGATCCGCATGTTTACACTCTCACCCTGCCAGTGATATACTACTACTACTAAACAATGATCAGAGTGAAGAAAAATAACACTGCTAGACTGCTGATTTATTATTCTGTTTGAACTAAAAACACACTCATTTGAGCAGAATCCATGTTTTCCTTTATGTTTTTCTTTATATCTAAAGACATTAAGACATATTTACTTGTGCTATGTATTCAGAATCTGACACATTTTAATATTTTATATGTCAGCTGTATAAAAAAAAATCATCAATAAATCAAGTTAAGCACGTTTTTGGCAGGAAATTGTTGATAATGATGATTTATGATCTTCAGTACTGAATGAAGTCGATCACTTGGTGGTGGTTCATCCTTCCTATGCTTCTGAGCTGTGTAATAATGACCCACTGCATCTACATTAACTGTTAATCCTAATTCCAGGTAATGATTAAGGGTTGCTGATAATCCGATCCCACAGACAATCAACGCCCGTCTCCTGCAGCCGTCGTGTGATTTTCAGCAGCACCCCATATTTCAAGCTAGAAAAATCCCGCAAGCTTTATTGAAGCTGCAGTTATTTCACAATGCAGTAATGCAGCAATGACAGGCACACAAACAAGATCATTCCCAGGCAGTCCAAGTATGTGACACAGTATTACACTATGGATTTGGAGACACCAACATATGGGATGGTTAGTTATAAAAAGTGTTTTTACCACAGTCGCAGATTAAACATGAACTGATTACCTATATTATGAGATATAATCACACAGCTAGTGCAATGTCTGACAGGTAGAAACATGGTTTTACATTTAATATGAACTGTAAATGTGTGACACAGCATGCTACGGTAGTCTGCAGCAATGATAACCTCACTTAACTCATCATTCGTACATCCATACAATGTTTCTCGAAGGACAGCAAGTCCTACCACTAATGTGCCCAGTTACTGACAGCCACAGACACACACACACACACACACCGTCAACAATGTTCAGGCAGGTAACGCTATGCATTCCTCTGTCTGACACACACCTCTGTCATTCTCAGAAATCCAAAGCCATTCCAAGGATTTTAACTGTCCTCGCTCATCATGGCATGTTTGGACATCAGCGAACACACACGCACACACCCATGCACGCGCGCACACACACACACACACACACACACACACACACACAAATGCACATGGCTTATTCACACAACTTATCTGATGGATGAGATAATATAATAATGCTGAACTAAATAAAAGAGCAAATGAATAAATGAGTGGTTAGGAAACAAATGTGTATATGTAGAGAAGTATTGGTGAATCGGTTAGGTTTACAAACTTTCTCTTGTTCCTTGTTTCATTTCTCTTCTACACATCTTCAGGTTCTCTACATTTCTCTCCTTCCCCTATTTCACCCTCCCATGCCTCACATCTTATTCTATTCTAATTTCCCTCATATTTTTCTCTACTTTCATTTTCCATGTCCTTCCATTTCTTTTTTATCTTCTCTCTGTTTCTTCCTCTTCTCTGGTTTAACAAAGGGATGAAGGTAATTGCCCTGTATACTGGTCCCTGACGTGTAAACAGAACTCACTTGTGCACACTTGTTACAAGGCGTTAAACATTATCATGATAGAGGAGAGAAAGGGGATGCACCACGCAGGGTGTGTTATATTTAGCATATCCCAGTGTGTGTTTGTATGTGTGTAATTATCACAGCGGGGACTCACTCCCAGACTGTTTGATTCCTGTGTTACACACTCCTGAAACAAATGCTTTCATTAGTGGAAGCTTCTTTCTCTCTGTCTCTGCGGTGAGGTATGAATTATTCTGTTGTGTGTGTGGGAGAGGAGAGGAGAGGAGAGGAGAGGAGAGGAGAGGAGAGGTTTATTTTTAGATTTTCAGCAGGTTGTTTGGCTGTAAGGAGGGACAGCATGGCTCCAACCCTGGATTAAAACCACCTACAGTGACACACACACACAAGCTTACAAACACTGTTTAGTCACACATCGGCAGGTAAGCCCTGGTACACACAGACATAAGCAAGTGTACTGAAAAGCAAATCCTCATAAAACAGTGTACTGAATTAGTATATTTAATATGTTTAGAAGGTAAGTTGAACTACGTATAATGGTGAAAACCAAATCCACTGTCATTCACTGACCTTGTTATTATCTGACTGCTGATTATTTACTCTGCAAACAATTAAAAGTGTTCCGTGTGTGCATTTGCATTACTAAGTACAAAGGCGCTCAGGGCGCGTTTGCCTCTGTTTTTCTTTGTGTGTGTGTGTGTGTGTGTTCTCTGACCTCGCTCTCTCAGGTTGCGAAACAGTTTTGAGGATCCTCTCCATACTGGTGGTGTTTCTGACAGGATCTTCTCCAGTTCCTGACACACAGACACACACAAATGAACACATTTAAAATGAGACAGGCTGTTAAAACATAAACTTTCACCGTTGAACTTTAACATGTTACACAGGCAGAAACAGATACGAGAAAAAGAGGGTAGCATCGTGCCATGGGCAAGAGGAAAGAACATGCAGTAAAACATCAGTTTTGTGCAACAAAGCTTGTGGTCAAAACAAGAAATTTATGGAAAATATACTGTAGTGCATCAAATGACTGTGCTTTTAAGAGAAAATAAGTGATAAGAATGAGACAGATGATGAATTAAATAAGAATGTCTATTTCTAGCAGGAACAGAATGGACAGCAAAGTTAATGTGTGTGTAGAGAAATCTGAGGAAATCCCAGTGCTCATGTGATTAGTGATCAATAAATCAATTCAGTGGGCACCATTTTGAAGTCTGCGTGTTTTCAACATATTTGTTACACCACTATCCACAATACTTTTGGCCAAAATAGTCAATGTAAATTTAACTGTGTTTACAAGACAACTCAACAGACCACATTTAAGAATTAAAATTGATATTTCCACATTACTTTCTCACTACAAATGTCACTATGGTCAATATAACCAATACCACAATATAACTATAGATGAAAGTTGAAGGAAACCACCCAATTTGTTATGAATGAATGAATGGATCGAGGCTGCATATATACAGTATATATTTACTGCCTTTTTAAGACACATTTAGAATTAATTGTCAAAAAGTGATTCAATTAGTGATCATATTAATGGACAAACATCTAAGAAGTTTAAAGGGATCTGAAACTAGTCTTTAAAACACACATGGACTGCTCTGCGTAGCCTAACGCCACAACTTTTGAGTCAAAGTGTACACGGTTCATACAAAGTCTGCAACAGATGTAACATGCAACAGATGCCTGCAACATGGAGGAGCAGAGGAAAGAAGCATTAAGAGTGTGTCTCCCACCTGCTTGGTCAGGGACCTCCAGGCCCTCTTGTCTGCCACGGAACCAGACAAAAGAAGAGAGGAGAAGAAGGGAAAGAGGAGAAGAGAGTTTGGGTGGGCTTGGTCAGATAGCATCTGTATGATCTAGAAATGGGTCTTAATGTGCCCAGTACAGTCACAACACACAGAGACACACTCTCTATATATACACTGTCATCATCACAGGCCCATTTGTTCGCTCTAAAGTGCCCCGCGCTTGTCTTTGTAGTATGTGGAATGTCCCCGTAAAAGCACATACTACTTTTGCTCTGTTTTATACAACAAAGTTCATCTAATTCAACTTCAAAGGGGGCATTAGAGGATGGCGGCCGCTGAGAGGGTATGTGCGGCTGTATCGTGTGTCAGTGAGCCACAGTAGATGTAAACACACACATACAGGTGCACAGTTTGCACGCAATACAATCACACGGCTGCTGAAGAAAGCACTGGTGTGGCTTTTTTTTTTTTTTTTTTGGACGGGCGCTTTTGATAACCCCAAACCTGTGAGGACATTTTCAAACCAGTTTGTGAGTGGGTGTCAGTGTGCCTGCGTGTGTTTGCGTGTGCCTTTGTGTGTGTGTGTGTGTGCGTCAGTGAGTGTGTGTGTGTGTCTGACTAACATTAACCTCAGACTAAACAATAGCTGTAAAACCATCTGCTTTGAGGCTGGCTGGCGAGGACTAATCTGTTACAACTGGCAGCAGGCTGACAGAAACAGCAAAGACCTGTTTAAACCCAGGATTTTAAAGGGTTTTAAAACTTGGTTTCAGTTTTAAAAAAAAGAAAAAGGCCTGTTTCACACCTGGCACTGACATCCATATTGGAAAATCAAATTCAGATCAGAGATGGAGATCCAACAATTCAAACTACATCAAATGTAGTGAGTCTTTCAGGTTAAGACAGATCAACAAAGACAAAATCTATTTGGTTAAACCAGCACACAATTTAATGCCAAAATAATCATCTAAATAAAGTCCACATATGATGCTAAAAAAACATGTGTCCCGGGTGATAAATATGACTGTATATATCTGTCAAATGTACCAGGTCTCAATGTGAATACAAGGGTTTCCAACACAAGAGTAAAGGGTGATTTTGAGTGTGTTTGATACGTACTTCTTGGCTCACTCATGGTGACGGACTCGATGAAGTTCTGTGGCGTCATGTACAGCTGGCCGTCATACTCAACGGAGCTGAACATGCGGAAGCGGTGCTCATGGGACGACATGTACACGTCTCCATCTTCAAAGTCAAACGGACGTGCCTGCAGACATCAGAGAGGCCGTGAGCAAGAGCGGTCATGTCCTGGTTATTGCAACATTATTAATCATGGTCATTGTGAAAATCACATTTGGTGGTGATTAGAAAAGTGAGACCCTCCTGCCGCTCTATGTGCTAACACTCATGCAGACGGTGGAGTCTACACTGTATGCACCTCCTCAGTGCTTTTGAACCTCCATAATGAGGAGATCCATCTATTCTTGGCATCAACTCTCTCCATTTAGCTCTCTGAGATTATAAATAGAGTCAGCACCTCTGGCGCAATGTAATAACATTAGAACAGGGGCACACTCACACACTCAGATTCTCTGTCACTACTTTCTGCTTGATTAGCATCTCTCTCTCTCTCTCTCTGTATGGAGCCTGGGCTTCAACTTGATTAGCTGCTGTGTTGGAGAGCTGCTACGCCAACAGATTGTGCTGCAGGAAGCTGTGTAATTAGCGGAGAGGTTTCCAAATTTAAACCTGCTTGGCCGCGGGGCCCAGCGCTCCGAGGTTCCTCCTCAGCTCAGCTAACATGCTAATGAGCACGCAGATTCATTCATAAAGCTTTGATGCTGCCTTCACCAAGGGGGCTTTTGAAGGCATGAATAGGAGATGAGTGTTGGGCTTCACAGGAATGCACTGTAATCAAGTGTAGCACAGTGCATAGACACCCATTGCTCTGACTCTCACTAATGAATGAAGTTTACAAAGTTCTGCAAAGGCAGCTGGGTTCACATCCCATGATGCACAACATGATGTAAAAAGAAATGTAAGCTACTCGGGGGGAGAAAAAAACAACGACTGAATGCCAGTTATTTGAAATTACTCACACAGCAGTACACCGTGTTCTTGTGCAGCTCTAATGTCATGTAGCCGCACACTCAACCTGTTTCTGTTGCCTAGTCTTGTTCTCCTAGCTGCACAGCAGATGCTCCAGGTGTTTTCCCCTCAGGCTACCCACTATTCTCTGTTCACAGCTGCGCCGCTTTAGTCCATCTCCTTGGTTTCCACACTGTCCTAATTCCGACCCTCCTGTCTTCTCTCCTGAAATCAACTTTAGTTATCTCTTTTCAGATTCTGAATTCCATTTGATTTTTTTAATTGCTTGTCATGATACAGTTAGAAAGCGAAAGAAGCCATCCAGCCTGATGCTGACCCGTAGTCATTCTGCTTAAACATCGAGGTCTATTAGCAAGAGCTGGAGCATACCTGAAGAGGGCTTTCAGTGCATACACATACCAGCTATAACTCTACTTCAAGTACCCAAGACAAAACTGTAAATAAAAGACCTAATAATTCGTCCTTATATATCTGATGATATTCACTGTATGTGCTTATTTGGTATCTAATGTGTATCTGATAGTCAGTGCCTAATTATCCTACTGATCATGAAGCATAAAATGTGTGCGTGCCATTTTTATGGTCTGAGTTTCAGGCACATCTTAATAGACAAGTTATACTTCAGAGCAGCGATTTTCTTCTGTCCATCAGTCACACACAGAAACTGAGTTTAAGAAATGTATCAGCTGAGTGCACTGATACATTTCTCCACGGCTCTGTGGTGCAACTGACAGCACACTGGACTTCTAGACAGTGATGAAGTAATTCAAAGGTTGGAGTCGGAGTCACACTGTGAAATGTAAATGAAATCTTTATGTGTATACATACTACATATACGACTGATTTCTCATCCCATCTACATGTTTAACTTTCTTGTACTTATTTCTAAAAGATGGACAACCGAGACAGACTCAGTGTGTTCTGGCTTATAGTGGTATTGCTTTTGGAGAGTTTTGGAGAAAATAAACCTTGTGTCATTCATAATAAACCCATTTCAGGTAATTCTAGGAAACTACATCTGTCCGCGCACTGTACAATCACTGAAGTGATGGCAGGGTTATTAAGCTGTAGTCAGCCATGGCTTTGTGGCGCAATGGATAGCGCATTGGACTTCTAGGTGTGAAAGAGGAAATTCAAACGTTGTGAGTTCAAGTCCCACCAGAGTCATAACATGAAGCTGTAGAGATGTCACTTTGGATAGAACTGTCTGCTAAAGTTGAAATGTGATGAGTGTTTAAAAGTGTTCAGAAAAGAAAATTTAATTTGATCCCACTATGGGTCTTCAAATGAGTGTAATCACTCATTTATCAGACGATGTAGCCCAAACTTTGTGCAAAATTTTATTTTCAAGTAAATCCGGCATGAAAGTGTGGTAGTTTTTTTTTCACACTAGATAGCCTAATGCAGGCACGCAAATTATGCGTCACATTGCTCACGATTCATCATCCAATGATATCAGGATCCATCATCCGTCAATCAAACGTCTGGAGGAGACTCGTCCACCACCACTGAGACAAAACTCTCCTCCGTCCCTACTCCACTCTCCTCCTCCAGATCCCTGCGGTCCTTCACTTAGCCTAGCTAGCTACTAGCTAACAGTTAGCTACGTTAGCTAAACACACTCGCACACACACACGCCGAGCTGGACAAAATCAAATTCCTTTGAAACACTGTGTCTCGCCTGGTCCCACCCAAACATTGAATATCCCACCCACTCAGTAACGCCCAATCAAATTTGTTTTCCTTACTCATGTAAACTCGTGCGGAAACTCGTGGAAGGAGGGGGGACAAACAGCCATTTCTGAACACCTTTAATCTTTAATGATCAATCTCTGTTTTGAAAAAGAATAAGGGATGTGTATCAATATAAGTATCAGTGACCCAACAGCTGCTGGCTAAACTCACATTCAATTGTGCCACTGTTCCACTGTACAACAAAAATTATGGTTGGGTCATCATGAAATAATGATGCATCCCCATATGTCTCTTTGCTCTGGTGCAATGGACAGCACAATGCACTTCAAGACACAGATTAAGTAATTCAAAGGCATCACAATAAGTTGTTTGTGTTACTCCATAAAGAGAGGGATATTTCAACATTTTGGCAAATTCTCCTATTGCCATAATCCCTATAGTCATAGGTTCATTACGTTTAATTGTCGGTGCAAGCTGTTTTGAGATCGGCAGGGCAGACGTGAGCTCAGCACGGTGCATGGTATTTCTTGGTTTCCCTCATCAAACTCATCAAATACACAATCCAACAACTCCAAAACGCTCTCATGGACAAGTTGGGAACTGGACATTCACCACGCTATGAGGTAGTGTTGTAACGTTACGAGACAGAGTTGTTTTCAATGTAAATGCGCAGCCGGAACTATATTCCCAACACGGCTGCTCGCCAGAGTGGCTTCAAAAGCGCAAGTAGTTTCGAGTATTTGCTTCTGTGTCATAATGTTACATAATTATATGTTAAAGGTGCCATATGTAAGAATGTGGCCAAAAACGGTTACTGCAGTCCGGAGCAGACCGGAGGCTGAAATGCCACTGACGCTGCGTGACTGGGAGAGAGGGCTAGGTGGCGCAACATGCCAACACGTAAATTCAAAACATAAACATGATTTGCAGTCTGCAAAAAAAGATTTTTAATGCGAATACTCTGGCTGTACTATTGTTGTTGGTGAGTTCATCATGTTATATCAACATTATTCCTGAGTCTCTGTGACATATTAGGAGGATTTTACGGCCAGTTGCTTTAGATTTCTTACATATTGTACCTTTAATGTTTCATAGCGTGCTGAATGTGCATTTCACAACTTGTCCACGAGAGTGTTTTGGAGTTGTTGGATGGTGTATTTAGTTTGATGAAGGAAACGTAGAAATACCGTGAGCCTCCCTTGTGTTAGCTGAGCTGCTTGCGTCTCTGCTCCGCCTATCTAAAAACAGCTTGCACCGACAATTAAAGGTGATGAACCTACTCCTAAAACTATAGGGATTATCGCAATAAGCAAATTTGCCAAAATGTTGAAATATCCCTTTAATATAATGTTAACACTGACAATAATGTAAATAACTTTGGATAAAAGTATCTGTGTTCAGTGAACCCAAGTTTCATGGCTTTATTTCCATGCTTTCTAATGAAGCCACAATCACTGTCAACTCCTCATCTCTAACAGAAATTGAATCAAGTACTATTTTATCTTGTAACGGTTTCCCCTCATTGTGCTGAGAGCAGCAACGTAAATTATGAAATTGAATCTTTTTTCAGGTGAGTTAGTAGCCTACAGTTTAAAACATTTGAGTGCTTCTTCCACCAGTACTGGTTTGTTTGTATTTCTACTACACTGCATTTCAGGGTGCATTTATTTGATGTATTTAGTTACCTTTCATATTTTAGGTCTTTCATTCAAAATACAATCAACAAATAAATTATGGTGTGTCTTTATAGGTTAATCCTCCCAGCAGTAAAAGTAGTTAACAACCCCTACTTATTCTTGTAGTGGCATAATTTAAGTGGTGCACTGCCTATACACATGTTAAACATGTTAGACCATTTAGATGTGTGTTATCCATCACACACTACTATCAGGAATCAATTCATTCTTCAGGAATGAATTAAGCAGCAATCCCAACTTGTTTAATTTATAAATGTGTTATGGCCCAAAATGTTTTGTGAGGCTCTGTGGCACAGTGGATAACTCAGTGGACCTAGAGATGAAGTAATTCAGAATTACAGTGTGAGGTTTTAATGTTGTCTCTTGCTTTGGATAAATGTGTCTTGCAGGTGTCGTACTAGCCAACATACATACAAAAACCTGAAAATATAATGCCTCCAGTCTAGTCCAGCCTGGAGGCATGACGAGGAGTCCTGCAACAGATGCTATCGCTTCTGTAGCTCAGAATCATGGTGATATGAAAACACTGAGAAAGCGTTAATCCTCAGAGGAGCTGTTACAACTTCATCAAGACGAATGCAACAAACTACCTGCTGGGTATCCTTCAAAACGTAGGTGTACCACTGAGAAATGGTGTAGCTTTGAAGGCTCAACATGATCTTACCAAACAAGCTTGATTTAAAGGGCCGTTTATGTAGCTTGAATGTATTGTTTTGATTTTCTGTTCACTGCACTTTGCATGAAATTAACTCATGAATCAAAACTCTTTGTGACATTTTTTCTTTTCTAAAATATCGTCAGTTTATCTCTACTGAATTAATCTTCCACAGGACTTACTATTTACTTTTAGTATTTTAAGGACATTTTGCTGCTCAACCTTTTACACAAAACAACTGCAGTAATTTGGGGTATTTCAACACGTGCTATAGTTAGGCTACATAAACGGAAGTGAGATCTGAGTAGGCCTACTTTTTCCATCATTGATATTTACTGTGTTTAGTTGTGAGTTCAGATTAAACAGCCGGAAACAGCTGCCTGTCGCACAGTAACATCCTCGACTTGTTGTCATTTCAGCACCAGCTCGCGAGGAGAGCGCCATTCCTGCATCTGCGCGCGCACACCGTCCTGCAGCCAAACAGTGAGCAAAGTGTTTCCACTGGGCGTGCTGGGAATGAATGACACACTCTACCCGCCCGAGAGGAAAACATATAAACTGCCAGCCTCAGCATGGCCACAACACAGAAGTTAGCCCCGTCTGACTGGGCCTGCGAGTCTAATTTTAGTGCGAGGAAAAGAGAAAAATACGCAGCTCTGTCTGCCTCTTTCCTCGGTGGTCTGTCGTTGTTACCTCCGCACCGAGGCCCCCCCCCCCCCCCCCGTGTCAACACCTTTCCTGCCGAGGACCTAACGGGTCGCTACGTGTCACTAAAGCCCTGTAGTTTCACTGTTATCGTTACCAGCCCGAGGGCCATTGTCACTCTGCCCTCTTACCTTCTCCTTGGCTTCGACGGTGGGGATGGACGGCAGTAACTCGTTGATGCTGGGTCTCTCCATCCTCTTCCTTCCTCTGCCGCTCGTCCTGTCGCTGTAGAAGTAAAGTGCCACTGCGCCACCCGTTGCGAGACACATCCCGACCGCCAGACACCTCCGCGCCTTTCCTCCGCGCTGACCACCGACGAGCTCGGTCCTCGCCGCCGACCAGAGGCTCGCCTTGCCAGCCAGCGCTGCCACTCTGCGGAAAGCGGCCATCGCTGCTGTTGCCACTGCTGCTGCTGCTGCTGCTGCCGCTGGGC
Source organism: Trachurus japonicus (assembly GCF_045865225.1). Taxonomy (NCBI): domain Eukaryota; kingdom Metazoa; phylum Chordata; class Actinopteri; order Carangiformes; family Carangidae; genus Trachurus; species Trachurus japonicus. The sequence goes on from NC_140907.1 coordinate 11,934,990, forward strand.
TGCTATGATTGTAACTTTGCAGGCAGCTCAAAACTCGCGTTTCCCTGCTTTCATCGCGAGATGTCGGGCCGGGGGCCTCTGTGTTGATGCTGTGGCTGGGAACAAAGTCGCGGACAGGGTGCAGAGGATTTGATGTGTCACTGACTGAGTGAGCGATGTTGTTAAAGATAAACCTCGGTTCGCCCAGTTGACATGGTAACAGGATTTATTTGAATAGGGCACATGAAAAAAAAGTAATATAAAATCCACACAAAGAAGCCTTTTAGTTCAGTTGTGTTCAATAAATGCCATTTATTAAAAGGCAAACACACTTTATTTGCATATTTGCACAACAAAGAGCCTGTAGTAGGCTAACATGCAAAATAATGTTCATACAGGGTCAACGATGTAAGGAGAAGTGGCCACTGTGGACTATAAATTACTCCCATTTGTGGTGCCCTATTTAGGAGGTAGGGGTTGATGCTCAAAGTCCCCATAAGATGAGGTCCTTCTTATTCTTGCAAACACTTGCCTGGTTGTTAGTTCATGTGCTTATGTCCTGATTTGACAATGTCACTAATAGTTGGGTGTAAATTTGAAAGTAATGCATTGTGATTTGATTGTTGAGGGGGGGGGGGGCTTGAACAGTACACATTACATAGGCTATTAGCCTATGTTTCAGCCATGAACCCCATGCTAACAAAAGTCAGTCATTGGGAGTACCACATACAGTAAGAGGTCAGTAGGCAATATAGGCTACCTGATATTAAGTTAGTAAGTTACTTAAGTTACTGTTGTAACAAAACCTACTAAAATAAAGTTAAATAAAGTGATGTCATAACAAGCTAAATAGAGCACTGTTAATCAAATGGAATCACTGATGCTTTTATTCTGAAGGTTAAAACTTTCAGTCAACAGATGGTGACTGTGCACTGTTCAAACACTAGCTGTTGTTAAACTACCTCTGTGATTCTCATTAGGAAGAAGTTTGGAACAAACATGGATCAGGCTACCTGGCGACATCCAATCAGAGAGAAGGTATTGGTAAGAGTAATACTGGTCAAAATGAGGTATCTATGGATTACTTTGCCACTGAACCTCTTTAAATGTGCAAAACTTTTGACCTCCATTTAGTACCATGGCTGAGCTTCAAAGATCCTGTGTAGAGATCTCTTGAGATCAATTGCTTAGGGTTATTTTCATTTCTTTTACAAACTCATTGAATGCTTGATTTGTAAAAATCTTAATCATCAAAATAATTTGTATTATGGCTGTCGATGTAGCTTAAATGATAAAGTAGCATCATAGTGGAGATGTAACAAGGAAATGTAGAATACAATACCCCTTTTGAACTAGGCCACCCCCCACCCAAACACACACACACACACACACACACACACACACACACACACACACTGCATGTACTGCCAAGACAGTAAAGTAAATTATGTATAATTGAGTAAATCACACTCAAAACCACTCAGCAAAGAAACATTTGTTAAAAGGATTTTACCACCAATATCTTACAACAAAAGACCCAAGTCATCACACATCAATATGACAGTCATATCAGTTTAAGTGTGAAACTCTAATTGACCGACAATGTCAATTTTGTCAATCTTCCCTTTTTGAGGAGGGTCAGTGTTGTATCGAGTTTCCAGTGGGAAGTGCAGGATCAAAGCAGACAGCGCAGAGCAGATATCAAACGAATATCAAAGATGAACTCTTCATTTAAGTCTTTACATGTAGGACTAATGTTAACCTGATGGGGCTTTTCTTGTGACTTTGATGCTGAGAGAATAAAGTGGAGAAGTCTAATAGCTGGGCCTGTCACCTGTTCACACATGAAGCACTGTGGATCACTCTAACCTATAAGCTCCATTCAACCAAAAGTTGAAAATAGATCAAACAGTGACTATCAAAACCTCTTGGTAAGGATAAACCCTTTAAAGGGTCAAGTACAGCAATTAAGCCCTTTATTAGTTCCTTTCATTTCTATTTTGTTTATAACCCAAGTTTGATTAGCCCATTACTGTGACTAATACTAGCAATAGGTTTCCTAACTGGTTGATTGATGGACATTATTAATTCAAAATACAACTGATGTATAAAAAGATCATTAAATGCTTAATGTACCCTAACGTTAACATATATGGCAGAGTCAGGATTGATTGCTGCACAAAATCCAACTATTATGTTATTTACAGAGATCTAAGATGAAAGTGTAGATCTTGGATCCCTTCATCTAAACAATAAGAGACAAAAGACAAAGCAGCAATATAAAAGGCAGTTTAAATTATGATAAAAAAAAATTAAACATGCTATATTTTGATATGGCCCTTCTGAGCATGCTTTCAAAGACCCCAGGAGTTCCCCATGCAGACCTCGGTTTGGAAACCACTTGCATTAATAACCTCTAGGCTACTTATTCAGTTATTCCATTACCCAGGCATTCGATTAGGTTGTAATTTCTTTGTGTGTGTTATGTGGGTGTCTGTGCGTGTGTGTGTGAGGTGGGGTGGGGTGGGGGTGTAACCCTGGGGGCCTCCTCCTCCTCCTCGTCGTCGTCATTCTCCTCCTCCATGGCCGCTGTGGTGGCTGCATGGTTGGCTTCACTATGGCCCCTGCCACAATCAGAGCAGGAACAGAGAATGTGTTTTAAATCAGGCCGTGTGACCCTGGGAAATGTTCACCAGCGCCTTGTAAACTGGAAATGTGGCGTTGTCGTTGACGTCTTCATAGCGGCGAGGTCGATTTCCAATACATCAGGATCTGATCAGCCTGGAGGCGATTAAGATCGATCCCGTCTCCTTTAAAAATAAAAAAAAAAAAAAAAAGTTCCCTTTTTTTTTTGCTGGTCATGAATACTAATGAACCGAGGGAAAAGGGAGAAGGACGCACGCCACTCAAGTAGACGCCCCTCTCAGTCTGTCCACACAACACTCACAACATAGGCTCTATACATCTCACAGCAAATGTCAAATAGGAGGAGGACGGGAAATAAAACATATACCTACAGCCGCTGTGGTCCTCTGTCCCCCACAAAAGCACAAAATGACGTGCGTAAAATGACCACACGCGCGCGCCTACACACACACACACACACACACACACACACACACACACACACACACACACACAAACACCTCTGCACCTTCAACTCATTTATCAACGCGACTCCCAGGGGAGGGCGCAGCTGTGTGCGCGCGTGCATGCGTCCGTGAGCAGTGCGCACGAGGCTGTAGCATATATAGCTGCCAAAATCAATGCCATATAGGCTGGAACATGGGCCCTTAATGTCCCAGCCCCAGTCAGCCATGTAAGCTGCCGTTGGCCCCCATGGTCATGCAACTAAATTATAAGGTAAACTAATTCGATATTTATCCAAAGCCTCATATTTGAATAGACATATTTTAGGTTCAGTGTATCTAATTATAGCTACAATCAACGGTTGATCAAAAATGTGGCCAGGCTTTGAATAGGCACCAAATGCCCAATGAGCGTTTTCTTGCATGCAGGGCCGTTGTATAGGGGAGAAAGGTGATGATAATTCTAGGGGCCCAGCGACCAGTAGGGCCCACAAAAACCCCAGTAGTCTAATCTTTATGACTGAATTATTCTGCATAAGACTAATACTAATACTCATAGTAATGCTGCATTAGCATCAAAGTTAATAAAACATGACATTACATACGTAGTCTGGTAAAAAGTGGAAAAGTAAGGTGGCAGGGGCTCACTTTAGTATTCTTTCAGGGGGCCCAGAATTCCTAGCAACGGCCCTGCTTGCATGGCCTCTACAGTTACTGACCATGTGAATTAGACAGACAGATGTTGCATTTGATATGGTCAGCAGGATGTGTTCAAAGTTACGATCAATGAAAAGATGTAAATGCGTAACGACCATGCGTTTATTTACACAACGAATGAACAGCCAGGCACTGTTCTTCTTTCTGAAGTCCTTCAAGTGTCAAGTGTCGGGGTATTTTCTGAGCTTGCAGTTCAAACAGGTATATTCCCTTCTTCTGGTTATTATTGCCTGATCCCCTTACAAGATCCCCGCACTTTGAAGCCTCTGTAGGTCTTTGATTTGTCTTTTAAGACCACAATTAAGGATATACGGGCTCCTGTGCTGTTCAAAGCCTCGTGGAAAGATCAATGAAGGGATTGACAGTCAAGTGATGTCGTTTGCACAGGTGTGTGTGTGTGTGTGTGTGTGTGTGTGTGTGTGTGTGTGTGTGTGTGTGTGTGTGTGTGTGTGTGTGTGTGTGTGTGTGTGAACGTGCTGCGGGGTTACATAAAAAAAGGGGCAGTAAATCAACATTGGAGTGCGAAAATTACGCAAATGGGGGCTTTCCTCTCTCTGCTGCCGCACCTGAGTCATTTCGACAAGGGGGGCGTGGGGCTGTAAAGCGTTTAGGGTAATAGCAATATCACTTTCATGGTGTTTGACATATGCACACACACACTCTCACTGTCTGTGTCGCACAAGTTGCTGAGGAGTTGCGCACATGGACTCTCACAAACACAAGACGGGTATAGGAGTATATAGGCTATATGTGCCAATGAGCAAAAACGACCTTGTGGAAATAAGTCGTGCAGCTGAAGGGGAGCGGGGGAAATAAGCCCGTCAGGCCAGTTTTTATTAGTAGTTTTTAATTTCGTCCCCAGGTCCCTGCGCTCTCAGCACTGAAACTGAACATCAAAGGTGAGGCATGCAGGCGAGCGACGAGCACAGGGATGAAGGGGGCTCCGTTTCAAACGGGGGGAACCGAAATGAGCCGTAAAGGAGGGAGATTAGGCGCATTTGCATAAAGAGGCAAGTTAGAAAATTTAAATTCTATACGGAGTTGTGCCTTATATCATCAGGCTAGATGATGTGGAGGAGCGCAGTGTGCGGGGTCTCTCTGCGCTGCATCCTGCTGCTAGAGGCGCTGAGACAGCAGAGGGTAGGTACCGCAGAAATACAAGAGGGAGAGAGAGAGAGAGAGAGAGAGAGGAAAACCCTGATGTGCACCGGAGCAAAGGGGAGTATCCCGAGGTGAAGAGGAGAGAGAGGGAGCGCACAGAGGACAGCAGAGAGAGAGAGAGAGAGATAAATAGCAGAGGAGAGGAGGAGAAGGGACCTGGGCAGATGCAACCTGGGATACCTGCATACATCAAGATAACGCGGGAGTTTAATCTCAGTTAGATGACAGTCTAATTAGCGGTACTGTGGTGACTGCGCCAAAACGCGCACTCATTGGGAATTTTCTCCGCCCGCACGCCCCAACTTTTCCTTTTCTCCGCTGACCTCCCGCTCGCTGGGTCGCACCGAGACTCTTTGCTTAACCACTCGGATCTCGGCTCGGATCTCTTGTAGCGACAGTTATCACCGCAAAAAACCGGATCGGGTGTCTTGTCTTGTGATGGGGGCAGCGGCCGAGGTTGGGAGCTTCTCCAACGGGTTTTTGGACAGCTTTGGTCCCGGGGGTGCCGCTCCGGCTCCCGTTGGCTCTCATTTCGTTCTCACCCCAGCCGGGGCCGTGGACTACAACTCGGTAACCGGACTGATCATGGGGGGGCAGGGGCATCAGCAGGAACACCTCGTGTCCGCGGAAAGGCTGTCCCGGAGCCTGGCGGACCTCAGCCATCTGAAAGGGATTCTGAGGCGGCGGCAGCTCTATTGCAGGACCGGCTTCCACCTGGAGATCCGCCCGGATGGCACGGTGCAGGGCACAAGGAAGGACCACAGCAGATTCGGTACAGAACAATTACATCTATTATTATTATTATTATTATTACAATTATAGTAACATTAGTAGAATTAGTAGGCTAGTTTATTGTCAAATATATGAAATTGACTCTTGTATAAGGAAGATGTTGACATGTATCCTTATAGTTGAAACACAGACTCTCTCAGAGAGAGGGTAAAATCAGGTTAATATTTACTGTAATGATTTAAATGACAGATAACTAAATGAAGCACCCACTTTATGTAACCGTGAAATCTATCTATGCTACTCCAATCACTAAACCCACCAGAATAATTTCTATATTATGTGATGACAGGTGATGGTTACCTGTTGTAGTCTGAGGTACCACTATCAGTATGTCACTGTCATAATGTGTCCACTGAAACATAATTTATTTCCATATAAATCAAATTCACAGGTTGAACAACAGTTGGACTATTTTCAGTTTGCACATTCATACCCCATTTCCTCTTTGAGATTAGACTGGAAGCTTTTCTTTACTTATACCACCTTATCTTCAGTTATCAGCATAAACACCTGCAGATCAAAAGTGTATACCTCTTAGAGAGCTCTTTTAGTGCTGCAAGGCTTTAGACACTTCTGGCACTTGATTTATTCCATCTGAGACTTGGATGTAACTTGCCAGGGGCCATTCCAGACACCCAGCCTTGCTTGTCAGAGTCAGCTGGTGTGTGCTAGTGTGTATTTTTGCACTGAGTGCTGGTACATTGTAGCCTTCTTCATATGCTGCTTTAACTGTGTTGTATCTAAAAAATTGTCAAATGCATGAGATTGAAGGACATTGTGCAAGCAGCTTGGCAGCATTGACGTGATCCAACCGTGTCCTGTGCAACTTGAAGTTATGCTTATGTTTTAATGGGGCCTGAAAAAAAACTGCTCTATATCTGCTCATTGAATTAAATGTAATGTAATGTGTGTGCAGGTATTCTGGAGTTCATCAGTCTGGCTGTAGGACTGGTCAGCATCAGGGGGGTGGACAGTGGACTCTACCTCGCCATGAACAGCAAAGGAGAACTGTACGGATCGGTGAGTACACACACCGTGGAACACACCGTTCATAAAGACTTGTGTGTGAATTTCAAAACACAGTATAGTATGTGTATTCTGATGTGTAATCCATTGCCAGCAGGTGGCACATTTTGCAACATGAAATTCACACTTTGTGTTTTTACTTTCTGCAGGAGAAACTGTCGGCAGAGTGTGTTTTCAGGGAGCAATTTGAAGAAAACTGGTACAACACTTACTCCTCCAACATCTACCGGCATGGAGAAAAAGGTACATTTTATTTTGTTGCTCTGAATAAAGACGGGACGTCGCGGGATGGAACGAGGTCAAGGCGGCATCAGAGGTTCACCCACTTCCTACCAAGGCCTGTAGACCCGGAGAGAGTACCGGAGCTGTACAGGGACATACTGGGCCAGAGCTGAGACAAATGGGCCATCGCCGTGTTACCCTGCCAGAGCTGGTCTCATCGGAAAAGCAAACTTAAGTGCACCAGATCTTCTCCTAGAGGAAGATGGGGGGGCAGGGGGGGGGTTGCTGATCTAGACAAAACTAGGATCATAAGCAGTGCACCAAATCAACACTCCCCATCGCTGGAACAGAGGAAGGAACCAGACCTTCTTTAAACCAGACTGACCGTGGAGTTCGACTGAGCGCCAAGGATCTTCTGTGAAAGATGTGAAGGCCCCTTGACAGACACAAGAGGCTACGTTGACCTTTCTATTGGCCTATGCAGAGGCCCTGGTGGCCAAACAGATGTTCTATGGATTTCCTTTTGAGTTTCCACTTATTAAATCCAACGACCTGCTGGTCCAAACTGCATGTTCGAGAGGACAAAAGTGAGGAAGCTGTAGTTGAAATTAACAACCGGCTGCTAATAGCTTTTTACTGCTGTGGCTGTTGAGTCTTGTCATTTCACTGTTTTTTAGTAGGGCTTTTTATTTTATTCTAAACACTACTGTGGCTGCTATGTTAACAATTTATTGAAATGCATAATCCAGTGGACAGAGGAGTGGCTGGTTTACACTAAAAGGTAGTTTTCATGCACTGGAAAGCAGCCATGTTTGTTCTAGGAAACGGGTCTGTATCGGGCCGACTGTCGTGGCGATATGGACGGATTCTCCTCGACACCGGCCCAAAGACACACGCTGCTCAGATAATGTGCTCGAGGAGTAAGAGGAAGACCGGGTCCCGTGGAGTTTTATATGGACTTCCTCCGTGGTGTCCCGTGGTCCTGGTGGACGTCGTCTAGAGACTCGGTCTTGAACCCAGTGAAGGAATTCTGTTGTTCTCCCACTGACTGCACGGAACCGACAAAGACACCTTTACAAACATGTTGACAGATTTTATTCTTATTTATGAGGTTTTGTTACCTAGGACATACAGTATATTTATTTCATATATTTATTTATTTTAAGAATATATTTTTGCAGGTATGAGATAAAATAAAATAAAAAATATCCAGAACATGCCATGAGAGGTTATTCTTGTTTTGTTTTTTGTTTCGTTATATTTTTTTTTGCGTTATCACGGCACCACAACTGTAAACGGTAAAATGACGAGTTTAGCTGAAAATCAGTCAAAACTCTTCTCAGTTAAAAGCAGGAAAGTCACTGTCACTGCCATGACCTCTGTCTTCTGTATCACTTCTGAATTGACTGATCTGCTAATTAACTGCTGCTAACTGCTCATTACTTCATCATTTATGTGTAGCTCTAAGTCTCTATAATCTTGACATTAGTGTCAAAAATAGCTGAAGTATTGGCTATGCCCTCTGGAGACTACGCATTGCAGTAAACTTTGGCACACTTGTAAAAGATGGATAAAAAGGGAATATGCACTGCAAAGTGTCAAAAACACAGTTTACTGATGAACAATTCAAACTCTCTTCATCCGTTTATTGAGAAATTCACATTACTTCTTCCTGGGATAACAATGCCCGCACAGTCTGTTTAGACAGAAGCAGTGAGACAAAGCATTTCATATCTTGTTTGTAATTTAATACATCAAAGTCTAGTCCATGTTGAGTCGCATCACTACCTGGCACAGATTTGCAGTGGCCAATTCACACCAAGCAGCAGGCATGACCACCGCAAGAGAAACACACCCTTGATCCTGCAGCTGCAAAATACGACATGCAGCAACACCAGGAGTTTGGGCAGGATATAGGCTGCTATACTATACTTATAACAAGCAAGTTGTTGGTTTCTCCATACTGGAGCAACAGTGTTGTCTGAGAGCTACTGTATTTATATCATAAGAACTGATTAAACATTTCACTAGGTCTAAAATGTATCAATGAAAGCTGCTGTAAGCTGTTGGTGAAGGACTGTGGGCCAGACGTATGGCTTCCAACATAAAATAGCATAATCTAGAAGCACCAACATCTTTAAACACCTTTCTTTGTCATTGCATGAACTTATCCCAATGTTTATTTTCAGTTGCTGGCCTGAAAGGAGATTAAAAATCAAGTTACTCCATTTTTTGAACATCCACCCATCCATTGTCTATACTGCTTACCCATGCGGCATTGGTTATTGTATTTCCGCATAGTGCTTGCGTGCTGTTTGCTTGGGTAATACGAATGTGGTTAATAGTAATGCACTGTCTATCAGCTGAAGATATAGACAGAGTAATGGGAAAGGAGGAGAAAAATAACATGAAGTCATCAATGTGAAGAGACAGCACGCGCTCCCTCTGACAGACACTGCAATTAGACAAGTGACTGGCAGGACGAGTGATCTGCTGCACTCTTTCATCCTCCCCTTTATCATCCCTTTATCTCTCCGTTCGTCTGCCAGGCTTGGGTGAGTCATCCCTTGTTCTTATGACACCTGAGACTGAACTGGGCAGATGTCACTGTGGTATAGGTGAGAGAAGGAGCAAGACATAAAGTACAGGAAACAGAATGGAGTGCTAGAGTCAGAAAAAACAGACTGATGACCACCAATGCTTATATACAAATAAACTGCAACAACAAATGTGTTTAGAAGAAAACATAATTGCAAGCAACAATTATGAACTTAATCATGACTGTTATGAACTCATAAAAAAATGTCCATAGACAGTGGGTTTGTTAGATTTATGTAGATTTGGTGCCAAAATATCATACCTTGAAATAAAACAATTTTTAGGCTGTTATTAGTATGGGTTACAGAAAATGTTCACAGTGCGCAAGCACACTGCACACTGACTTGGTTTTGGAAAGTGATGAAATGAGAAAGGATTGGTAACTTCAGCAGAAGAAAGGAAAGTGATGAAAGATAAAAAAGAAGAAGAATATAGAGGAAAACAGAGGTAAAACTCGAGGGTTGCTTTCTACTACTGGAGAAAGCTGGTGAGTAAAGGAATGAAAGATGAAATTAGGCTACTACGTATGTACATATGTATGTATGTATGTATGAATGTATGTATGCATGCGTGTGTGTGTATGTACTGTATGTATGTAGTATGTACTGTAGGCCTATGTGCAGTATGCATGCAAGACTTACAAGTTGTTCCAAAACAACAACATTTTCTTAGCCTTTACAAAACTAAAAACACAGGAGCAAATACAAGTGTTTGTCTTCTTCAACATAAACTGCTGTTACAACCGGGCTTAGTTTCGTGCGGAATTAGTAACATAAGTAACAACTGCAAGGTTAGCTTGTCCAGCTAAGTGGCATATTGCACTACAACACATAGCTTATTATTATTAGCTCACTAGCCTATATTATTTTGTATGGCTATGAACTATGTAGTATTTGTAACAGATGGGTCTGAAGTGAAGTTAGTGGCTCTAATTTGGATAAGTTAACACTAAATCTGTGTTGAGCTGTTAATGCAGCAGAGTTTACCTGGCATATCACTTAGCACTCATATTCAAACATAAGCATTTAAATAAGCAAATAAGTTAAACTCACTGAATTGAAATGTTCCCTTATCACTCTGTGGCTCTCTGTAATTCAAAGCAAAACTGCCCCTTTATTTCAATGTCCATTCTACATTTATATTCTGCATGAAGCTACAGTATATGCATGTAAATGTGAGTTCCTTTTTTAAAACCAAGGTCATGGAACAAACAGTGATTATCAATCATTCCTCCAACTTAAAAGATCAGATAGGTTTTTTGTCGTATACAGGATATGACATGTGCATGTGAGTGCAGCTAGAAGCAGGTATTCCAAATGTGTTGTCATGGCAACAATAATAAATACACAGTCAAGATGGTGGATCAGTCGTATTGTGCACAACTACTTAGTTTTTCCGCAATTAGCCTACCATATGACTGTGGAAAAAAGAAACAATGACGAGTAGGCTATCGAATTCACATAATAATTCAAGTGGCTGAGATTAAGATTTAGATTTAGATTATTCTCCGAAAGTGGAGTGAAACTAGAGTAGGCCTAAGCATTATTCAGTTACTTGTCAATCTTTTGAATTACTTTGGCACACCTTAAACCTTTTTCACACGGGACTAGTATTACGTGGGGATCACGTGTGATTTAGGGATTTATCCCCCTTGTAATGTGTAGTAGCCTAACCTTTGTTCTACTTCATACAGGCTAAGTGTGCTAACAGGCTGCGTAGGGTTGTGTGTGTGCAGTACAATGCACGGACCCCCATCTGTGGCACCCAAGGGCCCCTGTGAATGAAAAGGCTCAATAAAGCTTGGCTGACCTTGCACAGAACTGAAGCTGGGCTCAGCGGCGCTGTCTGTCAGTTTTTCCCTTTTAGCATCTGGCCTACGTCGGTCTGACACCGAAGAACTACCAGCTCTGTCATATTCGCCTTGAGTATAGTTTTATTTCTCCAGCTGCATTTCACATCAAGGAGATATTGCTATATAAAGGTTGGTGCCAGCATACTGGCTCATTGGCTCTGCAACATGTTTCAGATAAGATTACAGAATGCTGCAGTTCACATCTGCCCAGTGGTACAGGCCAGAGCATGGTTACATTGTGTCTAGTTAGGACATGGTTCAATGTGTATATAATCCTCTGATAGGGGTGCACAGTGTAGGATGAGAGGAAGAGAACATCAGAAAGACAGCACCTGAGTACCAGCATGCAGCCTATACACTGAACAAGAGTGTCAGATGGGGAGAGAGAGACAGAGAGAGACCGAAAACCAGCAGAGAGAGAGAGAGACAGAGGTATGACTTGAAAGTTTGTAAGAAACAGGTGGGTTTCCGTGAGGAAGAACTCGAGAGAGAGAAAAAAAAAACGTATGTGGGTTCTTAGTGTTGCCGGTCTGTCAGGCAGCAATCTTCCTTTGAAGTGTGTGTGTGTGTGTGTGTTGGTAGGAGGGGGGGAGGCATGTTTATGTGAGTCAAAGTGACTGCATAGATTCATGTCAGCACAACGTCTGTGTGCGTGCGTGCGTGCGTGCGTGCGCGCGCATGTGTTTGTGTGTGTGATCTGTGAATCTGTGTGAAGGTGAGCCAGGGGTTCTCCTGACTTGAGGGCTGTCTGACTGATGTGTTAAGGCCCGTGTGTGTGTGTGTGTGTGTGTGTATGTGTGTGTAGTGCCGTGCCTCCACCCCCTTCTCTTCACTCTCTGTCTGTCCTCTGTGGGGTTTTCCATTGACTGGTTAGATCTTCCCTGTTGGATCCAGCAGGTAATGGTCCATGCAGAGATAACTGGAGAAAAACAACTGGGAAAAAGAAAACTGATGCTGACGTTGTCTTGTATCCGTCCTGTTCGTCTCCTGTTGTATAGACGGTACCTTGTTTGTACACCAAAATATCATAACCATTAAAGCATATTTTCAAATTTACAGACTCTTCTCCTGTGACAAAATATTGCATTTATGATGAAAAAATTGAGTCGGTGTGTGTGTGTGTGTGTGTGTGGGGGGTATGTGTGGTCTTTCTTCTCAAGGCAGGTGTAGAAGTCAGTGATCTCTGCTGGTACGTAGCTACAGACGACTTGCTGAGTCCACACAGGTGTTCGTCCTGCAGTCCTCGACACACATGCACACGCCTATGACACGCATACAGCTCCTGTCATCGCTTTTCTGTGCGTGAGATTAATGGTGCAGCGGGAGTGACTCAGCTGTGGTGAATTCAGACAACAACAAAAAAAATAAAATACTATGTGACCTTCCCAAATTCTTAGACCTACTACACAGCTATGAACTCATTCAAATGGCAAATGACTAACAAATGACTTCAACTATGACGTTTCGTTCTCAGTAGCTACACTTCTACAGATCTGCATTGTACAACTAACTACTGTTCAAACTGAATATCTATTGATTATTCTGAATTTCAAAGATAGCCTGACAAATTCAGGAATTTGCATAATGGAGTTGAACTACATGGTTTTCAAATGTGTTCATCCTAAGTAAAGCAGCTCTACATTAACATGTGTTAATGAATAAAGATTAAAAACAAAAAAAAACAATATAGAGAAATATTTCCTTTCACACAAAATGAAATGTGTTGCACCTTTTGATACACATTCCCACATTTCCTGTCAGCTCCACAGAGCATTTTAGCATCTTTCAGCTCATTGTTTTGATCTCGCAGCCCGCCTCTTTATTGTTTCGATTTATTCACATAACTATCATCCACCTAACCACAGGCATTTGCTTTCAGCCATACACTATTGGCCCAGCACCAAATGGATCACAGTCAAGTAAGTGACTATAGCTTGTGATGCATTCAACAGCTTAAAAGCCAGATTTGTTCCTTGGGAATTAATAAGGACATGAACTTTGAATTTTGGACTCACATATAGGTCGCCAGAGACATCCAGATGATGCTCCATGTCTGCTGATGCACAAATGCACAAAAGTTCTTCATGTTTGACCTCATAATGAAATGTGAGGATGTGTTTACAATGGAGGTTCTAGCATTTATACTTATTAACTGAATTTGAGTGGGCAAGGCAAGGCAATTTTATTTGTATAGCCCGTTTTTACAAACAGTTTGTCTCAAAGGGCTTTACATGGCATCACAACAACATCCTCTGTCCTTAGACCCTCACATCGAAAGGAGGAAAAACTCCATAGAAAACCCTTTTAACAGGGAAAAATGGGAGAAACCTCAGGGTGAGCAACAGAGGAGGGATCCCTCACCCAGGATGGACAGACGTGCAATAGATGTTACAGACAAAAAAAACAGAGAATGTGGGAAACATGGAAATGTTAACAAGAGCTGATGGAGGCAGCTTCTGGTGGGAGGAAAGGCAGGTTAATGGGAGGACTGAATGGCAGATGGAGCTCCGGTGGATCTGTGGAAACACAGAGAGAGTGCGAGACACCAAGGCCAAACTACAAAGTGCAAAGCATAATTATAATAGAAACTTATTACATTGAAAAATAATAGAAAGTGCTGATGAAAGAGTGTTGGCTAGTGATGTTGGACAAATTACAGTGGTAGACGGAAAAACAATACTCAATCAAACCACATCACAAGCTGAGGTAAAGCAACTGTACCTGATGCAGCCCCATACCCTCCTGCTGTTTTCTCTCAGTCTCGTTCAATGGTAGAGTGTGACCTGGCATATTGCAGAAGAGAGATTTACAGCAGTGCACATATTTTCAACCCTGTTATCATAGATAGTTCTGAAGCAGTCGCTGAACATGTTGTTGAGCAGAAGGCAGATTCCTTGTCAAATACCCATCTAACCACTGTCTTCAGCTCATATTCACAACGCTGAAAACCACAAATTACACACAACATGGGCAGGACATGAAAATGGGTAGAGAACGAAAGCACCAATGCTGTTAGATCTAACGTCTAGCTTTGTTTTATAGATGATCCTGACAATTGCAATGCATGTTAAAAGTTTACAGTAGGTGTTGCCAATAAGATTTTGATTGGCCCTGAGGTTAAGTTTTTGCAGGCACATTAAAAGTAATGGTGGAGCAAAGGTTTTTCACCTGTTATGCATGTTTACCAGTAGACACAGACATAAACCGGGTGAAAGACATGTGCAGTGACCATCTGAAGTGGACAAGTTGCATTTCCTCTGTAGGACAAATTAAATAAAGTATCATATTATGTAATATAAAACTAGAAAATCTGATAGTTGAAGAATCAGGTGTTTGTCATTTTTCTTTTACAATAATCTAACACTGAAGTAAAATGAAGAAAGAGGAAGTGAACTGATAGGAGAGAAAAGAAGGGATTAGAGATGAGACAGCAGACACCTATTCCCCTGTGGTTCTCCACCCTTGTGGTCTAAAATCATTTATGTGGCTTACGGCGGACATGTTCGTTCAATGCTATGGATTCACAGACAAATTCACTCCTAAATTCTTAATAGGAGTGGAAACATCCATTAACATGCCAGACAAGGGGGAAGGAATGGATGACAAGAGGGGAGAGAATCATCCTATTGAAGGAAGTATATGTAGCCTACTGCTGTGGGTTTACTTCGCAGAAATGAACAGCATCACCAATCTGAAACATTACACATTATTAACATAACACATGAGGAACAGTAAAAGAGGGTTTGTATCTGTGAAGTCGGCATTTTAGGAGGCTCAAAACAACACAGAGACCAAAATTGCTCTCATTGTTGAAAGACTTGAATGTGCACAGTTACAGTATGTGCTCTTAATGACTGGAGAATTTCATACAAGGATTGTAAATAATACACAATATTAAATGGACGTAATGATTAAATATAGTCTTCAAATAAATGACTTTCCCTCCTTAATTCACACAATGAGGGGTCACAGCCCCCAGGACTCCCCTAAATACTCAGCAGACCCTGAATTCAATAATGGCCAGAGCTGTATTTTTTAGCCTTCATAGGTAGTCTAACACTATTCAGCCTCTGGGGGTACACACACACACAGACACACACACACACAAGCACACACACACACACACACACACACACACACACACACACACGCACAGGGTGGAAGTAATTAAAGCAAGTGGAGCTAAATTGAAGTATATTGAACTCATCTCTCACACGCTCCCACTCTGTCGATAGATCACTCGCCAAGCGCTATCGACCGCTGCAAAGACTTCCCTCTGCAAAACACTCTCTCTCTGCAGTGTGTGTGTGTGTGTGTGTGTGTGTGCGCATGACGAAGTATGTGTGTGAGATGTGAGCTGCTGAACAGGAGAAAAAGGACAAGCGCAATGGGAGAGAGGAGAATTTGGACAGAGAGTTGATCTGTGCCGCAGAATTGTCCGTCATGCTATAGGCTGCTCTTCCTCTCCTTCCCTCTTTGTCTTTTCATCCTTCGTTTCTCCTTTTCTTCTCTCAGCTCCTCTGTTTCCCTCTTTCCATCCAACCTTCTGTTTTCTCCTTTCTCTCTAAATCCCTTTATCTCTATCTATCTATCAAGAGGGGTAATGATTTTAACTAAATGAGAGTCTTGCACTTCCCCACCCCACTAGATTAGTGGATCAATGGAACAGCATTTGTGTGCTCATTGGAAGGGCAGGGAGGAGGGGGGGGGTGGGGGGGGGGGGTTATGTGTAGTTGTGTGTGTCTGTTTCCACACAGACTGTATAGTCATCATAAATACCCAGCACCCCGGTGACTCTGCACTGCACTGAGGACAAAGCCCTGCTGATGAGAAACAATAAGGGGGAAAATGACAGTAGAGGTTTTCCAGAAGCAGCAGGGGAGCAGGAAGCCATGGATCTTTATTGAATAATCGGTAGGAATTCTCCACAAGGTCTTGACATGACAAATGTGTGTCAAACACACCATCAATGGCAGAGGGGAAGAATGCCTCAGCTGCTCTGTTGAAATGCCTTTCCCCCCTCTTCTTGATGTGAATTCAACTGGAGTTGAATTGATTATCTCCTATTTGTGATCGATTCTAAGTGGGTTTGCATCTACTGGCTGAGTCCTATACCACTGTGGGACTGAGCCTCTCAGTCTCAGCCTTTTTCACCTGCACAGTTTGCTCACACACAATCTGTGTTTGTGTGTTCATTTTGTTGTTTGACACGATGCAAGATGGATCAGTAACTTAACTAAGCCCCTAAGCTCCACCTAAGTAAACCAAGAAGTAGGGCTAAATAGATCTAAGTCAGTAAAACGTTGCTCTAAACACAATGACCACAAAACAAACAAGGGGTCAATACAAAAAAAAAAAATCCATAGTTTTGTTTTTAATTTTAAAAACCTTATTTTTTATGATTTGGTTTGAACCAAATGTGCCTTGCAGCATTTTCTCATGGATATGTGACAGGAGAACTGTAGACTATGTTACAAGAAGATGATTCAAATTTCACACTGGTATGGGCATATTTGTCAAACTCTTTCTCAGATGTCTGAACTTTCAGGCCCACAGAGCGCGTGCTAATTAGAGTGATGTTTATTGACCAATTTATACCAAACTGAGCACGTTATACCAAAAAAACTTAAACATGAACATAACACAGGATTTTCCAGAATTGTCCAATATCAACATTCCTGATGGCACTAGTGTTGTTTTGCATTCAATGTCTCTCATCAACACTTTTATTTATATCTATAGACGTCCATTTCTTAGGGAAACTTCGGTTTTTTCAACCTGGGCCCAGTTTTCATATGTTTTTCTGTACGTGATGGATAATACAATGAGGTGGCTCCAGTACTGAGCAGGGGGCAGGCAGCCTGCAGCCCAGCTAACGCTCTTCAGCCGGGCAAGTGGCTCCTGTCAAAGTTCGCCCTATAAACGTGCTTTTTTTTCTCCACACTGACACACACACACACTAACCACATACCGCTCTGAGTAACGCACATCCTTATGGAAACGCCTTGTTGGAATGGCGGGACGGAACTGTCGGAATGGCAGGACGTTTGCATGTCGGAATAGTGGGATGTCGGAATGGCAGCATGTAACCGACAGGCTCAGATAGTTACAATGAGTGTCCGACAACATACTAGAAAGGAGAAATGAACTTATGTCTCTACCTTTAGTCTTTTCTTTGACTGGCAGTAGTCATCCCCGGTCAAAGTGGTCACGGCACAGTGCATCGACAGGAGTGTCAGCATCCATTTGTAGCACAGCTAACTGTTAGCCCTAACTTGTGAAAGCTCTGTGAAAGCTGTGCGAAGAGTAGCCCAATATTTTGTTGCCACAATTTGGAAATGCTCCGGTCGTCTCTCTTCACCTCAGTCAGGTAACAGTATTCCTCACTGGTGTTTTGCCGCGAGTTATTGCAAGATTTCAGAACGAGATTTCTAGCATGGTGAGATTTGGACACAGATCACAACAAACAGCGACCTCCAGCTAAAGGTAGAGACTATTACGTTCATTTCTCCTTTCTAGTATGTTGTCAGACACTCATTGTAACTATCTGAGCCTGTCAGTATGAAAAAAATGCACGTTTATAGGGCAAACTTTGACGGGAGCCACTTGCCCGGTTGAAGAGCGTTAGCTGGGCTGCAGGCTGCCTATCACTCACATACAGAAAAACATATGAAAACAGGGCCCAGGCTGAAAAAAAACGAGGTTTCCCTTTAAATGATGTATCCAACACTAACACATTCATGCATGGTATATCCTGCAAATGTGCAGTGCTTGAGCCTCAGCACTGTTAGATATCATTTGTCCTTATTGAGCAATGAAACCTAGCACACCGACACACAAACAGATGCACACGCACTGACACACGTCCATGCATGCAGTGTGCAGTTTTCTGTTCAGCCTATCAAAGCATGGTGTTTTCCTCCTGTTGGTTTGACAGCTCTTAAGCCTCACACATGAAAGACTGACAGGAAAGTTTTATTACACCTTTCTCAAACCAAGTGTGTGTGTGTGTGTTACTGTGTTTTCAGCTGGGAGAGGTGTAGACAGCGGTCAGGCTTAAGAGTTGCCAGATTTTCAGAACAAAACATGACTTCACAGCAACACAACCTTCCTCTGTGCTTTTATCTGTTGCTCTTTTATGAAACATGTTGCTGTCAGCGCAAACACGAGGGATTAATACAAACACCCACAGTCCTAGACAGGGTTTGGCTGGTCGGGGGATTTGAATATTTTCTGTATTACAAAAAGATAATAAAGAAATCAAGCAATTTAGCTTCACTTGAAAGATTTTTTTTCTCTTTTTAAGATCCTTGAATAAATATTATCCCAAGACATTTGTGTAAACTGTGAGAATCAAGGAGAAAATAGAGAACACGCAATTAAAAAAAAAATCAAAATCTTACATCATTATTCAGTGGAAGAGGGGGCTGCTGTTTTACACAGGAAATACCAAAGTGTGGCTTAGGTCGTCATCTACACACTAAACTGATGACAGGATCAGAGGAAGATCATTTTCACTTGTCACATCTACTGAAGAGTTTGCTGCTGGAAACCCAGAGAGAAATCTGAAAAAGGTAGATTACCTGTAACTGTTAGACATTTCTAAAATCCTCTCACCCACATGCTTATGCTCTTATTGTGAAATAAAAAAGATGCATAAAGAAATTAAATCTGCATTAACTTGAAACCACAGAATGTACATGCAAACTATAGTAATGATTATGATATCACCCACAGAGTTATCTGTCAGAGCTGCTGCATGAAGGGCAATGCACATACACATACAAGGTTTTTAGTCTTGTCTTATTCTGTGTCACCTGTGTCTCGGCGATGATTTCTGATTTCTCCAAACAAAGAGGCAGATAGAGAGATGTGTTTGCATGTGATGACAGTATCCATACCTGAGGAGTTACGACATGTGGAGGTGACAGATAATAGCTGGAAAAGCAACTCTCTCTATGTGTGTGTGTGTAGAACGAATGGCTGCAGAGGTATGGAATGCATGTCTTATACACACTGTAGCCGCTTTACCCATGAACGAATACAGACCGTTACTATGGCAATAGAGACACTGTAAGAAACACACGCACACGCACACACACACACGAACACACACACACACACACAAGCATGTTGTTGTTATCAGAAGATCGGGATATGAGTGATCTCTGCCTTTCCCAGCCAGGGAGTTTCCTTTCCTGGCTGCAGTAGTGTGTGTGTGTGTGTGTGTGTGTGTGTGTGTGTGTAAGAGTGTGTGTTGTACTCTTAACCACTTCCAAGCGGCGTTGACCTGCCATTCACACACACACACACACTTTCTTTTTCTCCCAAGAAGAAGTGTATCATATTTTCGCTCTTCATTGACAAACCTTAGAAGAGAAAGGAAGCAGTGTTCTCACGTTAAGAGCCCCATTCACTGATTCCATCATTTGTCAGAAAGCAAAGCTGTAAATAACGCCAGTCAACAGTTCAACATTATATCATCTGTAGAGGAGTGTCAGCCATAAACGCCAAGGTGGCAGTTTGCCCCAAAGTCGTGCTGAACACACACTGGAGATCAGAGTAGCTAGCTACACAGTACTACACAATCTGACTCAATGTATGATGTAAAAAAGAAAAGGCTCTTATTGTTATCCTTGTACCGTTACACCAGATATGAATATCAAAGAAGAGCAACTGCCAACAAGAGCAAACTCCTTCTCAGTCATGTGACATTTGGCTGGCTAATGGTGGAGCTAAAATTACTCAACTTTATCACCCACTCAGTCAGTCAGTCAGTCAGTCAGTCAGTCAGTCAGTCGCTGTTGCCCTCCAAAATGTAACTGACCCTTTAAATTTGACTTAAAGGTACATTGTGTAGGAATTACTCCCATCTAGTGTTGTGGCAACTCAATCGTATTTTTTAGGGCTGACCCGATTATGATATTTTGATAATCGAAGCTTCGCGGACATAAAATCAATTTTAATCGAAGCTTCGGCGGGGGGGGGGGGGGGGGGGGCTTTTCACAGACGGCACCTCAACCGACAGCTGCGGTGTCTCCAGTGAGTTTCCGTGGTTTCCTACCATCACGCTGCCACTGAACGTAAAAACTAGGGCTGACCCGATTATCATATTTTGATAATCGAAGCTTCGCGGACATAAAATCGATTTTGATCGAAGCTTCGATGGCCAGGGGGTGTGCGACCGTAACGTCTGACCGGGGCGGGGGGGGAGGGGTCGCAATCGTAGCGGAAATAATTATGTAATTAAGTAATGGCAAACAAACACTGCATATCTCCAAAATCAGGCAGGTTTCCAGGATGTCAAGCCGCCTACTCATTTTAATGTAACAAATGCCGATGAGAACCGGTGTCAAAAAGGAAAAAAGGAAGAAAAAAAAAAACAATCGATCACGGACTTCATGATCGATTACCATGGCAACGAACAAAGCTTCGAAGCTTTCGATTTTTTTGGGTCAGCCCTAGTAAAAACATGGCGACACGACATGGCAGCCAGCACCGAGCTTACCCGCTCCATATGAATGCTATGAATGGCAAAATCAGAGCTTACCGGAACACTTCAGTTTGTTGATGGGGGGAATTACTGACTAATGAAAAACATACTCTTTTTCGAAATAATCGATTATCATGAATAGATAACAGGAGAAGTTACACAATGTCCCTTTAAAAAATTTGAATAAATGAAAGAGGATCTGACATTGTGGACCAAGTGACTGAATATGAGCTACAAATTGCATTCATCAAATTTCTCTGCGACATTCCAGATAAAATGCAGAGCACTCCCAAACAAACACCCTATAACAACTATGCACAGAAAAATATTCCTCATCAGTTTGCTCGTCTTTCCGCCTTCTCCGGAGCGGCTGAATGCAGGCCCATCCTGCCCAGCTGTGATGCATTGAGCCCGGACATGTCTGGACATGATGCACAACTTTCGTGTGCTTTAATCACTGAAAAACACACACATAGTCATACACACAATACAGGCACAGACACAAGTGGGGTTTTCGAATAGACGTGTATGTGAAAGAGTCTCTCCAGGTTCGGCGGGTCAGTGTTTACTTCAGAGTTGATGCATGTTTGTGAGTTTGTCTGTTTGTGAGTCTGTGTCCCACACTGATGCCTGAAGTCAGGTGGGCTGGCACATCTAGGGTCTCCTTTGAAGGTGTGTGTATTCAGGTACACACACACTCTCACACACACACACACAGCTGTTTCTCTTTCCTACTGCCCTTTGATGATGTCTTATATACTTTTTCCATCCTGCCCACTGTAGGTGCATCTCTGTCGCTCATGCACCCACACATTCACACAAATGTAATTAATGAGTTGTATGAAAGCAGTGGCACTTTCATCCAGCATGCCTAATTACCCCCCCCAAAAAAAGCGTTTTACTTTCGCAGCGAAGGAAGAATAACTGCACTTCTGTTACGAAATTTCCCAAATAAGTAGGCTAATGTAATCAAAACAATCACCACTGCTTATGTGCTGTATGTCATCAGTGTGTTTTGGATCTTTCTCTATCTCATGCTGAAACATGAAAGTCTATGAAGGTCAACCAAGGGAAACATCACTAGAAACAGTGAAATCAAAATTACATTAGTCCAGAGGAATTAGGCTACCGGTACAGTATTCTTATTTGCTGATTAATATCAATTGAAAATCCAAAGTGATATTTTTTGATTTGTCTTGAAAGTAGTAACCGTGTACTGTGGTGGTGCATTTTCCTCATTTCATAATACTTTACTATGATTAAAAAAACTCCATGAGTTACAGCAAACAAGATGCTTTTGTGTGGACACATGAAGACACTCTCTCACACACATCTGTATCTCAGTCAGGTATGGTAATTATTGTTTAGATTCAGCCCTCTGTAGTGCCTATGTGTTGGCAGTAAAATGTCCAGAACAATGCAGAGATAAACATGCCTTTGCATTCATAAATATCACTTCTGTTGTTGCAGAGGACCGGACGACCTGGCACTATCATGAGGATCTGTTTCATACTGTACACACAATCTCTCCAAACTCACACACACACACGCACGGATGTAATTTGACATCTTTCATGTTTGCTCAAATTTTTTTGCATAAGGCCACCAAGACAGTCGAGCCTCAGAAGGCGGCGTCGCATAAATCACCAGACTTTTAAAAAAAAAAATACACACAGTTGACTGGTGTTATTTACATTACGTAATGAAAGTCATGAAAAATCAGCAGAAAAACAAGAAATCAAGATTCTCCCATAAACTGGCAACAGATGTCTACATCTTCATCTAACTGTTACGTAGGGAAAAAAGAAAGAATGTCCTGGTGAAAACGTATGTCAAAGTCAAGATTGGACAGTTAAAGGTGATAGCTACAAGTTTAGTTCCTCCTGGCCAGTCGGTGTAGAACTCACACTAGTTGGGTTTCCATCCAAGTCGTATCGAATTTAAAAGCGGATTTTGTGAAAATGCGCAAAAAGCAAATGCAAATTTATGACCGTTTCCATTCATTAGTGTTTTGCGATTATTGGGAGAGGGGGGCGACCGCCATTCCGAAGGACCGCCATTCCGACGGTCTGCCAGTCCGAAAATTCCCGAAGGTCCGTCATTTCGAACTTCCCGAGGGGCCGCCGTTCCGAATGTGTTTTATTTTGAAAATTGACCGGATTCTCTCGTGGTTTGACTTCCTGCCCGGCTTGACACGACGCGCCGCGGGGACAGCGCCCGACCGGCCCCTCCCCCTCCCCCTCCCCCTCCAAAGTTTCACCCAGGTGCGAGTCTGATGCATTACATCCATCTGATGCAGCCGCGGTACTCCTGCTGAAAATAAATGTCCTTGCTCTGTGCTTTGGTTAGGTTTAGGCAATGTAGAAAGGAGTTGGTTAAGTTTAGTAAAAAGGTTAGGTAGAGGCCAATAAAATCGCAGTTAATATATATCTCCCCCGGGAGTCGAACCCTGATCCACCGCGTCAAAAGCAGACGCTCTGACCACTACGCTACCACCGCAACTGAACTTGCTTACTCCGTGCCTTAAACCATTCAAGATTTTTTCAGGTTCGGAATGGCACCCTTTCTTTCAGGTTCGTAATGGCACCCTTTTCCCATAAATAATTAAGGGTCGGCATTCCGACAAATTAAAGTAAACGTTCGGAGTGGCGGCCCTTCGGAATGGCACCCTGGAACCATTGGGAGAGGAGGAGTGCACCGTGAGATTACGTCATAAGAGAGCGTGAATGTATCCAACAGTTGACACTCAGCTGACACTCAACATCATGGACAATTTACGTACTTTCCGGACTATAGACGCACCTGTATAATCCGCACCAGCTACATTTTAAAATAAAATACATATATAGGCCGCACTTGAATATAAGCTGCAGGTTTTCATGTTGTAGCTAACATGAGATATTTACACAGAAAGACAGTAGGGAACTGTGACAGTCTGCTCGCTTTTCCGCTGTTTTGGTTATGCTCCTCTCCTCCATGTGCATCTGTTTACATACGAAGCCGGTGAAAAATCAATAAGTTACATAACGATGTTACGGCATGTGTTTGTGTAGTCTTAACCGTCATAAACAAAAGATTATGGGTTACGGAGCGCGTTTGTGTCGCGGGGTGCAGAGAGGAGAGCTGGGAGACCGGGGCGTCGCTGGGTGAAGTCCAGCAGCTTCACCCACAAACTCTGCCTCAATTCGCATAATCTGTTTCCATCACAAAAACTCGCATTTCCTTTAATCGATACGCTGACAAATCCACCCCCTCCAAGCGTATAAACTTTTATGCGCATTTACTGCCTTTATTCGAATTTCTGGCGTTTCCATTCAAGTATTTATTCGCAATTTTTGAAAATGCGAATAAAAAAAGGTGGATGGAAACGCAACTACTGCCTGCTCTTGCTCCAACCTTCCGTTTTACTGGTTGCCAGTTACTACAGCAGTAGCTAAAGTTCTAATGCTGTTGCCAGAGCGATAGATATAACACAATCGCTGTTATGTTATGTGTAATGTTATATCTATCGCTCTGGCTGTTGCCACAGAGATCATTCCATGCCGACGTTGCCAATGTAACCAGATGTAAATATTTATATATTTCGGACCTGCCAAAATTTATTAAACAATTATTTATATACTATTTTAAAAAAAATTCTGTAAAATACTTTTATTCTGCACCCCTCAAGACATTCTGTGGATGCATTATTTAAAAAAAAAAAAAAAGAATCCTTTTGATGAAAAAGTTGTAGCTATAACCTTTAAATCATGAATGAAAATGAAAATTGCATTGACAAAAACCAAGCACTGGGTAGGCTAACTGATGTTGTAAAAACCAAAGTCCCCCATATGGAGGACTTGAAGACATGCAGAACAATCACAGAGCCACCACTGCACTAATTATGAAAGAATATAGTCATAGCCTGTCATAGATATGATAGCCTATGTCAAATTAAACAGCAGAAGCTGGCCCAGAGGCTGTAAAAAACATGTTTTTATGACCCAAACACAGCCCAAACTACTACTCAAATAGACAACTAAACATCAAACTTCATGAAGCACCTCTGTGTGGACCCAGTCGCCACATTTCTGGCTACTGTACGTAATGCAAAACACATCAGCTACCGCTCATATGAAAGAGCCCGGCGGCTACAAAGATTGGAACGGTAGCCTAGGCTACATAGCAACCGCGGCTACACAGAAGCTACACAGCAGCACGGCAGAGAGAGAAGACAACAACGAGCAAAGTCGAGCAAACACAGACACTGCTTGGCCAAAACATGGATGTCAATTTCCTCTTACCTTTGCTGTTTTGCCGTGAAAAGTTTGTTTTATGGGTAAATCCACAATATTTCCAGTTTGAACTTTGACCGGTGTTACATCTAAATTGGTCCGGCCGGGCTTTAGGAGCCGGGGGAACCTTTGTGAGCGCCGCACACAACGGCCTGCACGTCACACATTTCAGGATTTGGCTGATTCTGATTGGCTGCCTGCCAGTACTGTCAATCACATCAACGTCATTCTATTGGCTCTACGGTTCGAATTAGCTGTCGAATCAACCAATCAGCTGCAGAGATAGAGCCAGGCGTAACTGCACCCAAATAAGCTGCTCTCAGTGCAGATTTAGTACACAGAGGGACACAGAGGGCCTAGAAAGGAGTTGTCAGTTAGTTTATGCAAATTGTGTGAAAATAAAGATTAAACAATGGTTTATAATGGCAGGTGGTTCCAAGCGGTGCCAAAAATGGACATCTTTGGAAAGCTCGCCTGAATATTTCCTACTAAAATCTCAATAATTTTGTACTGCTTCACTTGATTAGAATCAACCACTGCAGAGTTCATACATTGATTTGATAGAGGTTTTGAGCTTTAGTAGCATCATTCTGAAGGGCACTCATCTAAAATATGATTTTTTTTTTTTTTATACACACTTAATTCATACTCTTCACCAGTAACACTACTGAAATTTACACATCTCAGCAATTTCTATTTTTTTCCCTTTACTATGACACCAAAAGTATTCAAGTGGTTGCATACTCATTTTATTATGGATATGCAATTTTCGAGAAAAGGCCTAGGCTACGTTTTTAACAGGTTGGGTGTTGTTGGTCACTGTACTGCAGGACTAGGATGTTGAAATCTTTGTCAGTGCCATCTTGACAAGTTCAACATAAAATCATAACTTAAAACTAAGGTGTTGTACATAAACAAAAGTTATGGCATTAAAAACATAACCAGATTTCCCAAAATGACCAATTTCTCATTTAACCCATAAGAACCCAGACCCATTTATCCTTGAAGGAAAATTAAGCGGGGTGAAACACAGACCAAGTGGAATGCATGAAACACATTTTTGAAGTTTTTTTTTAAATAGCGCCACCTATTGTCAGAGATCTGGAATGTTGCATATATGTCACATCGGGCTTTTTTGGTAACTTAAATTGTCACTTGAAAATAAATGGGCTTGACATTTTCTTTTGCTCTGTAACACAAATTTGACCTTTTATTTGCATTTCCATAACATATATCAAAATTACAAATTTGCTGGTTACTATTAACACCTTTTTAAGACAAGTTTCACAACAAAAAAGGGCAAACACTATAGAAATGCGAATATTGCCTCATATTGAAGGCTTTAACCAGTTACTGAAGCCTTAAAAGCTGTGCAACCACAATTTTCTTTGCAACTACAAATACCTTGGCATCTGGATGGACAGTTGTCTTAATTTTAAGCACCATATCACCACCCTCATTGCTAAACTAAGAACAATACTTGGCTTTCTGTACAGAAATAAGCACTGTTTCCCTACTCACCACAGGAAAAAAATTGGAGACACTATTTTTTCTCTGTTTTAGACTATGGAGATGCCATCTATGGAAGAGCTGCTAGTCCCACTTTGATTCCCCTGGATGCTGTTTACCACTCAGCCTTACATTTAATTTCCAATGATTCATATAATACTCATCACGGCACTCTTTATCAAAATGTCGGCTGGTCATTTCTGACAGTATGGGGAAAACAGCATTGGTTTTTATCCATTTTTAAAGCCCTGTCACAGTTATTGTCTCTTTATTTATCATCTCTGTTAACTATGAAATCACAAAACATTGGTACCCACTCACAGAACTGATAGTTGGGTCATATTCCATTTGTCAGAAGTGAGCTGGGTAAAACGTCCTTCTCTCACAATGCACCACATGGGACCCTCTCTCCCATCAGTACAGCAGTCCAGAACCCTTGTCTCAAACCTGGTTCATGACTGTTTGACTGAGTTAACTTTTCTTATTTGTTTCCTAATATTTTCTTATGTAAACTCTCATTCTTCTTTGCTGTATTTGTTGTTCTGTATACAACATCTATTGCACGTCCGATGATCGTCAGTGCATCCTGAACACTGTATCCTATTTTGTTACAGAAAATACAGCAAAAAAGCATAATTACATTAATATGGGACCAGCATGGGATACTAAAATCTTGTTCATTTACTGAGAAGAGTGTCTCTGCTAAATCTGTGGTTCAATTTCCGGACTGATATATCATTTTATTAAATATTGATTGAATTTGACATTATTTTTATGTCAACATTTTTAAATTATGTTTTAAATTGAACAACATAGAGTATATTAATTCAAAATACCTGAATCACCTAATTTAATTGAGTAGTTCTTTGCCATTTTTCTGATTGTGACATAGGCGTCACATGGTATTTTTCCTGACTTTTTTAAGGCTAAGGCCCGATGTGACGTATATGTCACAGCAATATTTTCTTAAGTTGTTTTATATGAGTTTTTTCAAAAAATGAAGTCAGAACAGGTTAAATACAACAAGGGACATGTTATAAAAGGATGTGCATTGTGAAATGGGTGGTGGCTTATTTTATTGACAGAAAGCAAGCTTTTTAAAAGTAGCTGCCTCTGTGAAGTGTGCCAACTCTGCTGGCCACCATCTTGGAAATGTTGTCATGGATAGAGAGATTCACAGAGAGTCATGTGACTGCACCAGGATGTTGAGTAGATGTCACTTAGGGACTTCATGAGTTAAAGCAGAAGTGAGTGATCCGGTCGTTTTCGCTAATGCTGCGTTCCAGGCAGGCTTTTGAAATCATAAATTACAGCTTCAAGTCACAACTTACGACTTTGTAGCGTTCCAGGCAACCCACTCGTGTTTTTCCGACCTGTTTTACCGGTGAAAGTCACTATAATGGCCACTCGTAACTTCCGACCCGTGAACTCGTACCAGTACGTCTTTTTGTACAGTCTCGAACTGGTACGACTTCACAGGTCGGAAAAAAACGAGTTTCCTTGAACGCACCATAACAGTCCTCGTCCCTACGTCGCCACATTCACGGCGTCCCTTGGCTGCACACACAGCCCTGCATGCCGTTCTCTCTCCTCATTGGATAAAAACTGTAGGATACGATAAATGTTTTCTCCTCGGCTCAGAGCAGAGCAGAGTGACTGACAGACCTGTGTTTCAGACCAAACACTCTATGTAAGTGATTGCTGTCGGAAGATATAACTATTTAAGACTTATATTAACACAAATATATCACTTACTTCTGCTTTAAAAGTTCAACATCAATATGTGTAAGGGA